>NW_017732399.1:219197-245002 GCF_001890085.2 Hipposideros armiger | reverse complement strand
TCCTGCCTGTCCAGAGGCACTCTGATTTCTGCACAGCCAGAGGACTGGATGTGTGTCTTCGTGTGCTCTTTCCACTGCGGCTGTTGGAGGGTAGGGGGTGGGGATTTCAGAGCTGCTGGTAGGCTTCCTCTGTCTCAGCAGCCAAAGTTTTTCTGCTTCCCAAGTCACCCAGGAGAGGTCGGGGCGGGGACAGTGTGTTTAGGAGTGCACTCCTGCAGCCTCTTTACATGTAAATTACTCAACCCCCAGCGAGTGGAAGCACCTTTGTCCTGACTTACTCCTCTCTTCAGGTGTCAGCCTCAGGTTCTGGCAGGGAGGGAGACAAGGTTTCTGAGGGAGGGTGGGGGTGTGCACTTATCTACACAGTTTATTTATTTTTCCTGTCTGAGCAAAAAGGGGAAAAAAGAAAGAGAAAAAAAAATAGGAAAAAGAAAAAAGCCCCCTCCTATGCTCCCGCAGAGCCCCTGCTGCTCTCCAGGAGCACCCCCTGGTAAGGCAGCTCATGTCTCCACAGCTGTGGGGTGCGGGCTGCCTCTCCATGCTTCTCGCTTCCCTCTTCTTCTTGCTGGTTTGAGATCTCTGCCTCAGAAACTGCGTGCCCTGGGGCTCCTGTGGCACTCCCGGCAGGATGGTCAGCCCAGAGGCTGAGCCCGCCCAGATGCAGTAAACCACTCCGCCTTGTCCTGGATTCCCACAACTCTGCAGCTGCAGGCGCAGGCCCTCCTCTCTCCATTCTGCTTCCTGCCTGGCCTGAGGATTCTGTCTTGGCGCGGGCGGCAGGAGTAGGGAGCCAGCCGTGGGAACTCTCTGATCTGCTCTCTGAGACCCCGAGTCTCAGCAACCGCGGGTATGGGCTGTGCCTCCACGCGCTTCCCTCTTCCCCCACTCGCCCGGTCTGCCCACCTTTAAGTACTCAGCATGGGAGTCACTTCGCTGCTCAGCGTGCTTGGTAGATGTTTGTTTGCTGCGCTCCAGCTGCTCAAATTGCTGTGCTTTCCATGGGAGAACTAGGGAGCCTTCCTCACCACCACCATTTTTTCTCCTAAAACTCTCTAATACATTTTGCTTGTTTGTTTGATTTTTAGCTGAGCCATCCTGCCACCTGTTGGCAGCTCAGCGGCAGCTCAGCTCGGGCCGGGACTCGAACCACTGTTGCTCAGAGCTCGGACTCTTGAGTGAGCTCTTAACCAACTGAGCCACTGGGCTGGCCCATTCTAATACATGTTAACGTGGTAAACGAGCAATGTCTTACAATATGAGTAGTTAGTTTCCAGAATGAATTATAATCACAAACCAACGTATGACTGTACTTACAACCTAGTAGGCACATGGCTCGCACTATGGATTGTAAAATATGGCATGTGTACTGTGCTGCAGCTCCTTCTCATTACTGAGCATGCTTCCTGAATGTCTGTGCCCGGGTACTGTCTCATGGTAGCTGGTGTTCCACATATGTGCTGCTCCTGAAGATTGTGTCCCAGAATCCAAGATACACAAAGCAGAGCCACCCAGCCCTCAACTTACATGTAACAGGTATCAGAACAAATGTTTGTTGCTGTGAGTCACTAAGATGTTTAGGTTGTTTATTAAAATAAACAAGAACTGTCCCATTATTGTATTTGTACTTATGGGCCTGAAATTTCCTGGACCTCATGGCTGTGCTTAAAACATGTTTGAGTCCTCACACCATTATTCCATCTAACACTATGCTTTTCTGGCAGCAGTCTCAGTGCCAAGGTTTTCCCAAAGCTATCAAACTACATATCTTTTGTAAGCCATTGTTCAAATTTATTGGGTTATTTTTTTGTTGATCCATCATTCTAAATAGAACATAGAGTTTAATGGTCAAAAACCACTTAGTTAACTTCTCAGAACATATTAGCATTTTGAAGAAGGCTTTCACTTCCTTATTATAAAAGAGTGACTATGCGACAGTTAGGTATTTAAGCAAACGGGGTATTTAGTGGAAGTGGAGACTTTGAGACCTTCATATGAGTCAACTACCTCCAATGCCTGCTTGTTAAATCCATTTTAAAAAACATAAAACACACTTCTGATTTAAAAGCGAATGTTTTAGTATGATAAAGAGTAACAAAGTAATATTCATTTAGTCTCATATATATATATATATATATATATATATATATATATATATATATCTTTTGAAAATCAAAATTGTCAAGCAAAAATCATAATTCACTTTAGGCTATGATATACTCATATAACAAAACCATTGCATTTTATGAATGGAAGTTGAAAAGAGGGATCTTTTCACCCTCAAATTCCTTAATCTCTTAGCATAGACCCAAGGTAACCATGATGTGGGAGTTGAGATAATTTCATATTTCTGGCTGTTTTCATTATCACATCAGAAAATATTTCTTTCTTTCATGATTGTTCTACATGTGACTCTTTTCTGAGCACAATATAACCTCATACTAACTGATTCATTCTTCTGACACTCACACAGATTCTATCAGTTCAGAAAGCTCAGTACTGAAAAGCAAATGTGAATGCTGAAAATCACACTGAAACCTCCACTATCCATGGTCAAGTTCATGTGTTCCTGGATGTTTTCATCCCAGAGAGTTGTCAGATAGATGCCAGCCAACAATTGCCAAAGCACAGAGGAATTTGGAAATACCTGTTCAAACATATCCTAATCTAATTATTCTTGACAGTGACAGAAAATTTTTTTCATAATACTCTTAAAAAACAGCCCAGTTTATGTAAAATACATGTAAATCAAATTGCTTTCCTCTCATGAATTATTACACAAATTTTATTAGAAATGTGAAAATATTTAACAAATGCCATTGAGCAGTGTTTTCCATTTAAAATTTTTTGAATGTCATTCGTGAACAAGTCTGCATATCCTATGCTCGTCAAAGACCCCAGATCTTTCAATTTTGTGATTTAATTTTAAAATCTATTGCCTTTTGATTATTTTTTATGCAGTATGATAATCTTTAACTGACATACTTCTGTGAACCCCTAAGGTAAGACACAGAAATTTGGGAAAGTTAAACGTCATAAAATGAAATCCTTTCTGAAAATTTGTAACTTTTTAATTTTAGACCTAGAAAAAACTGCAAAACCGGTACAAAAAATCCATATATATCCCTTGCCCTGATTCCTAAAATGGCAACATTTTATAACAATACCACATTTGCTTTTCCATTTGCTCTCTCCCCCATCTATCTCTATCTTTATTTTCTCCTTCTTCTCCTCCTCTCTCTCTCATCCTTCTGAAATTAGTCAATTTTATTAATCTTTGAAAAAAACAACCAAATCTTTATCTTTAGCCTACTAGAGTTCTCTAATGGTTCTTTGATTTTCATTAATCATCTTTCTTCTGCCTTTGGATGTATTGTGTTGTTCTTTTTCTAATTTCTTAACATGGATGGTTAGTTAGCTCATGGATTTTCACCTTCTCTTTTTGTTAATATGAACATAAACAACAAATTTCTCTCTATTGATTACTTTTGATAATTCTGATATCTTTAGGTTTATTCAGTTTTCCTTATTTACTTATTTCCAGTATTTTTCTTATTTAATCCATAGATCACATAATAGTGTGTTTTTTTTTATTTTCCAAGCTTATTCCTTATTGCATTGTGACTTAATTTCATTTTGTTTGGAGATGGTGGTACATGTGATACACTATCTATAACATTTATTGAGTTATCCTGTACAAGTACTATGTACTAGTATATAATTGATTTTGCAGATTATTTAATTTTTAAAATGTTAAATGTATTGCTTAGTTGTTGAGTATAGTGATCAAAAATGTTAATTGTGTAGTTCAAATTTCCTATGCTACTACTGAAGATTTTACCCGCTTTATCTATTTAGTACTAAGAAATGTTTTTAAATATACCACTACGGATGGGGGTATTTGTCAAATTTCCTTGTAATTCTATTAGTTTCTGCTTTATATATTTTGAAACATTGGGTGCAAGTTAGGTTGTAACTTTTATATCTTTCTTTAAAATGATTTTTAAATATACATATTGCCTCAACCACTGGGAAGCATTTATGAATATAGCTTATATTGTATCCAGCAATTTTAATGGTGCTATAACATGATGGATTTCTTTGCCTCTAGATTTCAAACTGGTGCTGACATAACCCTAGTATGTAAAGACATTTGAATGGGTATATATTTATCTAATATGCTTGCATCCTGTATTCATAATTGACATTTGCCTAAATTTTCCTATATTTATTTTTCTCTGGCTTTATTGTCATGAAAGTCATGTAATAAAATAATTTAAAATGCCTTCTCCCTTTTCCTTTGCTCTAAAATCGTTTCTATAACATAGATATTACAATTATTTTGATGTTTAAAGTCTTGACTCTATAGAGGCTTAACTTAATTAGTGTTGTCTCTATAGTGTTGTCTTAATTAGATGTAAAAAGCCTTGTTTATTTTTCCATTTACTTATATCATTGTTTGTTTATTTTGTAATTTCAACTTTCTCTTGGAAGTTTTTTTTAAATAAAACATGTTTTTTTCTTTCTGTAATTGATAATTTTGCATTTAACCAAATATATTAACTGGTGCTAAATACATTTTTTTTCATAATTTTTATTTGCTTCCATTTGTCATCTTGTTACACTACAATGTAAAAAATAATTTTAGAAAAGTTCATGGATGATTAATTGCCGCTGTCTTCAGCTATCTGAAAATGTATTTATGCTGCAGTTTATCTGAATGATCATTTAGCTAGGTTTGTGATTCTCCATGCAAAAATTCTTTTTTTTCAGCTCTGTGACATTCACTGAAACAGTAAATGCATGAACAGTGGGGTTAAGCTGGCTGGGTTTGATCCCAGCTCTGCAATTTTCTAGTGATAGGCTCTTGCATTACTCATTTTACCTCTCTTGGCCTCACTTTCCTTATTTCTGTCATGGTAATATTCATTGTACCTACCTCCAAAAAGTTTTGAGCAGTTAATACATTCCTTTGAGGTTGTGTATGTAGACTCATTATGAGCTTATTATGGTCATTTGAATGCTATAAAATGGGACTGTGATTTAGCTTTTATTTGCTCTTGGGAACACTGTGAAAACAGACTCAGAATTTTATGAAGTTATAATCGAAATTCATGCAAACTAAACATACAGTTGTCACACTTAGTAAGGAAAAGGAAAACTTATACTTAGCTGACTACACAGTAACATAAAATATAAATTCTTATTTTGAGTAATACTCTTGCTCTTGTGTAATATCATGTAACAGTGCTTGATGCACTATTATATTATTGGGTTGTCGGAAAAGTCATGACTTATTTTCTATGTTTTTCATTGCAAAATATGTCATGACTTTTCCAACAGCCCAATACATAATAATTTCACTGAGTCCTCTAATATACTTTCTATCACCATTTTTCTGAATTTCCTATTTATAACATTTAATTAAGAAAGGTTGGTTATAATCAATTGTACATGGTCTGTGAAATATATCCCTCCTTTTTATTTTTTTTAATTTCCTACAGAGTGCAAGGACCGTAACTATACTATTAGGTACACTGCATACTAGTGCTTCCCCTAACCAGTTTACAGTTGGGTTAAGATTCCAATTTAAGAAAATTCCCTGAAGACCAGCATTCTTCCAGGGTCTGCTGCTTTTCCCATTAAACTTCGACAAACATAAATAAGATAGCATTATCTATTATTAAGACTTATTTTCCTAGCTGGATAGCCATTATTCTGTACAGCTAGGAAATACAAAATCTAGTTTATTTCAACAACTTTTACTATAGTGGTACTATGAAAGGAAGTGAGTTACAGCTTGGATATATAGCATGGAAAAAATCCAGAGGCTTCAAGGTATATTGGTGCTGGGTAAATTAAGTCACTAACAAAATTATTCCATTGATTCAATTGCCTTGCACATTATGTACAGATGACTTTGCAACTTTATGAATGAGAAGAATCTTTAGATAATATCTAAGAACATGTCCCAAATTATTCACCGTGTGGTATATGTTAAAATGCAGTTGAAATAGTGAACAAGATGACTGATTGAACAGAATAAGTTAACCGTGGTGGTATTATTTCCTGTCTCTTATGAATGAAAATAAAAGGTCTGTTTGTTTAACCCTTAAGTGCATTTATTTCCATACAAAGGAGATATCCTAAGTAAGGGCTCCTCATTTCAAGACTACATTCTTTTATGCATTTAGAAATTGGCATGCCCAGGGTCACTGCATTAAAACAGCTAATGCCTTTGAGATAATCAGTTATAGTCAGTATAAAATCCCTAAAATATTTTGAAAAAAAGTAACTTGAAGGGGAAATGATTCATCATCTCACTCGTTCTGGGGGCAATAAATCAATGCAGTTGGAAGACCAACTTTTTAATCTGAGTTTTGCAAAACCTTTTAAAGAAATGTAATGTAAAATCTGTAAGGAATTTCCTTTAGAAGGCCATTTTGCACATTTCTTAAATACTCTGAGACAAAAGAAAGTCAATTAATCTTATTTCCTCTGAGCCACTTACCCCTATGGTAGGACATATATTATTATTTATTACTAATTTTATGCCCGAATTATAGCTAATTATAAAGCTGGTCTCTCACAATTAAAATAATGCTATAATTTACCTGTGGCGGGATTGGGTCCAGGACTTAATCTTTATTTCTTCTCCCTAAAATAAGGTCTTTTACCTTGCTCACTAATGCCAGAATTTCTATCAATCTTGTTGAATTCTTTTTTTGTAAAGTTCCCCTCTGCCCCATCAAGGATAACATGTTAATCTATGAAAAGCTATACAACACTTAGGGTGTAAATACAATTACATTCTTCATTTTTCTAAAGTAAATTAAAAGGTACTAGTCAGATTATCAGGGAATCCAGCATATTATCCCACACCCTACTGCCATGACTTTTCTCCCATGGATGATCTTAGAATCTCCAGACATTCAGGAACTAAAATCCAAAGCACAAGTCCATTATCCTTCCTCCCAAGAGCAGAGCATCCTTATTATCTACAATCCTACTATACTGTTGTTTTTCTTGCTGTATGTGAAAATTAATAAAGGAAACCTCAACCAAGATTGTAGGGGTGCTCTCTTGCTGTTCTACTTATTGTTCATTGCCTCAATCAGGAAGAGACATGTCTTGCACCTCCAACAGGAAGATGTTTCTTACTGTACTACCCCAGAAGGGGGAAAGGTTTTTCTCCTCCCCTGGCAATAGTCCTCCAATGACAAACACTCACAACCCTGCCAATAAAAAGCCACTACTCTCTGAACTCCCAGTTTCCTCCAATATATTCTGTTTATAACAGCTCTTCCTAACTTAGCCATTCCTCTGCATTAAAAAAAGTTCCTACTCTTTGTTCTCCAGATGTGCCTATGATTTTACCATAGCTTTCATGTCCCAAAACACCTTTCTGTATTATTCATGAATAAATCCATTTTTGCTGGTAAAATAATTATCTGGTTTACGTTTCAAGTCAAGATACAATATAATTTCCAGGTTCTCTAGTATGGTTGAAGGTAGTACAGGAGGCCTGTAAATAATATTTAGCATAGTGTATTCAATAGGACTAGGCTTTAAACCCAAAACTCATGATGTGCATTTCACTTCCAATATTTTCTGGTTATTGAGATGGTTGTAACGCTCAGCATTTCTGAGCCTTAGGTTCCTTCTTAAAATTGAGAAAATACTTTTACGTATTACAGATATATTTTTGAAAATTATAAATACGCATGCTGAATAAATGATAACTTTGGCAATTATTATTTAAAAATTTCAATACTTTTATTAATGAATTAAAATAACTAAATTATCATTATCAATGAATTTAAAGTCAAATTTAAAGTCAACTCTTGGAAAAAAGTATAGCTTTAATATTTTTATAAACATTTTTCAATTCACATTTCTGAAATATACTGAGCATTCTTAGGAACTTAAAGATCTAGGCCAACAACTTCTTGGGGGCACTAGATCCTAATGATTCTTGATTTTCAAGGACAATAATCTAAGAACATTTTTTCATCCACAACAGTTTTTTCCACTCTAATGGATTTTTCTTGTGGTATTATATAAGATGTCTTATAGAAGAAAGAAAAAAAACAAACAAATAAATAGAATCTTTAGAAAAATTCTAAAGGGATCAGAATAATGAATTCTGATACTAGCAGAGGGTGAAATTGATAGGACATGAAGACTGATTAGGTAGGGACAACGGGATTGTGAAGGAGATGGTGATCGAATGAATTATGAAATAAGCAGTCTGTCATTTTTAGAGCATGTTCATAAGTGTAAGACCTCTTGTGTGAAAAACATTATCACCAAGGTATTTTCTTATTTTTTGAAGTATTTAAGTAGACTATTCTTAAATTATGTGATGTGGCTTTGTTTCAAACCTTCTCAAACTATTTCAAATGACTCTAAGTGTACCGACAAAATATTTGCATTACACATGATTCAAAGGTCTAAATTATATTTAATGATGAACCTGGATTTATTTCTCTCTCTCACTGATTGTATACATTTTCTCTAAAATTTTTCTGGTACATAATCAGACTGTTTGAATGCTGTATGTGACAGTTTGTTTAAGGAAAACAAATTTTTTTGGTTGTAATTTTAATCCATTGATTTACATTTTGGTTATATACATTCAGAGATATAACTATTCTCTTTACTACATGGAATGCCTTCAAGTGGTTTATGAGAGGCAAAATCCCAACATTATTATAGTTGCCTTCTTTTGATACAGACTTGGCTTATTTGCAGGTATGTCATATAAGTCCATATTCAATAATGGAAATGAAAGCTAAAAGAAAGCTACGTAATCAATGAGACCAGCTCTTCTGAAACAAGAATACAACGAAGTCCAGAGATGTGAAATCACAAATAATGTACCTTTTAGAGCCAGAAGTTAAGAACACAGATCTCTTTCCTCTCTTTTTAGTCCTTATATTTAACCATTCCTTCTATGTCCAAAGCCATTTAAAAGGGCTATGGTTGATATACAAATGAAATAGACAGAAAACACAACCTTAACATCCCTATAGGAATTCAGATGACAGTTCCAGCTTGCAGTTAACTGAAATTTCTAAGGCTTTTTCCAGTTTTCTATCAGATTTACTCCAACACTGGAATTTTATTTTATATTTTTAAAACCTTAGTGTAGGACTTTGTATTTTTCATTTTAAATTGCACCTTTTTGTTTTTAATCATCATTTTGGCTTGCTTAGGTATACTTCAATTCTGATTCTGTCTTCTATCACAACTTTTCACTCATTTTCTAAAATTTGATCAGTATATTTTATGTTTTAGTCAAGCCAATGATCAAAGATTTAACCTTGAATAATACCACTAAACCCTTTACCAGAGGTTTCAATGAATAGAGGAATCAGATAGATTACAAATTCAAATAGAACCAAAGCAAAAAAATTGCTATGACAAGAAAACATATTAAAATCAAGCAAACTTTATTGGATGCAAGATGGCAGAGTAGATAAATGCTGTCCTTGAACCTCCTGGGACCACATTAAAATTATAACTAAATTATAGAACAATCAACCTGGAAAGCTATCTAAGGTCTGTCTAAACAGAAGTTTTATAACCAAGAATATAAAGAAGAAGCCGCATCAAAACAGGTAAGAGGGGCAGAGATGCAGAATGGGCCAGCCCCAAAACTCTGTGTGGTCATTGAGAATTGGAAGGGATATTGTAGGCTCTGAAGTCCCTCAACCCTGGAGAGCAAGGGACCTGAGTCTTACACCAGGCTCATCAGCCCGGAGTATGAATACTGGGCAGAGGAGGCCTCACAACATTTGGCTGTGAAAGATAATGGGAATTCCAACCATCCATGTGTGACAAAGGCTGTGGAAAACTCAGATGTTCTCTTAAAAGGATCACATACAAATTCACTAGCTCACAGACAATCACCCCAGCCTGTGACAGAGGGACAGTGATGTTGGAGGTGCTAGAGACATGCAGGGAGACTAAGTTGTGTGGCTTAAGGCAAGGACTAGAGCAACAGTCACCATTTTCCCTGTGTAGAATCCTCCTCTCATGCAGCCTGCAGGTGGGTGCCATATTTACAGTGTTGAGCCCTGACCACATGGCTAAATCTGAATCTACATTGGCCTGGTGAACTCTGCTCTCTCCACCTGCTCACTCCACCCTGGTGACTCCCTGGGGCCCTACTCCACCCAATTTGCTCAATGCCTAAGTTGCTTTCTCAGTCAACAGCCAACCCCACTCATAATTATGCTCTTTATTATAGAATTCTCCAGGGTCCGTGGACCCCAGGTGATTTGCCATGGTGTGCTCTGAGACTTTTCTGAGTAGCTCCAGTCTTAGCACTGGCACCAAACCAGAATCTACATTAACATGTTGAATATTCATCCCACCCTGGTGACTCTTTGAGACTGCCTCACCTGACTTGCATGTCACAAAAGGATCTCTTGACAGTGATTCTCATGGGAGCCAGCAGGAGGCAGCAGGCCTCGGATTGGCCTTGGGTACTTATGGTGCTACTGCAGGCTTGGTATGGTTGGTAGCTATCCTCGGTTCCCAACATGGCCACTTATACATGCTTCCAGGTGCAGCACAGACAGTGATCAACCATGGACCACTTTGTAGCTCTTACCAGGTAGTTCCTGGCCAGTCACAGGAAGAGGCTGACCTGGTCCTGCACTGGAGCCCCTCCCAAGAGGCCCCAGAATCAACATATCTAAAAGTCAGCTTCAAACCACAGCAGAGCACCACACAATTAGCCACACAAGTGGCACACCTTCAAAGAACTCTCAGCAGACACCAGAGCCCACTGGGACAAATCTCACTTCATGGTATAAGACCCTGTCATTACAGCTCATAAGCAGTGGAGATGGCCAAACCCCACAGCCAGTCATCCTTAGGGTCAATCACAATCACTGACATGCGAGCAGCAATCAAGACTCAACTATAACAAGAGGACACATACAACCCATGCAAGGCACAGTCCTAGAGCATCTAGCACAAGTAACCAGGGAGATGGTGTCACGGGGTCCCACAGGGCACCTACTACATTAGGCCACCTAGCCATGACTGGGAGACATAGTGGAACTACATAATACATAGAAACAAATACAGAGAGACAGCCAACATGGAGAAACAAAGAAATATGTCCCAAATACAAGAGCAGAAAAGAACTCCAGAGAAAGAAGTAAATGATATGGAGACAACCAGCTTGCCAGGTACAGAGCTCAAAACAATGGTTATAAGGATGCTCAAGGAACACAGTGAGAACTTCAACTAATTGATAGCAAACATAAAAAGGATATAGAAAACATGAAAATAAACCAGTTAGAATTGAAGAATACAATAACTAAAATGAAGCATGCACTAGAAGAAATCACCAGCAGACAAGATGAAGCAGAGGTTTGAATCAACAATTTAGAAGTCAAAGTAGCAGAAACACCAAATCAGAACAGCAAAATGAAAAAAACAGAATTTTAAAAAATGAGGATAGTTTAAGAGACCTCTGGGACAATATCCAGCATTACAATATTTGCATCATAGGTATACCAAAAAAGAAAAAGAGAGGAAGCAAGGGATTGAGAACCTATCTGAAAAAATAATGACTGAAAATTTTCATAACCTGGTGAAGGACATAGACATACAAGTCCAGGAAGTGTAGAGAATCCTAAACAAGATAAACCCAAACAGGCCCACACCAAGACAAATTATATTTCAAATGGTAAAGGTTAAAGACAAAGAGAGAATCCTAAAAGCAGCAAGAGAAAGACAACTAGTTACTTACAAAGGAGTTCCCATAAGATTGTCAGCTGATTTCTCAACAGAAACTTTGCAGGCAAGAAAATATTGGAACAAAATATTCAAAGTGATGAAGAGCAAGCAGCTACAACCAAGCAAGGCTTTCAGTTAAAATTGAAGGACAGGTAAAGAGCTTCCCAGACAAGAAAAAGCTAAAGGAGTTCATTACCACCAAACCAGTATTACAAGAAACATTAAAGGAACTTATGTAAGAAGAGGAAAAACATGAAAACAAACAAACAAACAAATGTAAATATGAATAATAAAATGGCAATAACTATGTACCTATCAATAATCACTTAAATGTAAATGGTTTAGTGCTCCTTAATATCAGGAATAAGACAAGGATGTTCACTTTCACCACTTTTAGTCAACATAGTAATGGAAGTCAAGGGGTATAGTTCAGTGGTAGAGCATTTGACTGCCCATAGAACTGGAAGTCCTAGCCACAACAATCAGACAAGATAGAGAAATAAAAGGTATCCAAAGTGGAAATGAAAAAGTAAAACTGTCATTATTTGCAGATGACATAATACTATATAGAGAGAACCCAAAAGATTTCACCAAGAAATTGTTAGAAGTAATAAATGAATTTAGTAAAGTAGCAGGATACACATTATTATTCAGACATCAGTTGCATTTTTATACACCAATAGCAAACTCTCAGAAAGAGAAATTAAGAAAACAATCCCATTTATAATTGCACCAAAACAATATATTACCTAGGAATAAATTGAAACAAGGAAGTAAAAGACCTCTACTCTGAAACTATAAGACACTGAAGAAAGAAATTGAAGAAGATACAAATAAATGGAAACATATACCATGCTCATGGATAGGAAGAATTAACATTGGTAAAATGACCCTATTACTGAAAGCTACCTATGGATTCAATGCAATCCCTATCAAAATACCAATGGCATTTTTTAAACTAGAACAAATAATCTTAAAATTTACATGGAACCATAAAAGACCACTAATAGTCACAGCAATTTTGAGAAAGAAGAGCAAAATTGGAGGTATCATGCTGCTTGATATCAAACTATGTTACAAGGCTATATTATAAACGATATTATAATATAAACTATATTATAGAGTAAACAAAACAGCATGGTACTGGCATAAAAACAGACAAATTGATCAATGGAACAGAATAGAGAGCCCAGAAATAGCCCACAAGTACATGGTCATTTAATCTATGACAAAGTAGGCAAGAATGTTCAGTGGGGTAAAGACAGTCTTTTAATAAATGGTGCTAGGGAAACTGTACAGATACATGCAAAGGAAAAAAAACAGTGAAAATGGACCACATTCTTACATTATATACAGAATAAACTCAAAATGGATTAAAAACTTAAATTGAAGACTTGAAACCATAAAACTCCTGGAAGAAAACATAGGCAGTAAACTCTCTGACATTGCTCTTAGTGATATTTTTTTCACACATATTTCCTCCGGCAAGAGAAACAAAAGGAAAAATAAACAAGTGGAACAATAAAGGCTTTTCACAGAAAAAGGAAATCATCAACAAAATAAAAAGATATCCTACTGAATGGGAGAAGATATTCAGTAATGATATATCTGACAAGGGGTTAACATCTGAAATTGACAGAGAACTCATACAACTCTACACCAAAAAATCCCAAACAAACTAACAAAAAAAACAAAAGAAAACAAAACAACAACAAAAAACAATCCGATTAAAAAATGGGCAGAGAAGCTGAACAGACATTTCTCCAAAGAGGACATATACATGGCTAACAGACATATGAAAAAATGCTCAAGGTCACTAGTCATTAAAGAAATGCAAATTAAAACCACAATGAGCTATCACCAGCACCTGTCAAGATGGCCATCATCAACAAATCAACAAACAACAAGTGTTGGTGAGTGTGCAGACAAAAGGGAACCCTTGCACATTGTTGTTGGGTTTGAAAATTGGTTCAGCAAATATGGAAAACGATTGGAGGTTCCTCAATTAATTAAAAAAAGAACTGCCTCATGACCCAGCAGTTCCATTTCTGGGTATTTATCTGAAGACCTCCAAAACACTAATTTGAAAAGATATACTGTATTTCCCCATGTATAAGATGCACCCTTTTTTGAAAAATTTGGGGTCTAAAAACTGGATGCGTCTTATACAGTGGTTGTATGAGTGCAAAAACAAGTGGAAAAAAAGCGGGAAATGCAAGTAAAAAAAAATCTACAACCACTGTATCAGACGCACCCAGTTTTTAGACCCCAAATTTTTCAAAACAGGGTGTGTCTTATATATGGGGAAATACGGTATGTGTCCCTATGTTCGCTGCAGCACAATTTACAATATTCAAGATATGAAAGCAACCCAAGTGCCCATCAATAAATGATTGGGTAAAGAAATTGTTATATATATACACATACACACGCACACACACACAATGGAATATCACTTGTCCATAAAATGACAGATATCTTACCATTTACAACCACATGGATGGACCTAGAGGATTTAATCCAATTGAAATAAGTCAAACTGATAAAAACAAATACCATATGATCTTACTTATATGTGGAATCTAAAGAACAAAATAAACAAACAAACAAAACAGAAACAGACTCATAGATACAGAGAAAAACCTGATAGTTGCCAGAGGGGAGGGGGCTTGAGAGCTGGGTGAAAATAATTGAAGAGATAAGAAATATAAATTGGTACTTACAAAATAGTCACAGGGATGTCAAGTACATCAAAGAGAATAGAGTCAACTATGCTGCACCAACTATATATAGTGGCAGGTGGGTGCCAGTATAATTGAGGGGATTACTTCATAAATTATGTAAATGTCTAACCACTATGTTGTACACCTGAAGCTAATATAAAATAATATTAAATGTCAACTGTAACTGAAAAAAATAAATATTTTTTAAACAATCAAGCAAACTTCATTATTAAATTTTGCATTAGATTTATCTGGAAACATTGCAGAGTTAGAAAAACACACAGATATGTCAAAATTTACACTGGACATAATTAAATTAGTAAAAAATTGATAAAATTTTTAAAGAATAAGAATGATATTTAGTGTAAGCTGCAGTTTTATATAGAAAATTATATTTTAAGAACTAGTTACAACAACTAATAACTATAAAAAAGGGAAATAAAAACATCAGTTGTTAATTAGAGATCACGATTTTTACTATTAGAGATTCTTATTTCTACACTCCTACATATATATCTCAAGCCTCAAATTTCCTATTCAGCTATCAATGGTAATTGGCCAGGGTTAAGAGAAAGAAGTGCATTATATCCAATATTCAGATCAACTCTGTTTTGTTTTGTTTTGTTATAATTTTAAAAGGTGAACTTTCATTTCATTATAGAAATTGTAAGCTCCTCTTCTACCTATTCTATTTTAGTAGAAAATATAATTTCAAATTTATATCAATTTACATTATTATATATATTTGACAGAGACTCCCTTGTGTCTTTCCTTTTCCTCCTTTCTCCCAAACTCTACCTTTATTTTTTCTTGTTATACCTAGTGAAAATATTATAGTAGCAGAGTATTTCAGTGCATTAGACATTTTACTGAAGAAGTCCATTTATACCTATAAATGTGATATTCATCTTTGATTCAGAAGCAATGATATCATTATTATTTTAAGTTTCCCTTTTGAGGAAGTAAACTGTGCCTGTTTGAAATCTGTGATTATTCTTCTGAGTTTTATGTCTGGTTTTTCTCCTAAATAGATAAGGCACTGAAATAATAAAGTGTATTAATGTATCTCAAAAATAACAAATCATTGTAAACCCTTAATCGAATGTCTCATTCTTGTGTTTAAAAGCAAATGGTGGTGTCCTCCACGGTATAATGGATATTAAGTAGTGCTGAAAGATAAAGTGCTGTCTATGAAAATATAGCCTGTAAATGTGCAACTGTCTACTTCCCAGGGGACAAAAGACTATTTATGCCAGGCAAGTGCTGCTTTAATTACACTATCTATGCATCCTCTGGGAAGTAACTGGCAAACAACACTTTTTAAAAATCACATATAAGTTTCCTCAGATCCATAGCCTTTTTTTGTTTACAGACATTTTTTCCATACTGTCAAACTTAAGAGCAAAACGACTAGAATCTGAGATATCCTAGACCATTTTTTTTTCATTCGGATAAGAAATAAACACTAAACTACTATTTTTCTCTTCCAAATATCTTTAAAAAGGCATGCTTTTCAGGGTACAGACCCCACTGTAATAAAAACTTGTAAAAAGTGTTTAAATATATCTGGTACATTTCACATTCCTATCATTTTTCACCTTGACTATTGCAATATTTCCAACTGTTGTCCATGTCCATTCCATAATACAGTCAGAAAACTTTATCAAAAATTTAACCCTCACCATGAAGTGGTCCCATTAAATGCCTCCCTGGGTTTCCTATATACTATTCAAATTCAGTGTGTCTTGTGCCCCAAGCATACTTGTCTCATGTGTTCCCATTCTTCACCTCAAATTTTACTCTATACTAGTAAAATACTGTGTGAGTTACACATGCATATACACACATACACAACACACACACATATGTACACACATTCACATGCATTAGAAGTTTATTTTTTTAGAGGGTTCTCTATATAGGGAGCTGATTTCAATATCAGGCTATTTTTGACTTACAGTTTATATTTAATAGTAGATTCAAAAAGCTCTACTATTCTATATCTAGATTGGTTAACAAAAACTAATAGAGTGAAGTAAAAGATGAAAATGACTCGTATCATCACATCAGTAGGACATGGTATGAAAGACACTTGAAGCTGTGACATGTAATTAAAAATTCCAGTCTTGGTTAAATGCATTATTGTTCCTCAAAAATGCCTTTGTAGTGTTACATTTAAGAATGGAAAGTGGAAAGGTAAAAGGGTTTGCCTTTATTTGTAATGTTTATAGATAGCTACTGTTTATCAATATGTTACTATATCTTTGAAACTAAGCTTTCTAATCTCCAAAATAGTTATACTAACATATGCTCTCTTAGGTTGTTATAAAAATTAGTGCTGTTTAATATAAAGAATTATATATATTTCCTGACAAATAATATATATTTAATAAATAGTTGATATGATTATTCACCTCAATTTAAAAGATTTATTGGATTGGTGGTAGAATTCAGAAGGTTGAAGTAGCATATAAAGAGATTTCCTTGAATGATTAGAGTTTATTTTAGATAATTGTTTTCTAAAAATAAGTTAACACAGGGAAAAGTGAGAAGTCCCAATAAATGAAGTGAGTGCATGATGAAAACATATTTTGCCTTGCACTGGGTTATTGTTCTCACTCTCCTGCTGGTAATGATGAGTAAAAATAAGACAAAATTTAAATTTGATGAATATGTATCAATGAGTTATTCCTGATTATGCTGATTATGAGACAAGATAAGATAATATTGATTTGTATGTGACAAAAACACTAAAACTCTTAGTATAAAAAAGGAACCCAGCAGTGTATTTTGATGAAATATAACTTTATGGGCAGGTCCAAGATGGTGGAATGGTAAACACTATGCTTGCCACCTCTTAGGATCACATTATGATTACAACTAAATTATAGAACAATAAACTTTAAGGATCATCTAAAGACTAAATGAACAGACCCCTATAACTAAAGATATAAAGAAGAGGCCACACCAAGACTAGTAGGAGGGCAGAGACATGAAACAGGTTGATCCCAAACCCACAGAGAGTGGTTGAACACCGGGAGGAACACCGCGGTGGCAAGGGTCTCCCCTGAAGAGGAAGGGTTCTCAGCCCCATATTGGGCTCCCTAGCCAGGGGTTCTGTTCTGGGAAGAAGAGTCCTCACAACATCTGACAGTAAAAATCAGTGAGGATTCTGTTCTTCCCTTCCAGTGACACAGAGGTAGCTGGCAACCCAGACATCTTACTAAAGGGCTTGCACATAGACTGTCTCACTTCCAGGCACTCACCCTGGGTTTTGGCAGAGAGAGGGTGACTTGAAAGGTGCCAGAGACATAGTAGGAAAGGCTGAGTTGTGTGGCTTCAGGGCAAGGGCTACAGAGACAGCTGCCATTATCCCTGTGTGGAACCCACCTCATGTGTAACCTATATGAGGGTGCCATCTTTCCTGTGCTGAACCCAACCCACAGGGTCAAATCTGTGATCTCTTTGGTCTGGTTAAGTCTGCACATGCACGTACCACCTTGGTGACTCCCTGCCCCTGCCCATCCTAGCTAGGGTTGCATCCCTTGGGGTATCTTAGGCTCCTGGGCATCCAGCCCAGCCCTGCAAGGTGTGGGGGGCCTATATAGCAGCTGATGACCTATGGCTGCCTGGCAAACTTTCAGTGCTGGGTGGTCAGCCCTAGACTGCACTAGATCCCTTCTTGGGCAGCTCTCAGTGATCTGAAGGCCTGAGGCGAGTCATGTCTGGATGCAGTATTCTCAGGGCATTTTGTGAAGTGGCAACAGGCTCTGCACGGGTGCAAGAGCTGAATGTTTATTAAGTTTGTAAAAATGAGTGGCTACACCCTATGATTCCCTGATACCCCACCCAGCTGGCACCACACTGATGGGGGCAATCTCAGCTCCTAGGTGGCTGGTCCCATTCCACAAGCTGCTGGAGGCTTATATCACAGCAGACAAACCATGGTGGCATAGAAAAGTTTCAGTAGCAGGTGGTCAGCCCCAGCTGCTGCTGCAGCCTATCTTAGATTTTCTCAGAGATCTGCAGGTCCAAGGTGAGCAATGGCCAGCCGCAGTGCTCTTGGGGCATTTCACTTAGGGGCCACATGCTCAGCACTGCCGCAAGAACTGAATATGCATTAACCTTGGAGAAACCACTGGTCATACCCCGTGAATCCCTAGGATCCCAACCCACCCAACTCGTGTGGCACTATTGGAGGCACTGTCAACACCAGGTCAACCAGTCCAGCCCACAAACCTAAGGAGGCTCTTTCAGCTGCTGAGCCTTATGGGCAGCCAGCAGGTGGCAACAGAACTAGAAAGGCCCTGGACCTTTTGCTAAGCTGTCCTGGGCACAAAACTGGTGGCAGTCAACCTTGGTTCAGAGTGAGGCCACCTCCCCATACCTCCAGCAGCAACCAACTGCATATAGCTTTGTAGTTCCTACCAGGTAGCCCCAGACTGGTCACAGGCAAGGCTAAAATCAGCCTGTATGTGAACCTTTCCCAAGAGGCACCAGACACAACACACCCAGAGGTCAGTTTCAGACCACACCAAAGCACCACCTATTTAGCTCCACAAGCGGCACACCCAAAGGGTGATATCAAGAGGCACAAGAGCCCACTCAGGCAAATTTCCCTCTGTGGTCATCTCTCACACAGTAGCTCATATGCTGCAGGCACATGCAATCCTCAGAGCCAGTCAGCTTGAGAGACAATCCTATTGACTGATGCACCAAAGCAATTAAGTCTCAAGTACAACAGGAGAATACACACAACGCAGACATGAGACAAACCTGGAACACACGCACAGGTGATCAGAGAGACTGTGCCACAGGACTACACAAAACACCTACTACATAAGGCCACCCAGCAAAGACCGAGACTGTCTATAAGAGACACACCTATGACTGAAAGGCATACATAGACTGAAAGTTAAAGGATGAAAAAAAGATATTTCATGCAAATGGAGACAACAAAAAGCTGGGTAGCAATACTTATATCAGAAAAAAATACACTTTGAAACAAAGGGCCCAAAGAGGTGCTTTACATAATGATAAAGGGATCAATTCACAATAGGCTACAACACTAATTAATATCTATCCACCCAGCATAGGAACACCTAAATATATGGAATAGATATTGACCAATATAAAGGGAGAGGTCAATGGTGATACAATCATAATAGGGGACTTTAACATCCCATTGACACCAATGGACATATGTAACAGACAGAAAAACAACTAGGAAACAGCAGCCTTAAATGACACACTAGAAATATGGATTTAATTGATATTTTACAGTATTTTACCCCAAAGCAGCAGAACATTCATTCTTTTCAAGTGCACATAGAACTTTATTCAAGATAGACCAAATATTAAGCTATAAAACAAGTCTCAATAAATGTAAGAAGGTTGAAATTATATACAGCAACTCCTCTCACCACAATGGTATGAAACTAGAAATGAATTACAAAAAAAATATACTGAAAACACACAAACACATGGAGGCTAAATAATATGCTACTAAACAACATTTGGGTCAACAATGCGATCAAGAAAGAAATCAAGATACAAAGACAAATGAAAATGAAAACACAATGACCCGAAATCTATGGGACACCGTGAAAGAAGTTCCAAGAGGGCAATTCATAAAAATATGGGCTTATCTCTAGAAATAAGAAATCCTCAAATAAATAATCTAACTTTACACCTAATGAAACTGGAAACAAAAAAAAAAAACAGCAAAGTCCAAAGTGAGTAGAAAGAAAGGAAATGAAATGATCAAGATCAGACCAGCAATAAAGAAATAGAGTCAAGGGGCTGGTCAAGTGGCTCAGTTGGTTAAGAATTGTCTTGGGAGCATGTGCTCTGAGCACCAGGGCCACCAGTTTGGTTCTCACATGGGCCAGGGACGCTGTGCCCTCTACAGCTAAGATAATGAACAACAGCTCGACCTGGAGCTGGGTTGCTGTGAGTCACCAGCACTGGCATAGGCTGCAGTGGGGCTGCAGTAGGCTGCCATGAGCTACTGTGAGCCTCTGTGAGTGGCAGTCCAATGGCCGGCAACCAACTGCCTCAGCTGGGAAGAGTGCAATGATCATAATACCAACATGGGCCAGTGAAGCGGCATCCTCCACAACTAGACTAAAGAACAAAAGGACAGCAACTTCTCTGGCCCCTTCCTGGATTTCCCAACACTGTTCCCCTCTTCCCACACTGTTCCCATCCCCCAAATCCCCAATAAAATCTTAAAAACTAAAAATAGAAAAAAAATACAAAAGATTAATGAGACCAAGAGCTGTTTCTTTGATAAAGTAAAAAATTTGATAAACCATTAATCAAACTCATTAAGAAAAACAAAAGAGAGGGGACCATAAATGAGTAAAATAAAAAATGAAAGAAAACATGACAATTGACACCACAGATATACAAAGAGAATTAAAAAAATACTACAAGCAATTATATACCAACAAATTGGACACTCTGGAAGAAATGTATAAATTCCTAGAAGCATACAAACTTCCAAGGCTGAATCAAGAAGATACAGAAAATCTGAACCGAATGATTACTACTAATAAAATTGAATCAGTAATCAACAACCTTGCAAACAAAAGTCCTGGACCAGATGGTTTCACAGGTGAATTCAATCAAACACTCAAAAAAGAATTAACACCTATTTTTCTCAAACTATTCCATAAAATCCAAGAGAAGAGGAGGCTCTGAAGCTCATTCTATGATGCCATTACCTTGATTCCAAAACTAGACAAAGACATTACAAAAAAAAAAATTATAGGTCGATATCCCTGATGAACATAGATGCAAAATCTCACACTAAAATGTTAGCAAACCAAATTCAGCAACACATTAAAAAGATCATATACCATGATCAAGTGGGATTTACTCCTGGAATGCAAGATTGGTCCAATATATGCAAACTAAGTAACGTGATACACCACATAAACAAAATAAAAATAAAAATCATGTGGTCATATCAACATGCAGAAAAAGTGTTTGACAAAATCCAGCATTCATTTATGATAAACACTCTCAGCAAAGTGGGAATAGAGGGAACATATCTCAACATAATGAAGGCCACATATAACAAAATCATAGCTAACATACTCAATGGGGAAAAGCTGAAAGCATGCTTCTTGAGATCAGGAATAAGACAAGAATGTCAACTTTCACCACTTTTATTCAACATAGTACTGGAAGTTCAAGCTACAGCAATCAGAGAACAAAAAGAAATAAAATGCATCCAATTTGGAAAGGAAGAAGTAAAACTGTCATTATATGCAGATGACATAATACAATATAGAAAGAACCTAAAAGATCCCACCAAAAAACTGTTAGAACTGATAAATAAATTGAGTAAAGTGATAGGATAAAAAATTCATGTTCAGACATCAGTTGTGTTTTTATACACCAATAACAAACTCTCAGAAAGAGAAATTAAGAAAACAATCCCATTTACAATTGCATACAAAAAAATACCTAGGAATAAATTTAACCAAGAAAGTAAAAGACCTCTATCAGAAAATTATAAGACATTGAAGAGAGAAATTAAAGAAATACAAATAAATGGAAATATAGACCACATTGATAGGAAGAAATAATATAGTATGGAATCAATGCAATCCCTATCAAGATACCAACGCATTTTTCACAAAACTAAAACAAATAATACTAAAATTTATATTTATGCATTGAGAAGGGAAAATCATATACCAACGTTTCTCATAAAGACACAATTTTAAACAAAACATTATCAAGCGAATGTAACATAGCATACCATGATGCAATTTGTTTCAGATACATAAGTTTAACATTTTCAAAATCAATGTAATTTACTATATTAAGATAATAAAGAAAAAATAATGTAATCATACTGGTAAATATTTTTAAAAAGGATTTATAGTAGTTTCCCCATATCCAAAGGGGATACATTTGAAAATCCCCAAAGGATACCTGGAACTGCTGATAGTACCCAACCCTTTATATACTGTTTCTTTTTATATATATATATATATATATATATATATATATATATATATATATATATATATATATATAAATACCAATAATAAAGTTTACAGCTTCTCTCTGGCATATTCAAACTGCCAGCATCACTACTCTAATACCTTAAAGCCATTATTATGGAAAATAAGGATTACTTGAACACAAGCACTACAATACTATGACAGTCAATCTGATCATCAAGGTGGCTACTAAATGACTAACAGGTGGTCAGTGCATATGGGTCTGACAATTAGGTTCACGAACTCATCCTAGAAGTGCTACAAACCTCATTGCTGAATATCACTAGGGTCACCTTCCAAGTACTCCCCTTGGGAAGCTATGCACTGACACCAGCACCTAGTCCACCCTTCAAAGCAATTTTGGAACTCTTTTTTGGAATGGACATCAGAGCCATTGTTGCATTACACTTGATGTTCTGAATGTCATCAAAATGTTTTTCTTTCAATATTTCCTTTATCTTCAGGTAAAGAAAGAAGTCACTGGGGCCAGATCAAGTGAGTAGGGAGGGTTTTCCAATGCAGTTATTTGTTTATTGGCTAAAAACACTTTCACAGACAGTGCAGTGTGAACTGGTGCACTGTCGTGATGTATGAGCCATGAGTTCTTGGCAAAAAGTTCAGGTCATCTAACTTTTTCACGCATCCATTTCAGCATTTCCAAATAGTAAACTTGGTTAACTGTTTGTCCATTTGATACAAATTCATAATGAAGAATCCCTCTGATATCAAAAAAAGTTAGCAACATCATTGCAACAAGTTTGTGAACATAATTGTCTTACCTTGCATAGCGTGAATATATACCAGATAAAGGGATGATTCACATCTTGGGTGGAGCAGGGCAGAATGTGATGGGACAGAACAGGACAGTGTGACATTTCATCACTTTACTCAGAATGGTACACAATTTAAAACTTATAAATTGTTTATTTCTGGATTTTCATTTTAATATTTTTAGACGGCAGGTAACTAAAACTGTAGAAAGCAAACTATAGATAAGGAAACTACTGTAATAGATTTCAATACATACACATGATAAAATGAAAAGATTCAGCAAATTAGGAATAGAAGTAATTTTCTTACACTCATAAAGTATCTTTTTAAAAATCTAAATGATATAACCTGATTAATGGTAAAATATTGTAAACTGTTTCCCTGATTTGAGAATGAGAAAAAAATGTCTTAGGTTCAACATTGCACTGGAGAATCTACCCAGGACTATAAATTCAGTAAGTTAAAATCATGAATAAAAAAATTAAAAACAGAAAAAAATCTGGCATGAAGAGTTGCACAAATATGTATATTGAAAACTAAAATATAAACCTGCAGATAAACTATTATAATTCATAATTAACTTATTGAACTGCTGAATCCAAAATCAATGTATAAACATTAATTGTATTCTAGGTACCAGCCACACAAATTTATAAAATTATATTTAAAAAATTATTTAATATAGTCAAAACCTCTCAAAAACAGGCATAAATTTAATGAAATTTATCCAATACTACCACACAAAAGATACAAAGAATTACTGAGAGAAATTTGAAAAGACCCAAACAACTGGAGAAGGACACCATTTCTAAGTGTTGGAAGATTTTAAAGAAGGCAATTCTCCCCAAATTTGGCTACTAAATCACTGCAGCAACAATCAGAATTCCAGCAGAATTTATTGGGGGAGATGGGGAAGTTTATAACCTGATTCTAAAATGTGTAGGGAAATTAAAAGGCCAAGAATGCCCAAGATAATAGTAAAAACAAAGGAAAACTTGCATTGTTGCTACCATATACTGTTATTATAAAATTACATTAATCAAAATACAGAGGGTGCCAAAAAATGTATACACATTTTAAAAAAGAAAAAAAAACTATTAAAATTGTAATACTCAATATATACCTATAACAAAAGATGAAGTCACATTTGAATTCTGCAATTACATCTTTTGAGCAAACGTCATACTACACATTGCTACTGTAATTCATTTCAACTTTGAAAAGTAATATATAGATTACATCTCTTAAAATGTGTATACATGTTTTTGGCGCCTCGGTGGTGTGTATTGGTGCAAAGAAAGAAATAGACACTGGAGTTCCAGCTCCATTAAAATAAAGAAATATTGATAAACACCCCAAACATTCAATTAAGAAAAAAAGAAAGACAATGTCCTGTGAGTAAGGAACATGATTTAGTAATAGGACAAAACTGAAACAGACTCATCTAGAATAGGTCTTAATAGGATTCTGGTGTGCCAATGCAATTTAATTATCTATCAGAAAAATTTTCAACTAACTTCATATGAAAGTCACATAATCCAGAGCCTCTACAACATATTCTTTACAATAACAGGCACATAATGAATAATTGATAATAATAATGATAAATATCTAGACATGGGAAGAAATCTTTATTCAATTTCTTTGCCGTGTTAGACTGAGTAAAACCACCAATACAAAAGTGCTTAAAAGTCATGATAGCTGATGTCTTTGAACTTTGGAAAATATCTTTTAACACTCACCATTAAGTGTGATGTTTGCTATAGATTTTTAAATTAGTTTTAAAAATTAGATTTCAAATTAGTTTTTTTTATTTTTAATTTGTTAATAATGTTTGAAAATTCTGAGTATTGAAACATGTCAAATCTTTTTGCTGTATCTACTTAGGTGAGCATGTTATTTATCTATTTTATGAATGTGGTAAATGTTTATTTGCCTTTTGAATATTATAGCAATCTTGCATTTTTGGCATACACAAAGCTTGGTTTTGATGTATAGTTCTTTCTATACATTATTGAGAAATTTGATATGCTAATAGTGCTTTTCATGGTTTTTATGTTTATGTTCATAGTTATTTTTGGCTTATAAACTATTCTTGTCATGTCCTTGTTAGATTTTAATATGAAGCTTATGCTGGCCTGAAGAAGAATTAGAAGTGTGTCTTTTTTACTATCCTCTGTGAGATTTTTGTAAAGATTGGTATTAGTTACTTAACATAGAAGAAGACATTGTTAATCTACCTTTTGCAAAGATTTTAAATTACAGTTTCAATTTATTAAATAGATGTAGGCATATTTATATTCTCTATTTCTTCTTTGATCAGAATTTGTAATTTTTGGTTTTCATAGAATACGCTGCTCCTATCAACATTTTCAAATGTGTCGGCATAACATTACCATGTTCCTATCTGTAGGTTTTGTACAGAAGTAACATTTACCATTTCTTTTTTTTATTATTATTGTTAGTTTCAGGTGTACAGAACAATGCAATAGTTACCCTTTTCACCCTCACAAAGTAACAACCCCCCTTCCCC
>NW_017732399.1:217386-219002 GCF_001890085.2 Hipposideros armiger | reverse complement strand
TGTCCCGAGGTTATATGTATATATAATTATAGTTGACATACAGTATTATTCAACATCAGTTTCAGAAATACAATGCGGTGGTCAGGCCTCTACCTCAACTATGAAGTGGACTCCCCAAAAGGACATGGGTCCATCTGGCCCCCTAAGAAATGCTTACAACATTATGACCATTTCTGATACTTGCAATTTTTAATTACCATTTTGCCTTTATTAATTTTGCTATAGGCTTATATTTATTAAGTGTTCAGGCTTTTCTTTTTTTCCTATTCTACATTTGTTTTCGAAAGTAAAGAAATCAGGTGCTCACTCTTTTCTTTGAGTTTAATTTGCATTTAACGTCTAGGTCCTTGAGATCAATGCTTACAGAATTGCTTTCCAGCCTTTATTTTACATATAAGTTGTTTCAGCTGATTCTCACAAGTTCTGTTTGCCGCAATTTAATTGCCATTGAGTTTAAAACATTTTCTAATTTGTATTGTGATATCATTAAAAAGCAATAGGATATTTAGAAGTGCTTTATTTAATTTGCCAATATTTGGAGAGTTTTTTTTTAATTATCACTTTTGTTTTGATTTTTCACCCAATTCCACTAAGGCCAAAAAAAAAATATTCTCTATGATTCCAATTGTTTGAAATGTGATTAACTTTTTCTATTTTCCAGTATATGGTCAATTTTTGTAATTGTCATTTGTACTTTTTGAAATACAAATTATAGTAGTAATATATAGTTATTGAGTGCAGAACTGTTAAGGATATAGAAATTAAGGCTACAGAAACTTTCTATAGCCTTTATATACTTTTTTCCTTAACATTCCTGTCAGTAACTAAAAGGCATATAAAAAAACTTCCAATATGATTTTAGATTTATTTATTTCTCCTATACATTTTTCCAGCTTTACATTTTGTACATTTTAAAGTTAAAGTGTTACAGGCATATAAATTTAGAATTGTTATATCTTCTTGTGGGGATTCATTCCTTTTTTTAAATAATGTCCTTTTCCATGTAGTTATACTTATGCCTTAAAATCTGTGCCTGATACTAGTAAAGGTAGTTCAGCCTTCTTAGTGTTTTCATATTATATATTCCCAATTTTTTTCATTTTGAATTTTTTGTGTCCATATTTGTAAGCTTTAAATAGTTATTTTTGTTATTGTTGTTGTTTTTGTTTTGGTCCAGTTTGATAATCTTTGTCTTAACAGGAGAATGTGCCAAGTATTTCATGGGATCACTGATAAATGTTACTTTAAATCTACCAACTTAATGTTTCTTTTCTATTTGTACTGTCTTTCCTTTGTTCCTTTATTTCTTCCTCTTGTTTGTCTTCATTTACTGTCATCAAGTATTATTGGGTCTTCAGAAAAGTCATGACATATTTTGGCTATGTTTTTCAAAGGTCATTCATTTATATAAAGAACAAAGATCAATCAATGATATATTGCCCATTTTGTTCGATAACCTTTTGCCATCTTTCAGTGAGCTTCGTAATTCCTCATTCATAGAAGGACCTGTCTTTATTTGCGAAAAACTGAACAAGGGGCTGATTTACAGCCTCATCTGAATTGAACATTATACCATGCAAGGAGTTTTGAAGAGAGCGAAACAAGTGGAAGTCTGA
>NW_017732399.1:166413-217041 GCF_001890085.2 Hipposideros armiger | reverse complement strand
GTTTTCCTCACGTTTAATGAGCATATTGCAGATATTTATATTCATCGTCAAATGAACTTCTTTGAGTTCATACGGAAACCAAATATTGAACTTGTATATATATATATATATATATATATATATATATATATATATATATATATATATATATCTCCCAGCTTCTTCAGGCGGGTGTGAATGCTTGAATGATGGATGTTCAATGTTTCTGCAAGCTCTCATGTCATGTAACATGAGTTTGACTCAATCAATGCCTTTATTTGTCCTTGTCAACCTCGGTGGGCCTCCCTGACCGAGGAGAGCCATTCAGATAAAAATCACCAGCACGGCATTTTGTGAACCATCATTGGCACTGACATTCTTGTAGAGCATTGTCATGGTAAACTTTTTGCAACTTTTCACAAGATTGACGCATGTTCTTCCCTTTATGGAAGTAAAACAGTAAAATATGGCAAAAATGCACAGTTTGGTCTTTCATCTTCAACTTGTTGTAAAATCTCCAAAACTCAACCAAATTGCTCAATTTTGTTTAGAATGAAGCTAGAACTGTCAGCTGTCAAATGACATAGCAATAGCATAGATGTGAATGACTCTAGTATTTCCAAAAATGAACTAACGTCATCTGTTGCAAACATGTGTCATGACTTTTCGAAGACCCAATACTTTATTATTACATTTTTTGTATTGATCTGTTAGAAATATACTTTTAAATATTTCTTGACCCATTATAATAGATTTTAACTTTAGTTATGCATTACAACAATTGAGTAATCCAAGGACCTTAAGATTCTGTCACCTCACTTGCTCCTTTACCTGATTTTGTACTGTCGGCATCGCGTGTTTTAATTCTCAACATATTTTAAATCACAACATTTAAATTTATTATTTCAAACAGCCAACACTCATTTTTTGAGCTCTTTCTTCTTTTCTGCATAAATGGACCTGTATCAGAGATCATGATCCTTCTGTGTAAAATCGTTTCTTTAGAATAATTCTACTCTTTTAATTTCAGTCTGTTAGTAGTGAATTCTGATAATTCTATGTGGACAATTGTTTCCTTTCAACATTTTAAAGATATAATTTAATAGTTTCTACTGCTTCTCTGATTTTTATTTATCTCTTATTGAGAAAAATAAATATATATGTTATATATAACAATTTTATTTGAGAAAAAAATAGAGGTACTTTTTTTAAAAGAAATTTTATTGGGAAACAGTGTGTGTTTCCAGGACCCATCAGCTCCAAGTCAAGTAGTTGTCTTTAGTCTAGTTTTGGAGGGTGCAGCTCCTTGGCCCATGTGGGAATTGAACTGGCAACCTTGGTGCTATGAGCCTGTGCTATAACCACCTGAGCTAACTGGCCATCCCCTTAAAGATACTTTTGATTTTAATGAGAGCTATTAATGAAATGTTAAGGTATAAGACAAACCAAAGTAGGTAAACACTAAATTTGAAATGAGACAGGGTATATCTTACTCATTCTGACTAGTGTAATAATTTGTAAAAATCAGGGAAGGGGAAACACCTCAAAGAGAGAAAAAGACACTGGGGAAAAATACTTACATAAATATGTTGTACAATATATCAAATTTTGTATTGAATTTTGTCAAGTGTAGTACTGTGTACCACTTACTAATCCAAGTACTCCAAACACATCTGGCCATTGCATTTTGGCATCACAGTCACCAAGGAAAATAAAATACAATCAAGCACAAGATAGAACAATGCTTTACTTACAAAGAGAAGAGACACAGGAGCATCAGCTCCAACAGTGTAGGAGGGTCCCTCCTGGATAGCAGGTCCCTTTTTCCCATACAACCTATGCTGGAATTTACCTAGTTTACAAATTCAGCCTCTTATGCAGCCCTGACCTCTTCCCCTTGCAGTCTGAAATACTGAAAATTGGGGGTGTGCTTGGGGGCCATTGATATAAGCAGAGCAAAAAGAGAATGTAATAGGGAAAGACACTCCCATACAAGGGATAAGCCTGACACAGGCTGTGTGAGCTCTTTATCTCTTGGCAAATAAGTCTTCCAGGCACAAGACCCACTTATTCAGCCTGTAAGGGTGTGCTGAAACTGCCTTTCCAAACAAGCTTAATGACCTATATATTTTAAGCACTCTTTCCAGAGTTATTTCTTCTGCAAGAGACCTGTGCTTCTAGCCTAGCACTAATCCTGTGCAGAATATTCTAGTTGTAAGCTAAATTATTGGTTCAACAACTATCCTAGGGGAAATAGCTTTCCTTCTGTTTTAGCATAGTGTTCAAGATGACTATAATTAGAAGAAGGGAAGAAGGGAGGGAAACAAGAAACAAGGTATATTCTAAAAGTCATGTATATCATGAATTTTCTGAAGACCCAATATATAAATATGTTTTGTAAAAAATATAACAACTTTGATGGAAAACAGTTTGAGTTTGAGATATAAAAAACTTTTGTTTTTCATTTTGAAGTTAAAAAAACAACAAAAAAAGAATAGTAGTAAATTTAAATCTTTTACTGCACCAAGTAAGACTTTTGGAAATGTTTTGTTCTTCCTATAAATATTAGGCAAAAAGTAGTTTGCTGCCAAAAGCATCTGTTAGCTTAAGTGAAATCTCTATGAACCCTAAAATGGATTTTGAGTTCTAGCTGAATTTTATTTCTATGTTTTCACTATTCTAATTACATTCTGCTCAAGTAAGTATACTAAAGCTTTAAAAGTAGATTGGGTGAATGGGTGATGGAAAAATAGTGACCACAAACCAACATCAAGCTGAAAAAACAAGAACCCATAATCTCCATATGAGATGAAACTATGTGGAAAGAAGAATTCAGTGGGTCTGGGTTAAAAAGTAGTAAAAACATGATGAATGTAGTTAAAATACACAAAGTACAGCTTTTTAAACCAGCACAAGAAAAATAAAGCAAGGACATTCAGTTTCATTAACAGGGTATTTAATTTCAAATCAAAGTAAAAAAGATAAATCATTATAACATAGAGATGCTCAGTGGTGTTGACCATATAAGAAATTGGCTAGGGCTTTCAAAGGGCTTCAGTATTTTACAGCTATAATAATATTTATCTTGAACCAGGTTAAAATCATAAAGATATCAAATTCAAAGAAAAAAGTCAAATGCCTTTTTGGGGTCAGGAAATTTGGGAGCCAATAATTCACATATTTTCTTTATTCATAAGAAATGAAATTTAGTCTTTTATTTTTCTTCCCATCTAATATAGCAATGTGGCAACTTTTGCCAAGCAAGAAAAATAAACATTCAGGCTGCTTCAGATAAGTCTTTCAGGTTGCTTCAGATAAGTTTTTCTCTTTATTTTTCTTCGTAACAGTGGCCATGCTTTCTATCTTTTTTTTTTTTAATACTGGAAATATTTAACTGTAGTTTTCTATATTTCATCTCTATATTCTGCTTCACTAAATTTTTTAAATTGCCTCTAAAGTTTATTTTTTTCACATTCCAAGCAACTTTATGCTCCAATTTATTCACCTTTACATTATAAATTATAGCTTTATATTCTCTAACTCTATCCCTGGTTCATATTCAAAAACTAAAATAATATTGTTTCCCATTCAATTTTTTGCATTTTGATTATAGGATTGATTTTGAACTAAAGATGTTTCTTTCCTATTGTTTGTGTTCATATTTTATTCTAATTTGCTCCCAATATCAATACATACATATATATGCATAAAATATATTTTAAAATATCCTTTTATTTGCAGTCACATAACTCTTGGGAAACAGCATTTTGTTTCATTTTTCCTGAGGATGAAGAAATATAAAAAATATATACTGGGTTGTTGGAAAAGTCATGACGTATTTTTCCATGTTTTTTGTTGCAAAAATGCATCATGACTTTTCCGACAACCCAATATTTTCTGTTCTTTATGGAGCAGCTCGCTCTATTCCAATCCCTGTATTTAGAAAATGACCAGTTCTCAAAATTTAAGATGGGTATTATTATGCTAAGCAAACAGATGCAAAAGCTGAAGATCACAGAGGCTCTGTAACTTGGCAAAGCCTGCCAATTACTAAACAATGGAATCAGAATTTGAACTCACTTATTATAACTTGGTTTTTGTTACAACATTGTACCAGAATGCCTGTAGAAGAGTTAGAAAATCAAAGGCCTGACTGTAGCACTTTTGGAGTATTTCTTTTTTGCATCATTTAGATTCTTGCTGCTGGTGCTGTTTGTTTTCTATCTTTCCTATTTATTTAAATTATCAGTAATCTAGCAAGTTGCACAGTGAGTGAATAGCGTTTATAAGTTAAAGCGTTTTTATATGTGTTAGGAATCTGTCCAAATAACACTTATTAAGTAGAACACAGAGTGCTGAATGGTGAGGCTTGGTTCAACAAAAGACCACAAGAGGAATTGAAATAGAGAAGTTTATAACTTGCGGGCTCTGGAGGAAGTACCTGGCATGCCTTACCTGGGGGGTTTGTGGGGGGAGGGAGGGTTGTGGGAGGTCAAGGCAGAGTGCCGATACAAAAGAGGCAGTACCTTGGGGGCACATGCCTTTATTAAGGTATGTGGGTGAAATGCTTTGGGGTTCTTGGGCTAAGTCCAGATTGGTGAATTCAAACCACAAGAGTGGGGTTTTGGAAAGCTCCACTGGGCCTTATCTAAGGGGTTCATAAAGGAAGTCCGTAGGAGGCAGGGGAGACTTGATCACAGGACTGTTAGAAAAATCATATCAGGAGCTTATATTTGGCTTGTAACTTTGTGGGTTGCCCTCTAGGGCATGAGCTTGCATGAGTATGCTAGTGTCAATGTAAAAAATCTAGACTATAAAACCAAAACATGTCTTGGAGGCGTGCATTACAGGTGATTTTTAGTTCCTTAGTCAGGGTAGTTCCTTTTCTACATTTCATACAATGTATACAGATAATTTTTATAGACATTATTTTTTTATAAACAACAGCAACTACTCCAGATTCCTAAGGGTACTTAAAATAAATTACCTCTACTCAATGAAAAACATTTGTTTTCTGAATCCTGGAATTGAGACTAACCATTTAAAATGTGAAAGCAACCCTAAGTTTAAGCCTCAGTTTACTGCCTAATATTTAACTTCTAGAGTTATTATGCAGTTTAAATAGCTCATAAATATAAAGCACTTGGTACAGTACTCAGCTCATAGGAAGTGATCAATTAAACAAGAACAATCTTGCAAAGTACCATTTTGTCAATTTTACAAGGCCCTGGGGTATTATCACCTTGCGGATCAGTACACCACAGAGTGGAGTTTTGTTTTGGGAAGGAATGAAGAAGGAAACATGTGAGGCATAAAGCAGTAGCTATGCAAATTTTACTTTTGTTTTGCTGTAAAAGTGTAATGTAGCTAAATAATGTCCTGCCAACTCAGAAGCCAGGAGTAAAGGCATACGATTTTCTGACTCTTCGTGATTGGTACGGAATATGATAGAAGAAGTGTCACTTTGGTGAAGCCTCTTCAGCAAATCTAGTAAGTGATTCACTTCACTCCCAGGGTGGATCTGGTAGAGAGTGCTCTGCCTTCACTCTGCCCTGGGGAACCTGTAACTATTCTCTACAAGATTTTCAGAAAGCTGATCAGATTACAGTTGCTCAAAGAATTCTTTCCTATTAAATTTCTCCAGACTATATTTCTGCGTTTATTAGGTTTCTACTTGAAACTCATATATCTAAGTTAATTTCCATTTGTTTTATATGTGTATTTCTCCTAATACAAATCATAATTTCTACAAAGTGGTAGTGTAATTTTACTCAGTGAATTATATAAACTTGCTTTATAAAATCTTTTAACATTTTTTGAGAGCCTGGAGAATATCTTGCAGCTCTCTTTAAGTAAGTACATTGTCATTTTATATATGCCACATAACTAGAATAACCAGAGATTTGGAAGGGGATTATATAAATGTTTGAATAATTAAAACTTTTCTCAATAATTCAAAAGAAATAAAAAATATTTTCTTAGAAAGCAATGTGAAATAGTTCTTGAACCATCGGTGTAAATAATATACCAGTGGAAATAACTTTATAGCTTTTAAAGACAATAAGGAATTAGGCTTTTCTCTAAATTAATCACATAAAGAAACATCATCTGTCTGTAGTATATAATTTAACTATAATCCAAAGTCATGTTACAAATAAACAATAAAAGTCTGCTCAAGCAAATGCAGTCTTTGTTTTTAAATGATCACTAAAATATGGCTTTGGAACAAACTGCAAATGTGTCCAATGTCAGACTTTTCTAGTATTGTTATTTCCAAAGTTAGGTTTTCTTCAGTGGTATATTCAAAACAAACACTGTATATTGCCCAAAATGCAATCTTTGCATATAGGAAAGGACCATTCTGGTGAAAGAACAATTCTGGTGGAATCTAAGTTAGTAACTGAAGAGTCTCAGTAACTCTAAATATGTATTTTTAAATAAATAATTGGTTAAAATGTTTAGAGAATGGAAAGTAATGGAGAAAAAAGATGATCTCAAATAATTTGTTAAGTGAGATTAACAAAATAGGAAATGCTTATTGTTTCAGGAAGTTTTTATGAAAGTGCTAGAGATAGCCCGTTCATGTAACTTTTACAATGACTTTCTAAACAATTAGATTCTCTGAAGCTCCTCCATTTGTTCTGCAAAGTATTCTCTGCTACAGTAGGTCTAAGCATTCCCGTTTGTTTCTACAATTGGAGAGCTCGGTAAAGGGGTATATTTAGGATTGTTTCTTTGCAACATATGTATGGTAACTGAAAAGTTTAGAGGAATATTATCTTGTAGTGTCTGTGAAAAATATAATACTTGGGAATGGCAGCCTTGGTGATGATGTGATGATCATGGGAGGGATGGGTGATTTGCATAAGTGTACGAAACAAGACTAGAATTAAAATGATTGCCCATGCCAAACAATTTTACTTTGCTTTTCTCATTCTCTAATTTGATACAGAATTTAATCTCTTAATTAAACTTTATATCAAATACTTTAAGTTTTTATTCTAAATCTTCTCTATATATACCACCCCAGAGACTCATTTTTGCATTATTATTGCATATTTCGTGGTTTGATGTGAACTAATTGTAAATAAAATAAAATATTGTGAAAACTTTGCCTGTATCCTTAAAAAGGTAAGCAATTACATTTAAAAATAATAGATCCTTGCCAATAGGATACAAGTCATGTTAATCTGAGCAAGAGGAATTTGTTCAGATAAGTATGTGGGTCTCTGTAAAAACCATTTGAAAGTCTAAAGAACAATAAAACCTGCAATTATTTCAATTCAATTGAATGATTTATATATTACAGTTTCATGTTTCAAAGATAAAAAATCTTAATAAAATATTAAAAACAGATTCTATGTGACTTCAAAATAAGAAATTAGTAACAACAACAAATAGTAAACAGGTACAACAAATATGTACCATTCATTACTTTGTAAATATTGTTACTATTCATCACAAGTCTAATTATCTATGATTATTTATTTCAAACACATTAAGTTGCATAGCAAAGTAATTATAATGTGTTTTGCCTTACTAATTTCATATTTGTTATAAGTACTAAATTAAATGGTATTAACTATAATTTTCTTTGTTTAATGCTTTAATCTCATGATTTTACTTTTACCAAATGCAGGTGTGAAAATTATACTACTAAAAGTATTCTAGAAATTGCCTCATTCTCTCTAATGTACCTCAAACCTTGCCAAAATTACATTTGTGAAAAAAAAAACAAAACCCTTTAATAAGACATCCTGATGTAATGAAGTTCTGAGATCAGAGGCTTAATTGCATACCCTGAATTTTTTAACAGATGGTATATATACTTAGTATATCAAATTCAAACACTTTGTGTTTATTAACTTTAAGCACCAATATATGCATATGTTGTTTGCTTTTTTTTAAAATCAAGAAGGTTTTTTTTCCCAAATATCTCTCCAAATTAATTTTATTTCTAAGAAAATGTGTAACAGACATTGAGCTATATTGTGATACTTGGTTTTGGTTTGGTTTTGTAGGCCCCCAAGCAGCTGGAGGCCCCTTACAAAAGCCTCTGTAGATGATACCAAACTATGTCTCACAGCTTTGAGTACATGTAGCCACTTTCATTCGTGACAATATGGTCTAAATGTAGGCCAAAATAACCAAATGAAAAATCGAATTTATTTTTTGTTATTACTACAAAGATTACAGGATGGGGTTTAAACTAAATGAACTAAAGTATTAAATTGGTATCGTCCCTGAAGTTTTGGGATTGCTCTATGCATAGGGATTGTTTCACCATCAAAAGAACTATTTGGATACTGTAATAATCTGAAACAGTGCTCATTGGAGGAAAAGGGAAATCCATAAAACCATCTGTCATGAAAGGTTAGTTAGGCCATGATGAATATATATTATATGGAAAGAACTCTAACATTGAAAGTGAAATTTCTCAATCTGTGGTTTGTGAAAAAGTATTTCTTTAATAAAAGGATGTGAGGTAAAATTATAAAGCATATGAGAAAAAATTAACAGAAGAGCCATGACATTGAAAAGACGAAGAGTTCTTTAACTCACAAAAAGCTTTATTCAATGAACATTTGTAAATTGGATTTTATTAAAATTAACAAACTGTTCATCTAAGAACATCACTTAGAGAATAAGAAACAAGATGCATATGGAGAGAAGATATTTGCAATATATACACTTGACAAAAAACCTAGAATAGAAATATGCATACATGTGTGTTCATTACTTTCAGTAAATAACATAGGCAACTCTATAGAAAAACAGGTAAAATAATTTTGCAGGCATTTTGTAGAGGTGAACAAACATAGGAAAATAATCTTGACATCATTTATCATCAAGGAATATTTAAATCACAATTTTAACCCCTAAAATCTTATAAGAAGGGCCAAATTAAAATGACAAATAGTAAACTATTGTCTATGTTTAGTGGTTACCAGAGGGTAAGGGGTGAAGAGGGTAGATGAGGGTAAAGGGGGTCAAATATAGGGTGATAAAAGGAGAACTGACGGTGGTGAACACACAATGTGATATATAGATGATGTATCTTAAAATTGTACACCCGAAACCTAGGTAACTTTGCAACCATTGTCACCCCAATAAGCTTTAAAAAAAATGGTGAACATTAAATATCAAGTGCTGTAGAAGATGAAAAAAAGTGGAACTCTTTTGCAGTATTAGTAAATTGTTACCACTACTTTAGGTAACTGTTTGGCAATATTTATTATAGCTAAACATTATTCATAACCAAGTAATATCACTGCGGATTACTCCCAAAAGAAATGCATTGACATATTCACCAAAGGTCAAAACAGTATATTTTGTAAAACCTAAAAACTGTCAAATGTCCATCATTATTTTTAAAATTTGTTTTTCAATTACAGTTGAGATACAATAGCATATTAGTTTCAGGTATATAACATAGCGATTAGAAATTTATTAGACCTTACGAACTGATTACCCTGATATATCTAGTACCCATCTAATACCACGCATAATTATTGCAACATTATTGACTATATTTCCAATGCTGTACTTTACTTCCCCATGATGACTATTTTTATAATTTGCAGTTTGTACTTCTTAATCGCTTTAACGTTTTTCACCCATCTCCCCAACACCCATTCTATCTGGGATCAAGTTGTTCTCTCTATCCATAAGTTTGTTTCTATTTTATTTGTTTATTTTGTTTTTTAGATTCCACATAGAAGTGAAATCATATGGTATTTGGTTTTCTAACTTATTTCAGTTTGCATAATGCCCTCTAGGTCCATTCATGTTGTCGCAAATAGCAAGATTTCATTATTTTTTTACATTGTCCTTCAAATTGCTGATTCAGTCCTCTGATTCATCTAATAAGCTGTTGATTCCTTCTAATGTATTCTTCATTTCAGTTATTGTATACTTCATTTCTGATTAGTTCTTTTTTGTGTTGTCTATCTCCTCTTTTATGTTTTCTATCTCTTTCTTGAGATAGAGTTTTATCTCTTTATTGAATTCATCTATTTTTCCCTTAAGTTCATTGAGCATTTTTATATCCAGTGTTTTGAAGTCTGTCTCTGGTAGATTGGTTGTCTCCATTTTTTTTTTTTAATTTCTTTTCCTGTTGTTTTGTCCTGTTCTTCATTTGGGACATGTTTCTTTGTCTCTTCGTTTGGGCTGCCTCCCTTTGTTTGTTCCTATGTATTACGTAGATCTGCTACATCTCCCAGCCTGACAGAGTGGCCTTACGTAGAAGGTATCATGCCCTGGCACAGTCTCCCTGGTCACCTGAGCTAGGTGTTCCAGGGGTATTTCTTTTGTGGATTGTGTGTGCCCTCCTGTTGTAGTTGGGCCTTGATTGCTGTTGACATGTCAATGGGTGGGACTGACCCTAAGGCTGACTGACAGTGATGGCTGGTCTTGACTACAGCAGATCAGCTACTGTGCAGGGGCTGACCTCACAGAATGGGAATTACTTTATCGGGGTGCTTGTGCCAGCTGATTCTATCCGTTGGGAATGTTTGCTTAGCTGATTGGGTGGTGCATGCTCTTGTGTGGTCTGAAGCCTACCATTGGTGTGTTAGGTCTGGAGCCTCCTGGGAGGGGCTCTGGTACAGGCTAAGGTCAGCTGCCACTTGTACTGGGCTTGGGACCCTTTGGTGGGCACCACAATGTGAACTGAGACTGGCACCATTTGTGTTGGGTTTGTGGCTATATAGTTTCAGGCCAAGACCAGCCACTATTTATGCCAGGCTTGGGGCCACCTGACGGGATTTACAATACAAATTAAAACCAGTCGTCACTTGTACTAGGCTTCGGGACACTTAAGAAGAGCTACAAGGCTTGCTGAGGCTGGCCACTGATTGTTTGGGGTTTCTTGACCTTGAGAGACTTTCAGAAAGACTGCTGCATGAGCTTAGGCAAGCCGCTTGTCCAGAGATATTGCTGGAAGAGGCTCAGGCCGGGTGAGTGAGTTGGGTGGGCCGGGGTCTCAGGGAATTACCAAAGTGGGGCAAATGGTGTTAACCAAGTTAATGAAGAGCATAGATTTGTCACTTTGCCTGCACTGAACAGGCTGGGTAGAAAGTGGCCTCAGGAAAAAACAATGATGCCTGCCAGTGCTTATGTTTCCAGAGAGAGTTGCCATAACCCCTGCTTCTCCAGCCCTCCGCCTAAAGTGAATTAATTTAGTTTCTTGCTATATGTCCCTGGCACTTTTTGAGCTGCTGTCTCTGCTCTGGAGCTCAGAGGGACTAAGTTTTGCTTGACTGTGTGTGCTGGCCATTTGAGAGTAGCATGTCTAGGTCTCCCACTTTTTCTTTTCCTGACACAATCCCTGATGGTTTTCAAAGCCAGATCTAATGGGACTCCTTTTCCCAGCACTGAGGCTCTGAGCTGAAGAGCCTAGTGTGGGGCTGTGTCCCCTCCATCCTCAGGGGAGACTTCTGCATCCGAGATGTCCCTCCTGATTCTTAGTCACCATACTGTGGGTAGGGGACCTGCCTGTTGCATGTTTCTGCCCTTCCTGCAATTCTTGATGTGTCATCTTTATATCCTTAGTTATAGGATTTCTTTTTAGCTAGTCTTCAGGTGGTTCTCAATGATCGTTGTTCTATAATTGTAATTTTGGTGTGATCAAGAGAGTAGGTGAGCACAGAATGTACCTATTCTGCCATCTTGACTGGAAGTCTCTCCAAAGTCATCATTCTTAAAATGGATAAACTATGGCATGCCCATAGCAGGTCATGTGAAACCAGAAGTGCTCTGATACCAAAACTGGAAAAATAAGTACAAAAAAACAAAAGCAATGACAGACCAGTGTCTCTCTTGAAATCAAATGCAAACATTCTCAACAAAATATTAGCAAATTGAACCTATGAAAACAGTTATATACATGGCCAAGTTGGATTTATTTTAGGTATGAAACATTAATTCACGATTAAGAAATGAATCAATGTAATTTATCATATCAACTGGCTAAGGAAGAAACATATGATCATATTAATTGGTGTGGAAAATCCAACACCCAACACCTACCTCTTGCCAAGTTAGGAAGAGGAGAACTACTTCAATTTGATAAAGAACACCTAAAAAACCAGAAGCTACTATCTCACTTAATGGTGAAAGACTATGTGCTTTTGAGATTATAATCACAGAACTATTTGAGAAATTATATGTATAATTATACATATGTAATACATATGTTATTATATTATATATTATATATTATATATTATATATTATATATTATAATATTGTTATACATATATATGTATAATTTAATGAAACCACTTGAGAAGTTCTGAATTACTGAGTCAAGAAGAAGGCTATGTGTACACAAATCTCTGGAAAATCCTTGAGACTTCAAATCCCCAGAATTCTGAAAAAGCTCTAGAGTATGTACCAGAGTAATTCAAATTGATAAATTGTAAGAGGGAAGAATCTTTGATTTCATTACCTGCCTTTTGAAAAGAGACATATTATAATCAACTCACTTAACTACTGATATTAATCTACATAGAAAGGTTTAGAAGAAATTAATTCCTTATAGAAAATTTGTTTATGGATATTCTTTGGATTTCAGTTGTTTGCTTTACTTCCAGTAGGGGAAATATCTATAAAAGACAGAATATGGGGAAGGTGGGGGCAAGTGTTCTGAGACAGATGACTAGAATATGTCTAAAAATTAAAAGTGCTTTCACTCAGAATAGAAACATCAGTTATGAATGAACTGGTATGTAGAAACATCAGATGCTTACTTTATTTTGTTATGTTTAAACATTAAAGGTGTGAGAATGTAACTCTCTGCAGGGGAAAAAATCGATGAAAACATGATCATGAAGTAAGAAAACTGGCATGCTTATCTCTCTCTCTCTCTCTCTCTCTCTCTCTCTCTCTCTCTCTCTCTATATATATATATATATATATATATATATATATATATATATATTTATACATTTATCCTGATTCTCTTACAGACACTATGCCCTGAGCCTCTAATTCTTGTTAATATATCTGTCAAGGTGCAACGATTATTAATGGCCCATTGTGAGTCTAGAGTGTTCGAGAATAGAAGCTGATGGAGCTGAGTTGGATATTCTTAGATAAGATGAAATCTAAACACACACACAAATCACACAATTCCCTGTTTACTGATTTTTCTACCAAGCTGTTGAATTTTAACGTATGCTTCTTTTTAAAATTCTATAAATACTGCTATTTAGGGTGACTATTTCTCTGACATATTTTCATTTTCCAGCTGAATTTCATTTTTTTATGTTTATTACTATATTTATTATCTTTCTAGATCAATTTATTTCTCAGTTTATTCTACTCTGTTGTATACCTACCAATTTATTATCATTCATGTTTCCCAATAACATGCAGTTTACTTCCCTTTCTAAATCATTAATTTAAAGTAAAGAAGATTACAGCTCTCATCCATCCTTCAGACCCTTCTCCTTGACATTTTCCACATCCCATTCAATGACATGTGTCATTACTCTTTATTAATTTGGGGCCTGTTTTCAATCTATAAAATTTCAAATGCATTTAGGCTAATTTTGCAAATATTATTTTATACATAGTGTCAAATACTTCATACATAGGATTGACCCAGAATAAAAGACACAATATCTGGAATATTATTCATATTCTCAGGACATAATCTATGATCATATAGGCTCAGTTGTATTTTTAAACTGCTGAATGATACAGCCATTTTGAAACATCAAATAAACAGAGATATAATTGGTTCTTTATAAATTTAGCCAATGTTATAGCTATCTATTTGGTTGTGGGAAAAGACATGATGTATTTTTCCTATGTTTTTCATTGCAAAAATGTGTCATGACTTTTCCAACAACCCAATATCTATCTATCTATCTATCTATCTATCTATCTATCTATCATCATCATCATCTATCTAATCTCCATAGGCAAACACACACACACACACACACACACACACTTATTTTGAGGTCTTTTACAATATTTATCTCACTTGAAATATAGTATTTATTTATTTTTTTTTAGATTTTTTTTTATTGGGGAATTGGGGGGATGGGAACAGTGCTGGGGAATTGGGGGAAGGGGAACAGACAAGTTGCTGTCATTTTGTTCTTCAATCTAGTTGTGGAGGACGTTGCTTCACTGGCCCAAGTTGGCACCATCATTGCACTCTTCCCGAGCGAGGCAGATCAGTCTCCGGCTTCTGGACAGCCGCTCACCTCATGGCTGGCTGCTGGCTACACACGGTAGCTTATGGCAACCCACTGCCACAGGGGCTGCAGCCTACGCCATCGCCAGCCCAGCTCCAGGTTGAGCTGTTGTTCAGCATCTTAGCTGTAGAGGGCAGTGTCACTGGCCTCATATGTGGGATCCGAACCGGGGCCTTCTAGCGTCCCAAGCCAGTTCTTAACTATCGCGCCACTCGGCCAGCCTGAAATATAGTATTTAAAATAGTCTGATTACTTTTTCACTCAGAAATATGTTCTCAATCAAAATCATATATAATTAAATCTATTTTTGGCATTTTTCAGATATATCAGAATTGTAGTGGTATCCAGTATACAATATATTTGCTAGTTCATTTCAGTTGATTTAATTTTTTAAGAACACTTTTTATAATGTTTTGTTAATAACTTCTATCATAATACTCAACTTCCCACAAAACAAGTAGTTTGTATAATAATTGTTAACTATTTAATAAATAAAGTTCTATATTAGCACAAGTCTGAACAAGTTAACTTAGTAAATGATTGGAAATTTTTACCCCTTTGGCAAACATTTTACTTAGTATCTGTTAGTTTTCATACACTATTCTGAAGTCTAAAGATATAATAGAAAACAATATTTAAAAAGCCTAATTTTAAGGACATTATAGTCTGCTTGACAAATATTTCTAAGGTGAGAGCAAATGAGAATCACATAAACATAATTTTGTTATGCTAGTTTTGTTTTCATAGGATACTTGAATCATTTTGGTAATGTTCAATAATGTTAGGTCATAAATTTATTAAAATCTTTTTGCAATTAGCAGAATTGTGAGAAGCAAACTGGGTATTTTTACTTGCATAGAAAGAAGTCTACTTTATTTCTTTAATCTTCATTTTTTTTTCCTTTTCATTCATTATTTAAGTCACATATTATTGGAATTTTTTTTCCCCAAGAATGAGAATTTGCTTCTATTTGTCTTTTCCTGCTATTTATGTATTTCTTACTAAAGATGAAAGTTTCATAGCATATATAATCATTCTCCATTGGGATATAAAATTCACATTTTGGGGAATCACCAGGTTTCTCATTTATCATTGGCTGACTACAGCAATTTTTTTAATTTAAATGCAATTATTTATTATTTAAAGTTCAGTTATTTCTCTGATGAATATTTTAGCCCATAACAAGTTCTGTTTTACTATGTCACACTTATACCTCCATTATTTTGTTTTCTTATACCATCATATGTTATATAGGACAAGTGGATTTCAAGTCTCTCAGTTTTATCACTTCTTATAAATTCTTGGGGAATGCTTTGAAGTTTGAATTTTTTGCTAAAAATCAAGTTATTGTGTAACTTCTAAGTAGCCTCTAATTTCAATGCTTCCTACTGAAATGGAAATTATTTCAAATAAAAAGTATGTTTCTTTTGACCAGGGAGCAAACTTCTCTTACAAGCATAGTGCCAAGGGGTCTTTTTATTTAAAGGACCCACAAAAATGCTTTAGTTTAAAGTTAGAAGAAAATAATGAACTTTTAGAGGTCAAACAAAATGTGGTTATATAATAAGTTCATCTTTAGACCTACACAGTAATAAAACATAATTTTGATTATTTTTGTGTATGTTTCAATGAAAGAATGGGTCAAGGAAGGCAAAAGTACCCACAGAAGACCTCGTTAGTCCTGGTTCACTTTATTGAAACATGGAAGCTATGGAATTATTCATGAACTTAATAAATGAATATACACACAAGATTTTAATCTATAAACACATCTATACACACTATTTAATTTTGTGTACATTTGATGAGTAAAAGCCATTACCAAGCATTTTATATAGTTTTCAAATTCTCACTATTTCCTTAATAAATTAATTATAAGGTAAGTACAGTTGAATCGGCAAGTTGATTTTGTGTAGAGGAAAATCCCAAGTGAACCCTAAACCACGCAAGTTTAATATAAAGTAAGTATACCTATATAGAGTTCATGGAGAAAAAGATGGAATTGACCAAACATAATTTAGTGATTAGTGTTTGCTACGTGCAGCTGTGGCAAGCCCCTAAATTTTTATAATATTTTGCCCTCAACAATCTTTTCTACATTTTGCATATAATTAAATGTAGAAGTGTTTGAAAACTAGCTCAGAAGTCACTAGAAAGTATTATGGTTGGTCTTTAAGGTTAAGAAAACAAAAAAATAATGAAGAAAATTGCTAAATTACTTTATATAATAATGTAAACATCACAATCCTGTAATTTAAATCACTGTTCCAATCTGTTTGTGTTGTTGTGGTTCTTGCATGGCCATAATTATTAAAAGTATCTTCATTACTTAATGTGGCCTGCTGTTTCTATTTTTAATTCAAATATTTATCTTTCCCTTAGAATTAGTTTTAAGAATATCGATATGTAAAATATAATTAAAACTGTCTAATTGAAATGCACATGATTTAATCACACTGAAGATGGTATAGAAGCATTCCTGAACTTGTTGCTTTTTAATTGTCTGATTCTAGAAAGCAAAAATATAACAGAAATTAACTGTAAATTTTTAAATTTTGTATATTTATTCACTGACCATAAAAAAAAAAAGCATATGATTGTCTTGTGGTGTGGTATTCCTTCATTCAAACTGTGATTTTTGAAATGGGGACATTCTAGACAAAATTAACATTTATTGGTTTGATATCATAAACTTTTATTAAAATGTTTTAAAGGTATTCAATATTAAAAGAAATACAGTGAAAATGAAATGGATATTTTTAAATGATCTAGTTAATTTCACCAGTTTTGGCAGTCAACATGGGTAATTTAATCTCTGTCTTGCACAGGAAGCAGACAGTGGGGGAGCTATCCGTAGAGTAATTATCCTAATGCCTTTCTCTCTGGTGCCAGGATACTTGTCTGGCTATCCCAGGTGGGTTCTGCCCAGTGAATCATAAATGAGATTTGCTGCAGGGCTTTTGGGAAAACCTTTCATGCTAGACAAAAAGAATAAGCCCAAAGAGGAGCAGACTCTTAGCTAAATTACTTTGTTTCTCCTTTTTCCCTTCGGTGGATGTGATCCTTAAAGCATTGGAACATACGGCATACTTTTCTGTGAGGTGACATGTAAGAGTGAAAAGCATGCATGATGTGGATGGTAGAGTGGAAAGACAGAGAGTGCTGGATCTTTGACTCCATTGATGAGCTATAGCAAACCCAAAAACATCTACTTCCAGAGCTCCTATTATGTGATACAAATCACAGTGTTATCTCTTATACCATTATGATTTGTGCATTCATTTTCTCACAGACTAAGGAATGGAATGATTTTGATACAGTTATATTACAACTTCTTATTTATATTCCTTTCATAGAGTTCTATTTTAAAAAATCTATTTACTTAATTGGCATTTTTATTACTATAAAAATTGATAACTTTATTGTTGCAAAGCTTCGTTAATACTAGGACTTATTTGTTTTCATTGCTTGATATTATTACATTTATTTATTTATTTTTATTCATTCATTCATTTATTCCAAACTAGTTGTGATGAGAGAGTATCTCATTGTGGATTTAATTTGTAATTCTCTGATTAATAGTGACATGAAATCTCCTTTCATATGCATGTTGGCCATTTGTGGCTCCTTTCCAGTGAATTGCCCTTCATATTCTTTGCTCATTTTTTATTGGCTTATTATTTTGTTCTCATAATTTTATTGGTATATTTTAGAGTTTATGGACACTTACAGTCAAATTTATTGATATTTTCTCTATAAAAAGTCTTTGCTTTTTTGTGCCTCATCAAAAAATCCCTCCCCACTGAAATGTTATTAAAATATCCTCTTTATTTTTTTAAACTTGCTTTTACATTTGCTCTTTACTCCACATTTAATTAATATTTGTATATGCTGGGAAGTAGGAATATAATTCTATTTTATACTGACCATGTTGATAACATTTTTTTGCTATTTTAAGTGGGGTCATATCCTACTATATTTTTATCATTTTTTAGGGGATAAATAGGTGTAAAATTGTGTTTCATTTGTTAATTTTGTTTTCTCATGCAGCCACCTTGCTAAATTATATTATATTTTGTAATACTCCTTATTTTCCTAAGATTATCTTTCTATACAACTCTGTGTGTGTGTGTATTTATTGAAGAATTTCTATTTCTTTTTCCTGTCTTATTTTGCATGTTTTGCACCTCCAAAACATTGTTGAAAATAAACGGTGTGGTTTTTCAACATTGCAAAGTACTTGATATAATATTGCTCCCATGAAGAGATAAGAGCCTATGTCCCTTCCCCTAAAACTTGAATGTAATTTGTGACATTTTTTTACCTGTAGAGTATGGCCACGGTGATACCATGTGGTTTCTTAAGCTATCTTATAAATGACCTGCAGCTTCTGCCTTGTTTATTAAAACACTAGCTTCCCCCATCTGTAATGTAACAAATTTTAGTACCATAAGTCCATCATTCCATGAAGGATCACAAGCCACATGGAGGGGACATGTGTAGGCACTCCAGGTGACGGTCCCAGGTGAGCCCAGCCCAGTTACCAGGTATGTGAGTGAAGAAGCCATCAGATGATTCCAGCCCCAGAAATTGGAGTCTCCTCAAGGAGGCCTACACATAATTAAGCAGAGAACATCAGTTCTGTTGTGTACAATACAAAATTTCAAGTCACAAATCCCAGTTGCATAATAAAATTATTTTACATCACTAATTATTGAGGGTGGTTTGTTATGCAAAATAAATAACCAGAAATGGAAAAAAAATCCTATTCTTATTCTTGACTTTAAAGCAAATACCTTGAAAATACCCACGTTAAATATGATATTTGGAATACAATTTAATATTGGCTATTAGCTAGACAAGGAAATTCCATTTTCTTGCCTTTTCCATCTTCTAGGAGTCTCCCACATTCCTCAGTTTGGGGCTCTGTACTGCATCTTCAAAACCAGCAGCATAGCATCTTCAAATCTCTCTCACTTTGATACCTCTGCCTCTCTCTTTCTTTTATAAGGACCATTATGAGTGCATTAGGGCCACCTGGATAATATCCTTATGACAAGTCCTTTAACTTACTGGCATTTGCAAAGTCTCTCTTGCCATATACAGTAACATATTCACAAGTTTGAGGGATTTGGAATGAACATCTTTGGTAGAGAGGAGCAATTTTTATGTCCACCACACCATCCAATGTGTAATTGATATTAAGATTAATCTTGCCTTTGCTTTCCTCAGTGACAGTCCTCAGCTGTCTAGTTGGACCTGCCCTAGTAGAAGTCTTCAACAAAAGATAGCCATAAGCAGACTGGAGTCAAATACTGCATAGACAAGCTTGTGCAAAAAGTATAGTGAGATTGATGGGATGTTTTCTATAAAACAGCAAGGCTGACTTTGGACAGTGATGAAGTTCAAAGTAGCATGATCTGGGGAAAAAAAGAACCTGGGACAAATATTGGCTGTTCTAAAGAACATCTTTGGACAATGAGACATCTTTAGACAACCAATTATCTTTATCATTAACACTTCTGGTCTTTACCAGACTGCCCTGCTTCATGTAAGCTGAAGGCAGGACTTACCTCTATATTGCACTATGTCCTTCTCTCTAGCAAGTGAATTGAACAGATGAGACCTCATTATCAGTAAGACTTTATTTCTAGAAGAATATCCAAGATATTGTTAATTGGTTTATCCCAGCAAAGGACACTTCATCTACTTGCCTACCTGGAAGTCCCAGGTTCTTTAAAAGATGACAGTGTTACTGCCTTCTGGGAAGTCTGGTACTTAGCTAACACATGGGGAACCAGTGAGTTCACTGAGGACACATATTAGCCATCTCCTTTGCATGCCAGTCAAGGGTAAAAAAAAAAAGAGAAGAAATGAAAACATAAGGTTGTGGCAAAGTGAATCACACTCTGGGGAATCATCTCAAAAGGCATAGTCCTCATTATTAGTAGGGTATCCATTGTATATAAACTGGTATTTTTACAAATAAAAATTTATTATAGTTTTATTTTTATAGGTAGCTAACTAATTAGTTTGTTAAGATGGATTCTACAGATCATTAGGTTCTTTCTCCATAGCTAAGCCCAAACCTCCTGAAGTATAAGAGGTTCTAATAAAGATATGGAAGCACAGCTTTATGGTAAAATGAGTGGAAATACTAAATCTTCAAGGAAACCATTAGGTGTAACAGTGGTTTCTTTTAAACACTCAAGCGTAAGATTATAATTCATTTTTCAGAGGAATAGAAGAGATACAAAGTTTTACCTCCAATTTTTTACTTATCTCCTGGGCTTTCCTGTCTATATCAGATGGCTAGCCATGAACACTTATAAATGAAGCTTAATAGTCTTTTCAATAAATGGTATTGGGGGACCTCCACACTGCCTTCCATAGTGGCTGCACCAATCTGCATTCCTTTTTCTCCACAGCCTCTCGATTTGTTATTTTTTGTCTTCTTGATGATAGCCATTCTAACTGGTGTAAGGTGATATCTCATTGTGGTTTTTATTTGCATTTCTCTGATGATTGTTGATGTTGAGCATCTTTCATATGTCTATTGGCCATCTGTATGTCAGCTCTGGTGAAATGTATAATCAAATCTTCTGACCATTTTTTAATTGGATTGTTCATTTTTTTTTGTTGTCAAGTTATATGAGTTCCTTACATATTTTGGATATTAGCCCCTTATTGGAGGCATTGTTTGAAAAAATCTTCTATTCGGTCAGTTGCCTCTTTATTTTGTCGATGGTTTCTTTTGCTGTGCAGAAGCTTTTTAGTTTGATATAGTCCCATTCATTTATTTTAGCTTTTACTTCCCTTGCTTTTGAGGTCAAATTTATAAATATTCTTTGAACTCAAGGTCCATAAATTTAGTACCTATGTTTTTTTCTGTGCAGTTTATTGTTTCAGGTCTTATGTTTAGGTCTTTGATCCATTTTGAGTTAATTTTGGTACACAGTGACTGACAGCAGTCTCGTTTCATATTTTTGCATGTGGCTTTCCAGTTCTCTCAGCACCATTTATTGAAGAGGCTGTCTTTTCTCCATCATATGATTTTGGCTCTTTTGTCAAAAATTGTCTGTCCATATTTATGTGGATTTATTTCTGGGTTTTCAATTCCATTCCATTGGTCTGTGTATCTGTTTTCTGCCAATACCATACTGTTTTGATCATTGCTGCTTCGTAGTACAAGCTGAAGTTAGGGAGTGTGATACCTCCAGTGTTCTTCTTTTTTCTTAGGATTGCTTTGGCTATTTGGAGTCTTTTGTGGTTACATATAAATCTGATTATATTTTGTTCTATTTCTTTAAAAAATGCCACTGGGATTTTGATGCTGATTGCATTAAACCTGTATATTGTTTTGGGTAATATGACCATTTTAACTATGTTGATTCTTCCAATTCATGAACACAGCATGCTTTTCCATTTCCTTGTGTCTTCTTCAATTTCTTTTAAACATGTCTTATAGGTTTCAGTGTATAGGTCTCTCACATCTTTGGTTAAGTTTATTCCTAGGTATTTTATGATTTTTGTAGAATAGAATTACCATATGACTCAGCAATCCCTTTCGTGAGTATCTACCCAAAAAAAATTGAAAACATTTATTTATAAAGATATGTGTGCTCCGATGTTCATTGCAGCTTTATTTATGGTGGCCAAGATATGGAAACAACCAAAGTGCCCTTTGGTAGATAATAGGATAAAGATGTGATATATACACACAATGGAATACTATTCTGCCATAAGAAAAGATGAAATAGTGCCATTTTTGACAACATGAATGGAACTTAAGCTTATTATGCTAAGCAAAATAAGTCAGAGAAAAATCCGAGAACCATATGATTTCACTGATATGTGTGGGATATAAAACTGAAAACAACAAAGGAATACACAAATAAAGAAACAAAAACTCATGGACATAGATGATAATTTAGTTGTTACCAGGGGGTAAAGGGGGAGGGTGTGCTAGATGAGGGTAAAAGGGATCAAATATATAGTGACGGAAGAACTGACTCTGGGTGAGCACACAATGTGACATACAGATGATGTATTACAGAATAGTACACTTGAAACCTATGTATCTTTACTAACCATTGTCACCCCAATAAACTTCAATTAAAATAAGTAAATAAAATAAATAAATAAATAAATAAATAAATAAATGGTATTGGGAAAACTTGATATTCATGTGTAAAGGATAAAATTAAACTGTTCACACAACTCAAGAAAATTACTTGAAATAGATTAGATATTTAAATGTAAGACCTGAAACTGAAAAAAGCCTAGAAGAAAGCATAATTTTTTTAAATTCAATGTTTTAAACTCTTTTTTTATTAAATGTATTGGGGTGACATTGATTAGTAAAATTATATAGGTTTCAAGTGTACAATTCTATAATATATCATCTATATATCACATTGTGTGTTCACTACCCAGTCAGTTCTCCTTTCATCACTATATATTATATCTCTTTTGCCCTCATCTACCACCACCCTCCTCCCTTACCCTCTAGTAACCACTAAACTGTTGTCCGCGTCTGTGAGTTTTTGTTTCTTTGTTTGTTTGTCTGTTCCTTTGTAGAAAGCATAAGCAAAAAGCTCCTGAGATCAGTCTTGGCATGACTTTTTGGCTATAACATCAAAAATGCAAGAAACAAAAGCAAAAATATGTAGGACTACCTGAAATGGAAATGCTTCTGCTTATCAGAAGAAACAATCCACTGAATGAAGAGGCACCTATAGAAGGGGAGGAAATATTTGCAAACTATATATCACATAAGGGGTTAATATCAAAAATATATAAGAAACTCATACAACTCAATACATAAAAACTCAAGAAACCTGATTTAAAAATGTGCAGAAGGCCTGAATAGATATTTTTCCAAAAAAGACTCACAAATATATAAAATGTACATGGAACATGCTCGACATCTCTAAACAAGAAAATGCAAATCAAAACCACAATGAGATATCACCTCACACTTACTAGAGTAGCTGTTATCAAAAGGACAAGAAATAAATGTTGGTGAGCACATGGAGAAAAAGGAACCCTGGTGCACTCTTGATGGGAATATGAATTGGTGCAACCTCTATGGAAAACAGTATGAAAGTTTCTCAAAAAATTAAAAGTAAATCTACTATATGATCCAGCAATCCCACTTCTGGGTATATATATATATGAAGGAAATAAAATCACTATCTAGCAGAAATATCTAAATCCCCATTTTCATTGCATCATTATTCACAATAAGCAAGACATGAGAACAACCTTGGTGTCCATTGTCAGATCAATGGATAAGAAAAACGGAGTATTATTCAGCCATAAAAAGGGGAACTCTGCCATTTGCCACAATATGGATGGACTTTGAGGGTGTTATGCTAAGTGAAATAAGTCAGACAGAGAAAGATAAATACTGTATAATCTCATTTAGACTTGGAATTAAAAAAAATAAATAACAGCCAAACTCATAGAAACAGAAGTAGGATGGTGGTTGCCAGGATGGGAGATATAGGAAGATATTGGTTTATACCTCCAGGTATAAAAGGAATAAATTCTGGGGATCTGATATTCAGCATGATGACTACAGTTAACAACACTGTATTATACAATTGAAAGTTGATAAGTGTTCTCACCTCCCCCCCCAAAAAAGTGTAATTATGTGAGGTGATGGAAGTGTAACTAATTTTTTTGAGGTAACTATATCACAACATATGCATGTATCAGATCATCATGTTGTACCTCTTAAACTTATACAACATTATGTGTCAATTATATTTAAATAAAGCTGGAAAACATGAAATGAAGGTTACATTGCCTCTCTTAGATCCTGTCTCCTATATGTTCAACACATTTGGTACAACGAAATGCCACATGCAGAGACATAATGAATAGTTTGGATGATTATGGTTAAAAGGCACTAATATGACAGATTAAATTAAATTTATCCCACATGGGAGATAATCAGATAGTATATCACAGATTGAAATACTTTAATCAATGGCCATCATTAAAAGTGAACTGAAAGAAAAATGGGAATAGAAAACTTTTTTAGAAGGAGAAGCTAATTATTTGTGCTTGGTTGATTTATTTGAAAACTAATGCTCCTATTTTCCCCTTTAAATATTGACAAGCAGGTCAATTGATAACACTTCAATGGGGTGTTCTTTAGAAACTCGGACAAATTATGTTCCTCATTGAGACTTTGACGTTGCCAATAGCTCTTGCTTTCACAAGGTTCATTTATCATCTATCCTGTTTTCACTTTGAAGTATGAGTCACTGTATGCAGTACAGGTTTCTACACATGATTAACATTGCTGCATGCTAATACAGGACTTTTTGTAGAGCAAAGTTAACCTCAACGATTACTAGCTTATTTCTTGTTTGGATTACTTAAAGAATCTGGTTTGTTGTCCTTTTAAAAGATCAAATAGTCTCCCTAAATTTAAACCATATTAATGGTCTATTTTCTAAATGCTACATATCATCTTGTCTATAAATACAACTTGATTTAAAAAGCTATTCACCTGAATTTTAAGATTCCTATGTTAGGCCAGACAAAACACCAGTGTAACAGAAAGTGCTGTCAGATGGCCTATTTTTCTAGAAATATCTCATTTCATTGGATATCTTTATCCTATGCTCACTGAAACCCTTTTTTTTTTTCTATGCTTTCATTCTGAGACCAACTCCTGTTTCTAGATATTTGGAATCAGATAATGATATAGCAAAGGAGCTTAAACACAATTCATGCAAAATAGCTAATTTCTGAATATTTTGCCTTTCTATTTTCTTCCCAATTATGGTTACAGAACTGTGGCCTCTACAGCTTATTATTGGGCAGACAGGTTTTTTCTCGTTGATTAGAGTGTGTTCATATTTTGCCTATATTTGTTACATATATTTGCCACATATTGAATCACTAGTGTTAGCCATTGAATTATAGAAAGGAATCTATCAATAGACGTTGCATAGCATAATTAACAATATATGTGAATATGGATTTGTAAAAATATGCAAATCATTCCTCAAATGGCCAGTTAGTAAAATGCCAAGGGTATAAATCTTAATCCTAATTTCAGGGATTTTTTTTCCCCCACCCGGATCAAAGAATAAATTATTCAGATGTTTTGCTTTCTTTTTACTTAACTAGAGTTAAGTAAATTTTAAACATTTTCAAGTATGCTTCTATAAACCAGTTGTCCCCAAACCTGCAATCTCTCCAAAATCTCCTGTAACATTTTTCAGATGAATAGATTTTGCCCCTTCTCCTGAAGATTTTGATTTTATATATCTTGTCTAGGATATCGTAGTTCATATTTTTAATAAACTCTCTAATATTTTTGATTCACTATCACAGGCAGAAAATACTGCCTTAGATTTCCTCTTTATTTCTCTCTATGTGAAATTCAAAAGTGAGCTTTCAGAATGTGCAGGATTACAGCCACTTTCTGGTCAAATTGTTTTATAGCTGCTATCTGTGACAGTGTTCTGTATTGTTTATTTATGATAAATTCTTATGCCAGATGTAAGGGAGGAAACTGTCAATTTGTTGGGACAGTTCGGGAGCTTTTCTTGAATCCATGTCCAAACTGGATCATTAAACACCCACATGGAAGCAGAACACAGGAGTGGCTATTTCTGATCAAGACCATCATTTATTATATTTCTTCAGAGAGAAGATTTGTATACTCATAGTTTTTGGACACGTATTCAATTGAAGCTTCATTGAAAAGCCACAAAAAGTATAGAAAAAGTCTTCCATGATCAGCAAAGTTTTTAAGAGTTGGTAATAACAATCTGCTGCCTCAATCATAAAAGAATCTCAATATATTCATTATAGAAAATGGATATTAGAAGATAATTGTCTTCTAATTCACACCCTACCCCTGGATTCAAAAAGAATTGGCTTGTTAAGTAATGATACAGAGCATGAGATATTAGAAAATACCTGAAAACAAGTAATAACAATACTGGTAAAATCAGTGATATAAACTAATAATAGTAGTTATGCTATGGTTGACACTAAGCTGACCTGAGAATTGATAATGCGAACAAGGATTATATCTTTTGTTGAGATGGCATATTGTTGTATGATATTTAAACAAGAGAGTTGGATGAACTGCTCTAAAATGTTTATTATGTGCTGGTTTCTCAGTGAGAGAATATATATCCATCAGGAACAGAATTACTGAACCTAAAGCATGCTTGTTTCTTCTGTAAGATATTTTGAGAAACATTATTCTTGAGAAACATATGTTACAGAAACATGTTGCAACAGTTGTTAAGAGTAAAACTGATCTAGATTTTCAAAGTTTTCTAGCAAATTAAGAGATCTGTAATATAGAAGTCATAAGTATCCATATATTTTCGATATGCGTGTGGACCACACTTTGAGTTTATTTTGTTTTCAATAAAATGTTAGTGAAGGTAAAATATTTGGCAGGTTTGGTGCAAGGATATTACCTAATTGTTTTCTGGGTCCTTGTTTAAGATTTAATTCAGATGTTTTCAAGTAAATATAGTTAAAGAATCCCAGTAGGTGAAATTGATTGAGGCAGATCTACAAAATATAAAAATGTGAAATGGTAAATGTTTAACCACTGGCATGCTAATGTAAAAACAGCTGTAATTTGTAGCATTTGCCAATTTGAGTGGTGTAAATACACCAACCATAGCTGATGTCAGCCTGGCAATGTTATGCCATTGAACACAGAGTGGGAAAGAGACACGCAGAACTGTCTGTCACAGCAGATATGCGCTGGCTCTTGCATGATTTTGTTATTTAAACTGCCTAGGTACTAATAGAGAGTTATTGTTTTGTATTTACTTTTATATAGCTCATTCTGTGGGAAGTTTTTTTGTTTAACCAACATTTGCATAAACAACTGACTAAAATGATCCCCAATTATCCTAGCCTCTTGGTGTTCACACCTTTGTGTAACCCTCTCCCCGTAAATGTCACCAGAATCTGTGATTTGCTTTTAACCAATAGAACATGGCAAAAGTTATCAGGCATCACTGACTCCTATGATTATGTTACATAAGATTACAATGTCCAGTTTACAGGAGATTTTTTTCTCTTCTTGGATTAGGTAAAGCAAACAGACATTTTAGGAAGTCCACCAGGCAAGGAACTGAGAGAACCTCAGGTTGACAGCCAATAAGAAACAGACCTTAACCCAATTGGTTTCACAGAGAATTGAATTCTTCCAACTATTATGTGAGTCTTTAAGCAGATCCTTCTCACGTCAAGGCTTGAGATGAAGCTGCAACCCAGGCCATCTTAATTATAGCCTTATAGAGAACCCAGCTAAGCTATGTCTAGACTCCTGACCCATGAAGACTATAAGATAATAAATATATATTTTTTAAACCAACATATTTGTAGTAATGGTATTACTTAAAAATAACTAGTACACCATACATGGTGCTCACTGTGTGCCAGACATTATTCCAAGGGCCCTAAAAAATGTTTTCTCATTTACTCTCCATAAGAGTCCTAGGATATCATTATCCTCATTTTATAAATAACAAGGAAGGTGTACAGTGATTAAATAACCTGTCCAATTTCACTGAGCAATGAAGTGGGTAAGACAGGACACAGATAGGTCTAAGCAGCTGGCCTCTCGAGTCCATATCATTAGCATCTAAACCATATGCCCTGCAGTGTCCCTGTGACAACCTTAGCTCAATCTAAAATCTGCAACTAGGATATATCAGAACATGCTTCTTTGAAGGCATAATACTTCTCTTGTGAGTGGATTGGAACTTAATAAGTTTGCATGCCATCTCATCTGAATTCCACTGTGGTATTTTCTCACAAACACTGCCAGGACTTTCTATGCTTCTTGGCAAGCTCAATCAAACCAAGAAACATGATGCCTTAGTTGGTTAGACAAGGGAGAGTTAAGATTGGCTGCAGCCTGTCTACAATCTGTTTGTATGTAGTTAGAGAAGAAATCTCTGCCAGGAGACAATTAAAGCAGGACACTGTAAATATTTTAGCAAACATTATGTAATCATTGCTCCATCTTAACAATCTATATCCCATGATTTCAATCACCCACTTAGACTAAACAATCCTGATATTATCTAATGTTAAAATAAGATTAAAGGGGGACTCATAACTTGGTCTAAAATATCTGTTTCATAAATAAAGTTAAGAAAATGACAATTGATTATAAAATAAATGACAATGTTGCCATATCATTTTACATTATAATATTGGATATGGGTTACAAGCACTATATTGTGATGCAAACTAGTGTCAGATTCTGGATGACAGATGGGAGACTACATGTAACGCAAAAATTCTAGATAGTTCTCTAAATCAAATCAGATGTTCACCTCTACAAAGTAAGTGGCAATCCTGCAGTTCTAGCACTGAAATTGTCCACATTATTATATCATGTAATAAATGTTTACCATTTTAACACACACAGAAGTGTGGCAGATTTGTTTGCAACAAACCTATAAAACTCCAGAAATAACTATCCTTCGCTTACTAGTCAGGGTACTATAGCCATGTCAGACAATTCTCCAAACCTAAAAGTATTTTCACACAACAATTGGTTTTCCCACATTTTTTGAGTGTCTACCTTGTTTTTACCTGATTACTGGTTAAACCAGTTCTATCCTCTTACCTTATCATCAGCCACCTCTTTACTTCTCAAATCAGTGTATATTATGACTGTTCTCAATTTTGTAATGATATGTTTGTGTTATCCACCAAATTCTTAGCTCCAGCACTCTTGTCACAGTCATCTTTTTATTTTCAACACATAACATAGAAGGTTTTCAGCAAGGTATTTATCATATGAGTGAATATGGTCATTAGTGGTTCATATTATCGTAGAAAATATATACCCATATGCATAAGATGTTCATACTGTCAATCAGTTTATTACATGCAAAAAGTATCAAACATGACATTGGTAGAATGCAACTGCCCTTGGGTTTGCCACAATAGAATACTATCATATGCCTGGGGTGTTAGCTGTGGCAGATAAATGATGTCATTAAATTCTTTCAATTTTAGGATTCATAAAAATATTCATAAAAAATATTTCTTTCACCTTTCTGTTAATGATGGAGAAAGACATGAAAAAAATCAGTCAAATGGAAAAAAAACCCATGGTTTATCAGGAAAACCTTTATTTTCTGATTATGTACTTTGACACATTTTCCCTTTTTTTTTTTTTTTTTTACTTTTCAGAAATCCTTAAGAAGGGGCAAGGAGATGGGAGAAAGAAAGTGAAAACAAAGAGATTGCACTATACAGTTCATTAATCCAGATAAATCTAGTTTCCATAACACTGGGTTTTATATCCTTTTGAGGACATATGTTACTAATTAACTCAAAGGTTATAAGCAAACTATATTTTGTTCAGAACGTTCCTACGCCCAATCTGTTCTGACAGGCAATATTAACTAAGATTCCCATCTCACTAATAGAGAAAATATCAAATCTCCAATTGCATTAAAACTGTTGGTTTTGATGAACATATTTTGATAACCATGAAGAAAGTCTGAGGATGTTTTTACACTCAAACAATAGGCATTCCTTTCCATAAAAAGGCTTGCGATGATCCTTCCAGATGACAGACCTGTTTTCCCCTGAGTAAATGCAGATTCTGAGAAAGGTAAAATTGCAAACTGTTCAGCCTCATAGTTGATTCAAAATACTTTCTGTTCCTTCCTTTTGCTTCCCCAAATACCAATCTAGAGATGCAGTTCTAGTGTCATAGGGGTGGCTGGTATTATGGTCTTCCTTCTTGCCCCTATCCCTGATTGTGATGGAATGGGGAAAACAGAAATGGGAAACAGATGTCCTCTCCTCTTACTTGACTGCCTGTAGCAAATTTGCTGAACACACTTTTGTCACTTTTTCTGTGTGTAATACTAATTGGGAGTCAGTTTCTTCTTGTAATTGAAATATTTGGCCATTGAAATATTTGTTCTCTTGAGCAGTCTTCCTCCCCATGAATACTTACTTGGTGCTAGAAATTTGGTTAAACACTTAAACTTTTCCTTAAAGCTTCTCAAATAACCTTACTGCCTTCTGCCCTCTACTATTGGTGATCCATTGCATAAATTGACTTTTGCTCTATAACAAACCACCCCAAAACTTAATGATCTTATAATTATTATTGCTTATAATTATTGCTAGGTGGTTCTTCTGATGTGGGCCAACTTATCGAATCTGTTTGGTCTGCTCTACTGTATTTAGTTAACTAATCTGTCTCTTGGCCAATTGGATAATCTAGGACAGCCTTGTTCACGAGTTTGGAAGTTAATTGGCTGAGGTATGAGAGATTTATCCATGTTTTTGTTTTTTTGTTCTTTTGGGGTTTTTTTTCCAGAAAGTTCACTCAGGTTTGATTACACAGTCATCAAAATTTTCCAAGTGCAGTAACAGGGCAAATCCCAAAGCACAAAGGCCTTTTTCAGACAATTTTTTTTTTTTGAAGATGATTCTACTTAGATCACTCATGCGTCGTTCCACAATATTCCCACATAACTAAGTTGAGGAGAAGAATATTGGGTAACTCAAAGGAACTGATAATACTCTATTTCTTAAAATCTGGTAGATGTTTGTTCACTATTACTCTTTAAATTAATCTTTTATATTTAAATTTGTTGTACAAGTATATATTCTTTTATATGGTATATTTTAATATAAACATTTTAAAGAATTTGTAATAAGAGAAATAGACCTATAAATTGAATAGACTTACTAGCTTGGCAGCTAGCACTTGTTAGCATTAGCAATGTAAGAATTAATTATATACTCACTGGAAAATTTGAATAAAGACAAAGTAAAAGTGAAAGCAATAGATATAAAAAAGATGGAATTCTTTATAGAAATAGTGTATGACTAAAATAAAGCTGGCAAAATTTACCTCCCAACTTTCTATTTTGCTTCTTACTACAGTGGAATTATATAGGAAATAAAGAAAAAGGGAGATATCTGGGAAATTCCTCCCATATTTAAAATTAAAGAGTATACTTATGAATCAGACATGATTTCATTAGCAAATATTTTTAACTGAATCTTTATTATAAATATTAATGATTTGTATATTTGCAAATAACTTTTCTCATTCAGGGCTTATATATTTCACTCTATTAGTCTTAATTTTAATATAGTCGTATTTCCCAGCCCTCTCACTTATGATCCATGCTCTTGTGACTTGTTGAAAACATTTCCCTTTATCCTAAAATTTAGCAGACATTTCAAACCCTAAGAATTCCTGATCTTACTCCTAAACCTCCTTTGTCCCTAGTAGTCTTCATCTCAGGTGATAGAAATGCTGTTCTTTCAGTTGGTTAAGCTAAAAATCATGGATTTACCCTTAACAACTTTCTTCCCCTCACAGTTCACACTCAATTACCAGGAAATCCAGTTGATTTTATCTCCAAAATATTTTCACAATTTCACAACTCTTACATCTACTGCCATGACCTTGACGATGATATCACACCCAGATTAATGCTATATTCACTGAATTGTTCTCCAGCTCTCACCCTACCTACTTTAGTGCCTTTTCAACATAACAGCCACGGTGATAATTTAAACTGTAAGTCATATCATGTCATTCATTTTTAAAACTGGGCCTCATATTTTCATTGTTAAAAGATTTTAACTGCTGATTAAATTCCTTAAAATGTTATAGGTAAATTTGTTATTTAAGTTTTATTCTTGGCATAGAAACAGACATATAGATCAACAGAACAGAATAGAGAACTCAGAAATAAACCCATGCATATATGGTCAATTAATTTCTGACAAATAAGCCGACTATACAATGTGGAAAAGATAGTTTCTTTAATAAATAGTGTTTGGAAAACCGGACAGTCACATGCAAAAGAATGAAACTGGATGACTATCTTACATTATACACAAAAATTAACTCAAAATGGATTAAAGACTTTAACACAAGACCTGAACCTGCATCCTTGCCAGCACCTGTTATCTCGTGCCTTCTTGATAACAGCCATTCTAACAGATGTGAGGTGATATTGTGGTTTTAATTTGCATTTTCCTGATAATTAGTGATGTTGAGCTTCTTTTCATATGCTTGTTGGCTGCTTTGATGTCATCTGTGGAAAAATGCCTATGGAGTTCTGCTCATTTTTTCATCGGTTTGCTTGTTTTTGTTTGTTTGTTTGTTATTATATGAGTTCTTTACATATTTTTGGTATTAACGCCTTATCTGACATATGGTTTGCAAAAATTTTCTCCCATTCTGTAGTTTTTTTTTTGAGTTTTTAAATTGTTTCCTTTGCTATATAGAAGTTTCTGAGTTTGATGTACAGTTCCATTTGTTGATTTTTGCTGTTGTTTGTGCTTTTGGTGTAATATCCAAAAAGACATTGCCAAGGCCAATATCAAGGAGCTCCTTCCTTATGTTTTCTTCTAGAAGTTTTATGGTATCAGGTCTTATGTTTTAGCCTTTCATCCACTTTAAGTTAATATTTGTGAGAATGTGAGATAGAGGTCCCATGTCACTGTTCTGAATGTGTTTCTCCAGTTTTCCCAGCACCATTTGTTGAAGAGACTATCACTTTCCTATTGGGTGTCCTTGGATTTTTGATGAATATTAGTTGGCCATGTTTGCTGAGATTTAAGTCTGGACTCTTTGTTCTGTTCACTTATATGTCTATTTTTGTGCCACTACCATATTGTTTATATTACTATGGCTTTGTAGTATAGTTTGAAATCAGGATGTGTGATACCTCTGTCTTTGTTCTTTTATTTTTCAGGATTGCTTGGCTTTTTGGGGTCTTTTGTGGTTTCACACAAGTTTTAGGATTGCTTTTTTTGTTTCTTTGAAGAATGTCTTTGGTATTTTGTTGGGGATTGTATTAAATCATACCACCCATGGCTTTGGGCAGTATGAACATTTTAACAATGTTAATTCTTCCAATCCATAAACACTGGATATCTTTCCTTTTGTTTGTTTCTTCTATTTCTTTCAGAAAAGTCTTCCAGTTTGAATTGCACAGATCTATGACTTTTTGGATAAATTTATTTCTATGTATTTTAGTTTATGATGCTATTGTGAACAGGGAAGTGTGGTGAAATAGGAGCCCTAATATACTGTCAGCAGGAATGTAAATTGGTGTAACTACTGTAAAAAACAATACGGAAGTTCCTCAAAAAAATTAAAAAGATATTCACATATAATCCAGCAATTCCATTACTGGCTGCTATATACCCAAAAGAAGTGAAAACAGATTTTCAAAGACATATTTGTACTCCCATGTCTATTGCAGCAATATTCACAATAGCCAAGATATAGAAACAACATAAATGTCCACCAACGAATGAATGGAAGAAGTGTGTGTGTGTGTGTGTGTGTGTGTGTGTGTGTGTGTGTGTGTGTGTATGTGTTTATAAAATATTATTCAGCCATGAGAAAGGAGAATACCCTGCCATTTGTGACAACATGTTTGGACCTTGAGCCCATTATGCTAAGTGAAACATACAGAGAAAGACAAGTATTGTTTTGTATTACTTATATGTGAAATCTGAAAAGCAGGTATAAAATGGTGGTTACCAGAGAATGTGAGGTCAGGGGATATAACTAATGCTCTTTAAGAGTACCAACTTGCAATGAGTAATAAATAACACCTAGAGGTTTAATGGACAGTATAGTAAATACAGATAACAATATTTTACTATAATTGTGTAATGTTATAGAAGTAATAAACATCACTACAATAGCAATCATATTACAGTATATAAATGGATCAAATTAATATGTTATATGCCTTAAATTTATACAATGTTATATGTCTAATATATTCAATTAAAAAAGTTAACTTAAAAAAAAAACCCAAAACTGTAAAACTACTAGAAGAAAACATAGGAGATAAGCTCCTTGACATTGGTCTTGGCAATTATTTTTTATTTAACCCCAAAATCAAAAGTAATAAAACGAAAAATAAACAAATGGGAGTAAATCAAACTAACAAGCTTTTGCATTACAAAGGGAACCTTAAAAAAAAAGCAACCTATGGAATGGGTGAAAATATTTATAAACTACATATCTGAGAAGGGGTTAATTTTCAAAATATACAAAAAACTCATACAACTTGATTACAAAAAACAAATAACCCAACTGAAAAATGGGCAAAGAGCATGAAAAGACATTTTTCCAAAAAAGACTTGAAATGGTCAATATCAATATGAAAAGATGCTCACCATCACTAATCAGGGAAATGCAAATCAAAACTGCAAGGAGATTATCACCTCACATTTATTACAATGTCTGTTATCAAAATGACAAGAAATAACAAATGCTGGCAAGGATGTGGAGAAAAGGGAACCCTTGTACAACATAAAATGTAAAATGGGATAGCCACTATGGAAAACAGTATGGAGCTTATCAAAAAAATGAAAAGCAGAACTATTATATCATCCAGCAATCTTACTTCTGGGCATGTATCTGAAGGAAAGAAATCAGTATCTTGAAATCAATATCTGCATCCCCATGTTTATTGCAGCATTGTTCACAATAGCCAAAGTACAGAAACAACTTAATTGTCCATTGACAGATAAATGGATAAAGAAAATATGGTTTATATTTATATTACATATACATAAAATATAAAAATAGTGTATATATACACACGCACACTGTATAGGAATGGGAACCCTTTACAAACATATTTTAATGACTAAATTGTGAAACTTGCTATTGGCCTCTACCAAGCAATTTGTGAGGCTTTGAACTTGACATAGTTATGAAACATTCATCCATAATGTTTGCAAGAACAAGATGTTTTGCTTCCGCTCTTACAACTGTGGAGACGAGATGATTGTCTCCATAATTTATACCAGTTTTGTCTGATAAGCATCAAGTGTTGTAGACTGCCCAGCAGCAACCTTTGCCGCTTTGAATAATTACGTCTTGATTTTCATCAGTATCTTCATAAGGCATCAAGTGGATGGGCGGAAAGGCTGTCAAAGTGATTCCATTAAAATCATCAACACTTTATTTCAAGGTCACTTCAGCTGTGTTTCTAAGATATGACAAATGCTGGTTAATATATGATGAGTACTAAAGGAGTAACATTTATATACAGATGACTTTTTAGACTACAGCATAAAATAATAAATGTAAGAGACCAAAACACAGTTCATTCCCCTTAAGACATTTCCAATTTAAGGAGCTGTGACAGATAATTTCTAGAAGAATGAAGTCTTCTAAATTTCTCACTAGATTTTAATATATACTCCGACCAGGGCATGACTATGGGAGAGTTCAGGGCATTGTAAATACATAGAACATGTTCTACTGTCTAAGATTCACAGTTACTGCCATGAAATCACATGAGTCACAAATGTAGAATAAAAATATTCTAGAAATCTCTATAGCCCTAACTCAAGACTGTGCAAATTCAAATCCTAATTATTTTGTGCCTTGTTCCCTTGTAGTCAAGAATCTGTATTATGGCGACTAGTATTGGTTGCAATCATCTGCCACATTCATACTGTCTACCGTCTCTCATTCCAATCTGTTTCCTTTTCTACAATCTGATAGCTAAGTTAGCGTAAAAGCAGCATAACACTCTGCATTTCTGGCAGAGGGGACCTCTGTGGCATGGACTCCTGACTGATGGAAACTGCAAGATAATAAATATATATTGTTTTAAGTCACTGACTTTGTGGTAATTTATTACACGACCATAGAATATTAGTACAGTAAATGCTTGACAAATATTTGTTAAACATTTAATTCCAGTGTTCACTAGCTTTTGCTTTGATAGTCGATCCACACTGCTAAACCTAATTTAACATTGAGCGATTGCTAGTGGTAGACTGATTTTGTGGTATAGCATACAAACACAATCGTATGTATAAAGGTTTTTTTTTTCCTGACTTTTGGACCAGGGGTCGGCAAACTTTCAAGATGGAAGAGCTACCAGGGGTCGGCAAACTGCACCTTGCGAGCCACATGAGGCTGTTTGGGTGTAGCTCTGAAGTAAAATTGAAAATGAAAATAAAACTATCATAGTTTCATTTACAGAATTTTTAAAGGATATTATTCACATAATGGTGATTATGTAAAAATATATTTATAGCTCTCAAATAATTTTTAAATTGTTGTGAGGGACAGGATTGGCTCTTCCAGGGGGTCAGCAAACTTTTGAGACGGAACATACCTAAAGAGCCTCATGTGGTTCGCGAGCCACAGTTTGCTGACCCTTATTCTAGAGGGAAGAGAGGGGCATAGTTTGATAGACAGCCAAAAAGGAAAGAGAATTTTCCTGGAAACAGATTAATCTACATTCCCAATAAGCACTATGTGAGCATGCCAAGGTGCTCTCCAGAGAAATAAACATTTCTCAGAATAAATACATATATATGATTATTTTTTTCAAAGTATCCATCTCTTATTTTTTAGGAGTTTTTAAACCAAGGGCAAATGTTAAATTTATATAGTATTTTTTTAAATATCTATGGAGATAATCGTATGCTTTTTCCTTAATGCAGAAAATTATTTGAATAATTCCTGAATTCCTAGAATAAGCCCTACTTGGTAATACAGTATCATTCTTTCAGAATGCTTTTGAATTATCTGTACTTGTCCATTTTGTGCTCTTTGTTGGGTTTTAGTAACAATTCCATGATAGCATCATAAAAAGAAATTTAAAGCTTTCCTCTTTCAAATAGTTTAAAGTAGAACTGAATAGTTTATTCCTAGGAAGTGTAACAGAATTTTCCTATGAAAACATTTGAGATTGATTTTCTTTTGGAGTGTAGCTCTTCAACAGTTTTTTCTACTTATTGTGATTGGTGAGTTTACAGCCTGTCCTTTGAGGTCAGTTTGCTTTTTTTATTTGTCTATGAAGTTATTCCATTAACATTCTAAAATTTGTGTAGTTGATCAATGTTATCTCTTAGGATTTTTTTTAACCAGCTCTTTTATGTGAGTGGTTATGTACTTATTAGCATTTCTTATTTTGTGATTTATGCTTTCTTCCTCCCTTTATACTCCATTACATAAAGGTTTATCATTTCATCCCATGGATGAACTTCTTGTATTACTTTATTAGTGCTGCCATTTTTTTTTCTAATTTTAAAATCTCTGTTTCTACCTTTATTATGCTTCATTATGCTTTCTTTGGACTTATTTGGTTGTTGTTCTAACTTCACCTGGTTGTTCAATTCACTTATTTTCATTCCATTTTGATTTCTAATACATGCATTTTAGGCAATACATGTTTATTTAAATGCTGCTTTAACTGTATGTAGGGCTGTACTGTATAGTGGAGTAAGACTAGTCCACCTTCTCTGTGTTCCTTTTCTCTTTCCAATTAATCAAATGTTTTTTGGCCATCTTTCCAATTAAGCAAATATTTTTTACTTACACATGTTGCCCTTGTAGACTTCTTTTGATATGCATTTTTTAAGTAATTCATTTCGAGCTTATCCTAAAGAGTACATTGTACCCATGTGTTGTATCCACGTTTTCCTGGGCTACTCTTCCTCGGATGCTCCTTACCCCACCTTCATAAAACTGTCTACAGCTCTACTCAGTCCGTCAGTGTCTGAGTCACCAGTTTCCACTTGGTTCTCTGCCTCTGTCATATTTTCCTCTGTGCTTCTGCATCACTTGCTTTTCTGTCTCAGAGAATTTCAGCTACTTGGCTTCTATATCTGCATGTTTCAGCTTAGAAATCGTTTCACCTCAAGGTACAATTGTACTTACTTCTGTACTTACTTCTATACTTTGATTCTCTCTTTGTCCTTGGCACCCCATTTTTTCAGTGCTTTAGTAAACTCCTCCTTCAGCTGATAGTTATTCAAGTATTATTAATACACACTTTTGTCAGTTGTGCATTATATGAGGCTTTGTCTGATTCAAACTGGGCTGGAAGTAGCATTCAGGCATTCTTAATATATTTATTTATTCACCAAATATGTTTTGAATTCTTACTATTTCCCTATTCAGTGTATATTTGTTAAGCACATACTAAGTGCCTGGTACTCTTCAAAGTAGTGAAATAAAGGATGACTCTATTCTTATAAAATGTATGTTCTAGTGAGGAGGCATAAAGCATAAAACCCTAAACATACAGACATATAATAATATTTGTTATAGGTAGGTAAATATTCTCTAATGAAAAATAAGGGTAAAAAAATAGAGAGTGATAAGTGCATTTTTAGATAGGATGTTTAGGGAATTTCCCTTTGTGGAGGTAATAGAAGCAACATGAATGAAATGAGGCACTAAACTATTGGGTTGTTGGAAAAGTCATTACATGTTTTTTCTGTTTTTCATTACAAAAATGCGTCATGACTTTTCCGACAACCCAATAGTTGGGGGAAGATAATATTATTTAGAGAGCAGAGAAAGTACCAAACCTAATAGTAGGAGACTGCTTGTTTTTCCTGAGATAGCAAAACACTCAGTATGATGGAGCAAAACTATTAAGGGTGATAACAATGAGGTGTGAGCTCAGATAGATTTAGGGTGCTGAGCATGTAGGGACTTTCAGGTCTACTAATAACAGGATATTTTATTCTAAATGTGAGAAGTAAATAGAGGGTAATATGATGTGGTTTAGTGTTTGAAAAATATTTTCTTTGGCTGTTTTGGTGATAACAGACTGTAAGAGGCAAATGGAGAAACAAGGGGATTTCTAAGGATACTATTCCAATATACTAAGGAAGAGTTCATGTTGATGTAGACAAGGATGATACAAGTAGATGTCAGTGAAATGGCCAGATTTGGCATATCCTTCCAAGTTCATGCTTACCAGTTGAGCTTATGGATAAATTGAAAGTGGGCTTGGAAGAAAGGGGTGAGTCAGAGCTAATTTTCAAATGTTTATTTGAAAAAAAAATAAGAATAGAGTTGTGCAAAATTGGGTGGGTTAGATTTTTGGAAGATTATTGATTCAGTCTTAGTTTTTGAAGTATGAAATATTTGTGAGGTGTTCAAAGGAGCTGTTACATAGATAACTCAAACTCAGCAAAAAAATGAATATTGCATTTGTGTGATGTTTTCTATAAAATAAGGGGCCTATACAGCTAAGAGAAGGAAATCTGAGCCAGCTATATGGGTAAACTGATAACTCCTTTCTGCAATGATAGTTAGGCTCATAGCTAAAGGATGAATGGGCATTAAATAGGTGAAGAGTAGAGGGAATAAACAAGAACAGCTATTGCAAAATGTGTGTGTCAGGAAAGGATACTGAATTATGAAAGGGCTGACAGAGCCAAGTGTGGCTGTGGAATATGGTCTGTGATGTGAGGTTTAAGGACTAGAGAAAGACAAATCCATGTGAGGCCACATTCAGTCACATCAAAAGCTTTGTTTTTGTTCAAGGTAATAGGAAGCCCTGTGAAGTTGTTTCAAGCAAAGAGCAAACAAGACCACATTTACTGTTTTATATAAATCACTGTGATTAAAACGTGCAGGTCAATGTGGGAGTGAGGCTAGGATGAAAAAAGGTATGTGACTTAGAAAATGATAGTTTAGTTCCAGTAAGCGACTCTAGTGCTGAACTAGGATGTTGGTTGTGATGAAGATAATGGACCTATTCAAAATGATTTATTTTCTCCTTTGCTCCTTTTGGGCTCTTAGCAGGATATAAACATAATTAGAATCCTATTATATTTTCATAGATATATCATGGGATAATGTCAGTTTTCAGAGATTTATATGATTTTATGCTGACTTATTTTCAATCATTTCTTTCTGATGAGAGAAATTGCATGTAAAACCTTAATATAAATAATAATATTAGTAATAGCTTTTCATAGACTAATCCATGCATTGTATTCCTAAGTGTTTTTTTTATTCTTCAATACAATTCATGAGAGTTTTGAAAATTAGAAACAAAGGATTCAATAGCCAGTAATATGGGATGCATAAGATAATTTTTAATACCTGTAAGCACATTTGTTATTATGGAGTATTATTAATTGCTAAATACTATGGAAATAAATTATATCTCTTTTTTTATTCTAAATTATTCTATGAGGTACTGTTATTTTACCCTTTTTTGACAGAGGCTGAGAGTAAAGAGATTAACATTCTCAAGATCACACAGCTACTAAATGATACAGAAAGAATGTGAATTCAGGAAGAGACAGTGCTCTAAATGACTATATTCTAGTGCTTCCCAATGCAGAAAAAATTAGGTAATCTTACTTTTATTAAAGAGGAAAAAAAAAAAAAGCCTGAATTTTCTCAATGAGCCTTTAACCTTAATTGTCCAAACAATGTAATTTTATTACTCCCTATTTCACTTGACCTTTGTAGCTACATTTAATTATAAAACTTAAAACTTTTAGTTATCCTAAATAATGGTTCTTCAGAAACATTTAAAAATGATAAGGTCACTGAAATATATTTTTTCATTAAAATATATTGACTTTTAAAAATTGCACATATATTTGAAAAAAAATAATAATAAGGTGAAGTACTGCTCTGCTTCCCATTTCACGTCAGGGAAAGGTTAGCTCCAAATATCCAGCACTCCTAGCATCCGCTGTCCTGAGCTGCCCTGCAAGGTCCAACCTTCTCCTGAGAAGATGTCAGGCTGGCACGCTTCCCTGACGGCATTCATATTACAAAGATATAAAGTGGCTGAGATGTGGTCAGATCAGCAGGGAAGATGATAGGGCCTTCACTGAAAGGAGAAAACGAAAGGTTCTTTCCATTATACGTTCTGCAACCTTAGTCCAGGGGTAATACCAGTGATAGCTCAGAGGTCAGAAATCCAATCAGCAGGTCAGGTTTGACCCGCCATACCAGAAGAGACCAAAGGACCATACCTCTGCCTGTGAAATGAGAGCCCAATCTCCTCTCCACTGCTGAGGTCGTACTAGACATCTCACTTATTTACACCTATAAGAGAAATGCAGATGGGGAGATCAGAAAACTGGAAGAACTTATGTGGGTCATGTAAGTAGAACCTAGGTTATCTAAAGAAACAGACTAAATTACCAGACTAGATTAAAATACACCACCATTTTCTCATACATATGTTTGTTATATATTAAAAAGATTAGACTAAGTATAGAAAAACAAAATAAGTAAATATACCTTTAAAAAGAGAATTGAGACATTTTAGGACTGAAGAGTAAAAGTCATTGATGAGGAATGTTTCAGAGCTGCAAGAATAATGTAGTTCATTTAACACTAAGTACAGAGAAATAAATCAGAATAACTTGCCCAAATGAGCTCAAAGTGACAGCTCAGCACTCAGTGGCTTCCAGGGTTAAGCAGCATCAAAAACTGAGAAATAATTTAGCCAACTCTCACTTCAAGAACTATTTTTTGGAAGTAAAGAAAAACAGAGTATATGCATAAAAACATAGAAAAGAGGGGTAAATAAGAAAGAGGATTTTCCACAGCAAATGTGAAAGTTAAAAAGAATCCACAATAAGGTAAGAAAAAGAAAGCCAAAGCCACACATGCTTTAGAAAAATAAAACACAATTTTAGGGTGTTTTTTTTTTTGCCTTCCTTGGCTGGCAGGGGGAAATGTGATCCACAGCGAAGATGAGGTGTTCTGTACATAAAGAAAACTGGGATTTCCAAAGTAATTTAAAAATGTCACCTTTAAAAATTGTACTGCAATAACCAACTTTTGTAAGAGCTCAGTGTTTCATTTCAATTATAAATCTGAAGGGGCAGAGGTTTCTGAAGAAGTTTTATTATAAAAAGATGAGGCAACAGCTTATCATGCTAAATGCATGTCTTCTAAAGGTACATGTACCATATTTCCATTAAAAGTATATGCAACAGAGCATCAAAGAAATAATGCAGACAAATGGAATGGTACTTGAAAAAAATGAATGAGAAAGTAAGTTTCTATATTAACCCAAACATAAAGGAGAATAATGCAATCTCAAGAATGTAGACTCTGATGTCAGACTTCCCAGATTCAAAGAGTATTAGGCCACTTACATGATATAGATTCAAGGCAAGGTACTCAATTATCTTTCTATCCATTTCTTCATTAATAAAATAAAGACTATTATAGTATATTCCTCACAGAGTTGGCATGAACATTAAATAGAATAGGTACATTAAATTTAATTCAATTTCTGTTAGATAGTGGGCAATCAATAAAATATAGATGTGATGATATGATTTTTTAGTTGAAGATAACACTTCTAGAATTTCTACTTTTCAGGATATAAGAAGTATAAGTATTATGTTGAATAGTATGTTAGAAAACTCCAAAAAAAGTTTTATTTTTGCCTCAGTTTGTAAATGTTATCCAATTTACATATATATTGTAAGCAATTTGTTTCTTAAATTTAGACAGAACTAATCTCTAGACATTCTCATTTTTTATTCTCTGTTAGGTACTTCCAAATAGAAGGTGATTGACAAGTGGCTGTTGAATGACAGGAAAAAGGAAAGAGAGAAGGAGTGAGGAAATGAGAGAGGAAAAAGTGATTTGACACTAATGGAATATACTTAATATACATAAAAAGTACTATATAGATAAGAGTTAACTCTAACATTTTAAATAAATTCTAAACAGGCTACATTAGCTATTACCACAGAGTAAGCCAGGAAGATATATAACATAGGTTATTATCTTTACTAATACAAAGCAATACATTAGAAAATGTCTTAACCATATTTAATACAGCACATTTCATAGCAACTGTCATATACTTGGCTCTCTGTTATTATTTGATGGATACATTTTGAATAAAAGGATGTGGAACTACTTGTAGATTCTCACACCTGATCTAGAACTAAGTATACAGTGGTATTCACTGTATTAATACTATTTCATTAAAAAAGAACTATTGATAAAATATCTTGATAATGAATTTTCATTACATAAGAATGCCAATAACACATTCTGCCACTTGTATCCTAAAAGGTAGGTGATTCAAATGACAATAGTCATCCTGTATTATGGTTTTTAAACATTTTGGTATGAAATATTATTTGGAAGCCTATTATGTAAAGCAGCTAAAAGATGAACAGCCAAAATTAAAATGATAGGAGACGAAAACTTCAGATAGAAAAAGGAAGTTTAGGGGCAAGTTTGACACTCATTGTTCTATACAAGCTCTCTCATAATTCTCAAAAGAGAAGTCAATGTATAGCTAGAGAAAATTAACAGATGGAACCATTAGCAAAGTTATTCTCATAAGTAACAACTCCAAATAAGTGTGAAGCACCTTTGCAATCCTTTCCTGATGCTATACTCTTACTTTGGAAAGTTATTTTTGCTTGTCTGTTTGTATTATAGATTTAAAGATGGTCAAGTATAACCAGGTGAATTTTAAAAAATGAAATACATTTTGTAATTCAAATGGAAAATTAAACAAAAAAAAGATGGTGTGAAATTTTCCATTTTATTAATTTTCCAAAGAGTTAGGTCTGATTTTTTTTTTTTACAAGTAGACAATAAGAGAGGGATACGTTGAATCCACATAACTATAGAACAATCTTGATGAAAAAACTTACAAAAGGTTTGAGGATCAATTTCAGTAGTGAAAAATTTGTGTGTGTTAAAAGCATTCTCCAAATGTATTCTTTTTCATAGTTATTTCATCTGAGGAATCCTGAAAATACTGGAAAATCTTACGTAAAAGGATAGAAAAGTGTACATTGGAGAAATAGTTCTATTTGTGAATCGAAAGGTCCTATCAATATTTCACCAATCCATTTTTAATCATCTAAAAATATAGCCTAGGATCTACAAAAGTATTGAGTACTTTAACAACTTAACTATAAGCACTGCCAAGAAAAAAAAAGTGTAAATTGGGAAACTCTTAATATTGCCGTTATTGAAAAGTTCAAGATCATTAAGACAATTTTATGAAAAACTTATAACTTAATTAACATTGAAGGTTTTGGTTCAAGATAGCAACATGCCCTCTTCCCACAGATATACCAAATCTACAGGTATATGTGAAACAATTTCCTCTGAAAAAAGCCCTAAAAACTAGCCGATTGACTCTTACACATCAGGCAAATGAGAGAAAAGCCCACATCAATATGAACAGGGGTGGCTGAGACATAATCTTGTCATAAACCCCACTCCAGTGTGGCAACACACAATCAAGAAGGAACTCAATGTGAAGCTTCTCCCTGAAGAGTGAAGGGTTTGAAATCCACAAGGGCATCCCAACATTTTTTTTAAAGTTTATTGGGGTGCAATTGTTAATAAAGTTACATAGGTTTCAGGTGTACAATTCTGAGGGCACCCCAACTTTTAAGACCTTCACCTAAGTAATGAGCGTCCAAAACATCTAGCTTTGAACAGAGAAGGGACTCATGCCCATGAGACACATAAGGCTATAGCAAACTGTGAAATGGCTCTTAAAGGGCTCACAGGTCACTTGCCCCAGGGCCTAGAGCAGAAGCAGCTGAGAGGTACCCAGGCTTTATGTGAACGATGTTGTTATCTTATCTTAAGGCATCAACTCAAGGGACAGGCAACTAACTGAACCCACACCTAGGGGCATGCTGCGGTACTCTCCAGGAATGGAGGTTAGCATGAATCATCTGAACAAACTCCCTATGCCTAGCTCCGGAGCACCAGCTTCTCCCAGAATGTAGCTTTTACACATGTCTGGCACCCTGGTTTTTACATCTTGTGCTTGATTTTTGTGGCTGCCACCCAGAGGATAGCCACTGATCACCTCACTCTCCTGGCCAGATACACTTGTGTTCCTGCATCGCATGGTAGTGTAAAATTAGAAAGACAGTTTTTGGCTGGCTACCACATTCAAAGCACTGCACTGGCAGCACATTGTAATTCATCCCCAGTCTCTCTGTGAAATATGCTTATTTCCTTGTCTAGGATCTTTGGCCTGAGGGGCAGTCTCCTGGTTTGGTATATATCTAGAGGCCTACAAAAATGTTCTCAGGGAATGGAGGCCACTAGGAAGCAGTCTTTGCACTCTCCCTCTGCCTTCCTCCAGCTTACCAGTATTTCCATAAAAGGAGCTTATACTTTTATCTGGAGCCTAATTTTTTTGGCTGCCATCAAGACATACCTCTAGTCTAGATCATCTGAGTCTGGATGCCAGTGTGGCTTACACTTGTGTTCACACAGGACTGTATGTATTTGCATACTTTAAAAGCTTCGCCTGATGGTCTGGCTTCCAATCAGCTTCAATCTAGGTGTTGACTGAGATTCTCCCCTTTGGGATATTGACATGTTCTGGTACACCCTCAACTACTAGGAGCCACTAAATATTAAATGGGCTTCTTGGACAATCACAAAGGTTTGAGAAACAACCAACAGCAAAGGCAGGATTGAACAGTAAGTTCATCTCTTATATGAGGCCTCTCTTTCAAGACTAGGAGAGGAGACTGTTTTATCTAAGCATAGAAACCAATGCAGAGTCAAGAAAAATGAAGAAACAAAGAAATCTGCTCCAAGCCAAAGAACAAAAGAAAACCTCATAAAAACGCTTAATGAAATAAAGTTAAGTTATTTACCAGATAAAGAATTCAAAATAATGGCCATAGAAATGTTCACCAAACTCAGAGAAAAATGGATGAATACACTGAGAACTTAAACAAAAAGAAAATACAAGAAAGTAGCAAATAGAAGTCACAGAGATGAAGAATACAATAATTGTACTGAAAAATAAACTAGGGGGTTTCAATAACAACCTAGATAATAAAGGATCAGTGAAGTTGAAGACTAAGCAGTGGAACTCAGGCAGTCAGATCAACAAAAGAAAAAGATTAAAAACAAGTACAAACAGATTAAGAGATTTATGGGACAGCATCAAGCAAAGGAACTTTTGCATAACAGGGGTCCCAGATGGAGAAGCGAGAAAAGAGCAGAAAACATATGTGAAGGAATAATGACTGAAAACTCCCTTAACTTGGGGAAGGAAACAGACATGCAGATCCAGAAAGCCCAGAGAGTTCAAAATTAGATGAATCCAAACCCATTCCATGCAAAGAGACTACAATAAGTTACATTATAATTAAAATGTCAAAAGTCAAAGACAAGGAGAGAATCTTAACAACAGCAAGATATAACAACTTGTCACATATAAGTGATCCCCTATAAGACCCACCAGCAGATTTTTCAACAGAAATTTTGCAGGCCAGAAGAGACTAGGTAGCACAATATATTTAGTGTTGAAAGGAAAGAAAAAAAAAAAAAAGAAAGAAAGAAAAACCTATCTAAGACCTCTCTACTGGCAACATTGTCATTCAGAATAGAAAGAGATAGAGTTTTCAACTAGCAACTGGTAAAGGAATTCATCACTTGACTAACCTTCCGGGAAATGTTAAAGGGTCTTTTTAAACAGAAAAGAAAGAGAACTAATTAGGAACAGTTAAATATATGAAAGTGTAAGTCTCACTGGTAAAGTAAACGTATAGCAACAGTGGTAGTTTGATCCCTTAAAAAGCTAGTATGAAGATTAAAAGACAAAGGTAGTAAAAATAAAGGCAATTGCAATAATATGTTAAGGGGTACACCAGATAAAAAGATGTAAAATATGACATCAAAAACAAAACGTGAGTGGGGAGAATGATAATGTTTGCCTTACAGTGGTATCAAACTTACATTGTTACCAACTTAAACTAGACTTATAAATAAAATCAATTCCAGATGGATTAAAGATCTAAGTGTAATAGAAAAAAAAACAGAAAAAACAGACTTTTATAAATACATACATGTAAGTGTCATGGTAATCACAATGCAAAAACGTATAGTAGATACAAAAATAAAAAGAAAATAAAAATAAGCATACCACTAAAAGTCATCAAACAACAAAGGAAGAGAGAAAGAAGGGAGGAAGAAGATTTACAAAACAGCCAGAAAACAATTAAAATGGCAATAAGTACCTATCTATCAATAATTATTTTAAATGTAAATTGTTCAATTGTTCAATTAAAAGCCAGAGTAGATTTAAAAACAAACAAACAAACAAAAAACTACATCCAGGGCTGGCCGAGTGGCTCAGTTGTTCAGAGCACGAGCTCTGAACAACAGGGTTGCCAGTTCAATTCCCACATGTGCCAGTAAGCTGCGCCCTCTACAGCTAAGATTGTGAACAATAGCTCAACCTGGAGCTGGGCTGCTGTAAGTGGCCAGAGTAGGCTGCAGTGGGCTGCAATGGGCTGCCATGAGCTACCATGAGTGTCCGGCAGCCGCTGTGAGTGGCTGTCCAATGGCTGGCGACCGATCTGCCTCAGCTGGGAAGGGCACAATGATCATAATTATAACATGGGCCAGTGAAGTGGTGTCCTCCACAACTAGACTGAAGAACAAAAACGACAACAACTTGTCTGTTCCCCTTCCCCAATTCCCCAACACTGTTCCCCCTCCCAATTCCCCAATAAAATCTTAAAAAACAAACAACAAAAAAAAAACTAGGCCCATCTATATGTATATGCTGCTTACAAGAAACTCACTTAAGATGTAAGAACACACACACACTGAAAGTGAAGGGATGCAAATATATGTTCCATGAAAATGGAAACCAAAAGCAAACAGGGATAATTATACCTATATCAGACAAAAAAGACTTAAAAACAAGACTGTAATTAGATACAAAGAAGGGCAATGCATTATGATAAAGGAGTCAATCCATCAAAACAATATAACATCTGTAAATATTTATGTACCAATATAGGAACACTCAAATATATAAAGCAAATATTAATAGGCCTAAAGGGATAAATAGACAGAAATACAATCATAATAGGGGATTTGAATGCCCCCCTCCCCCCTTATCAACGAATAGATCATTGAGACAGATACTGAATAAAACATTGGTCTTAAACAACAGGTTACACCAGATGGGCTTAGTGAGTGTGTGTGCATGTGTGTGTGTGTGTGTGTGTGTGTGTGTAGTAGTCCGTGCATATATATTATATTATTTAATTATAATTATATTTATATATAAACATATATAATATTCCATGCAAAGCAACAGAATGAACATTCTTCTCAAGTGCACATAGAAAATTTTCCTGAATAGCTCATATGTTGGTTAGTTCATAAATCTAGTCTTCATAAATTTAAGAAAATTGCAATCATATCAAGTATCTTTCTGACCAGAATGGTATGAAATACAAATCAATTATAAGAAGAAAACTGGAAAATGCACAAATATGTGGAGATTAAACAATATGCTACTAAACAACCAATGCATCAAAGAAGAAATTAAAAGAGAAATAAAAATATACTTTGAGACAAATGAAAATTAAAAATACCACCTACTAAAACTTACATAATGCAGCAAAAGCATTTCTAAGAGGGAAGTTCATAGCAATAAATGCCTACAACAAGAAACAGAAATATCTAATGTAAACGACCTAACTTTATACTTCAATGAACTAGAAAAATAATGAAAAAAGGCCAAAGTTAGAGAAGAAAGGAAATAACAAATATGAGTATAAATAAATGAACTAGAGGGTAAAAAGAAAATAGAAACACTCAATAAAACTAAGGGTTGGTTTTCTGAAAAAAATGAACACAAGTGACAAAACTTTAGCTACCCTCACCAAGAAACAGAGAGAACTCTAGTAAATAAGATGGAAATGAAAAGAGCAGACATTACAAATGACACCACTGAAATCAAAGGATCCTAAGAGATACTATGAACAATTACATGCCAGCATTAGATAACCTAGCAAACATAAATTTCAAGAAAGGTACAATGTTCCACAAATGAATCATGGAGAAATATAAAATCTGAGCAAACTGAAGCTGTTTACAATAGCCAATATATGAAAAGAGTCCAAGTGTCCATGGATGGATAAACAGATAAAGATAGGTAGAGAGATAGATGATAGATAGATAGATAGATAGATAGATAGATAGATAGATAGATAGATAGATATCACATATACCCACACACAATGGGTTATTATTCAGCTATTTAAAAAAATAAAATCTTGCCATTTGCAACAACATGAATGGACCTTCAAGACATTTTTTAAATGAAATAATTCAGACAAGGAAGACAAATACTGGGTGATCTCATGTGTATGTGAAATCTAAACAAACAAAACCCACACCCACCCCCCCAAAAAAGCAATCGTAGATATAGAGAACAGATTGGTGGTTGCCAGCAGAGGCAGGGAAAATGGTTGGGGAAATGCATTAAGGGCGTCAAAAGATACTAACTTCCACTTATGAAATCAGTCATGAGGACATACTGTACAGTATGGTGACTATAGTTAGTAATACTGTGTTACATATTTGAAAATTGCTAAGAGTAGATCTTAAAATTTCTCAATGCAAGAAAATATATTTTGTGATTATATATGGTGATGAATGTTAACTAAATTTATAGGGGGTGATCATTTTGCAAAATACACGAGTACTGAATCATTAGGTTGTGTACCTGAAACTAATATGTTATGTGCATTTTAAATACTATAATGTTAATATTGTTTAATATTTTAAGAGGTATCTTCCAACCTCACAATGGTATTAGTGGCACGGATTCTAAGCACTGTGACAAAACCTGGCTAAGGAAGTCTGGGGGAACTGTGACCTTAGCTTATCTTTAAGCCACAATCTGCTGGTGACCAGGGCATTTGGAATGGCATAATAACCCTGTATCTCTATGAAAAATATCAAAATCGAATTGAGAGCTTCTAACGCAAGTGTGACTAAGTCATGTTACAATATTATTGAAGTAAAAATTGTGATACTATGGCATAATATGCAATTAAAATAACATTTCCACAGATTTCAAAAGGCTTGAGAATCTGAGGAATGGAACTCAGAGTTGTTTATTAATCAGAGGGTGTTTTTGTTGTTTATATAATGAAGGAGGAGGTGTTTCAAGTTGCTGTGGGTTGAATTAAATACAAGCAAGGTGTTAAACAAGGTATTGCTTGATAAACAATACTTTTGTTTCTTTTTTTCTTTACTTAAAGAATAAACACAGAAATTAAAATTTTAACAAGTTCTAGAGATTAGCACTGTTTCCTTGATGAAGGAAGAAGGCAGAACACTTTATTGTGCTCAAGAGAAATGCAAATTTTATCATCTCTGTGTTATCTCTCACTTGGCCTGCTCAATCCATGAATTTCAGACTAATGTGGTAGAAAACTGTGCCCACTGTTTTACAAAGGTTTTTTAGTAAGATGCATCATGAGCCCAATTTCATCATCTTTCGTCATACTTCAGTTACAGAACTATAAATTAATATATTTGGATACTATTTCTGCCATTAATGATGTAAAATGTAACACTATTTCTAGAAAAAATTAAACAAGTCAGATATATAAATCATTTAAAGCCTTTTATTTATGAACATTTATTGCCACATATTCTGTCTAGATTATGCCTCTGCTCATGATATAGTCTAAAATTTCATGAGAACTCAAATTTACAGACCTATAGAGGAAAACAAGAATATGCTTCATGTCACTTTGGAGTCAGTGCTCATGAGAAATTTTATTGGTGGTTTGACACAAACTCTAGAAATATGTT
>NW_017732399.1:161639-163758 GCF_001890085.2 Hipposideros armiger | reverse complement strand
GAAGTTAGAAGAAAGAGTGATTCCGGTAGGACACTTGGGATATTGGAGTGTATCAGTGAACCAGGAGTGAAGGATTGTAGAGGGGGATAAGAAACTATTCTCTCTTAGTCCTTCAGGTGCTAAGACAAAATTCCTTGAACTGGGTGGCTTACAAAGAACAGAAATTTATTTCTTGCAGCTTCCGCATGGTTGGGTGAGGGCCCTCTTCCAGGTTACACACCAGCAAGTGGGAGGAGCTAGCCATCTGGGGCCTGCTCTACAAGGTTACCAGTCTCATCCATACGGGCTCTGTCCTCATGAACTTCCAAATAGCCTCGATATCATCACCTCAGGCATTAAGTTTTCAACATATGCTTTTGAGGGGGACACAAACATTCAGACCATAGCATTCAGTCAACCAGAACTATTGAAAAGGCTTCAAGTAAGATAAATGGGTAAAAACAATATGATAATGGATTTTGAGCTAGTAAAATGTATTTTAAAACTACTGTAAACATCTGATTATGGAACAGAAGAACTCTTTGGAGATAATGAACTCCTTATTAGTAAAGGTCTCATTTGGGGTAATAATGTGGAAGAATAATCAAAGATGATTTCATGTTTTGGCAGTTATGTGAGTAATTAGGGTGAGGGTTGTACAGTCAGCTGGCTGACGAGTTAGCTATACATCTGCAAATGAGAGGGAACTGCACCCAAAAAACAGATGCCAGGCCATAGCACACATCTACATCTTAAACTTTTTTTAAAGTTGTATATTTATAAGGATAACAAATAAAATATGGGTTCTATGAGAAAACGCCAAAGGAAGGGAATATACTTCCAGGTTCGAGGAAGAAAATAACTTTTGGGGGGAAATAATTAATTGGATGCTCATGAAAATTGTTTTAGAAAATTATTTAGGTTCATCTTTAAGTTCTAAAATGTTCAATAACTTTCCAGCATATCATTTTACATGATAAAAATATTTTACTTCTGTATATTACATCATACATATGAGAGGATGATATCCATAAATATCACTGGATATTACCTTCATATTATCCATGCAAAGTAGAAATCCTTTGTTCTGTTCAGAACTATAATGAACAGGTAATTTCTCTGTTTTCCTATCTATCATTCATTCTCTCTCTCCATCTATAGTATTCGCTACACATGGTTATTATTCCTTCTCTCTAATGCATGGTAACTAATTTATTTTATAAAATCAATATAACATCAATATTGACAAAAGTCTCTGGCACCTCAACGTAAAAGTATCCTTTGAGTGAAGGAGCCATCTGCAAAGTGTGATTAAAGTATTTTTCAGAATTTCAATCTCTTAAGCTTCTGAGGCTAGGAAAATCTAAGATGAAATCTATGTTAGGAATGGCAGATCCAATTACATGGTGGCACTAGGGCAATGAATAAGAAAAATGGGAAATGTGAGAACCCAGTGTGCTCCTAGACAGTGAATGTAAAAGTGAAAATTATACATTATTAAGGGCAAAGAAAATTCTAGAACTGGGTACAAATTACAGAATCTACAGCACCCACTACATTAGCTATATTATAGTAATTATATTTTATAATTATATTTCATATAATATCAGGTTTACAATGTTAGGTTAATAATACATTTTAAGCTGAAGAAATAAATGTTAGAAGAGATGTAGGATCTTAATAAGTATCTGTCAACCTGAAGCATTTTCTTCTCACAGTCTGAGAAAAATATTGGAGAGGGTGAACAACAGGGTTTTGATTGATGCACAAGTTACCTTACTTGTTTGACTCATTGTTTTTAAAAGAAATAAAACATTTTTAAAGAGAGACAGTTTTTACTACCTGTTCAGATTAAACATTACTTTTAAAAGGAAAATAAATAATATCATAACCACTGCATTTCTCCAGAAAAGCAGTTTGTTCTCAAATCTGTACATTCCTTAGAGCTGTTGACAAATCTCAGCTGTCATCTCAATTTCATTCTCTAACGTGTGTGTTCAATCGTTGTCATTGTCTCCAAAGCATCCTTTTCTCAATATATAACTAAAAAGAAATATATATAACTAAAAATAAATAAAGGAAAATGTTTTCTCAAAAGGGGGAACCTGGGTTGTGGGTGCTGAGATTAAGAAAAATTAAT
>NW_017732399.1:154819-156768 GCF_001890085.2 Hipposideros armiger | reverse complement strand
TACATAAAGAACTATGTGTGTTGCTCACCACTGTATCACAGGGCCCAGGGGAGGGCCCGGCATAGAGGAGGCAATTTCTAAGCAGCTATAGGATGAATACATGAATATCAGTTAACTCCTTAATGTATAGTCTATCAGACCCATATTCATTGAAATGTTGAAAATAAACTGTAACTCTTGTCCTGATCCCACAAGAAATGAACAACATTCATATAACATATATGCTTCCTTTAGTTGTTATTTTCTTCATCAATTCATTTAACAACTACTTATTTGGCAGTCACTACTCGCCAAACACTGGGTATACAATGGTGATCAAAACAATCTCTTTCCTGGGGCCTGTCAAGTGGCTTAGTTGGTTAAGAGCCTGCTCTAGAGTGCGAGCTGTGAGCAACAGGGTCGCCAGTTCGTTTCCCACATGGGCCAGTGAGCTGTGCCCGAGCTGAGCTGTTGCTGAGCTGCCAATAGGTGGCAGGATGGCTCAGCTGGTGAAAGCACGTGCTCCAAACAACAAGGCTGCCTGTTCGAGATGGTGGGTTTGCCAGTCCACAACTAAAGACTGGGCTGCTTCCCAGGTGGCTCAGGGGATAGAGTGCATGCTCTTAACAAGGCTGCTGGTTTGACTTCCACATGGGATGGTGGCTACGCCCTCCCGCAACTAATTGAACACAGCACCTTGAGCTGAGCGGTGTGACTGGACTTAGAGTTGAGCTTGCTACGCCCTCCACAACTAAGACTGAAGAACAACAACTTGGCTGTTCCCCTTCTCCAATTCCCCAACACTGTTCCCCTCCCACAATTCCCAATAAAATCTTAAAACAAAAAAACAAAACAAAATAGACTCTGTGTCCTGGCTCAAGGATATTACAGCCCATGTAGAAAACCAACATTAATCAAGTACTTAAATAAATGGCCATGTCCAGAATATTATGAGTGCCATATTAACATACCAGCAATAAAATGTGGGGAGTTAAGATAGAGTGTAAGTAGCGCATGTTATGAATTAAGGGGATTAAGGAGAACTTTTCTGACAAAGAAACATTTGAGCTGAGATCTGAATAGTGAGGGTGGATTAACAAGATANCGAAACAGAATATGTTCATAGGGCTTACCTCCAGTAATTTGTCTCATAGGAACTTGGCGGGCTTGTGTATATCTTCCAATTGAAAAAGATGTACCAGAAATTATAGTTTTGTATTCAGTTCTGCTCACGTTTTAATGTGAGTAATCTTTAGAAATATTTTCACTCAGTTGCTGTAGTATGTTAAGAAATTATATGCAAGAAGTGAAAAGGCGTAATACATTTAGGTGAGAAGATCCCTGAGGACTCAACTGATATTGCAAGTAAGTTCAGATTACCCATCCTGCATATCAATATCAGGGATATCACTGGGATGCAGAGATCATGTATTTATGGTCCTTCTCATGGGATAAGCACTGCCTGGACAGAGTGCCCTTCACTATTCGTAGCTTGATTATATCTGCAAAATATACAGAGGGTGCCAAAAAAAAGTATACACATTTTAAGAAAGGAAAAAAAACTGTATTAAAATCACGCTGATGGTAACCATTTTGAGCACCTCTTGTAATTGCAGAAGTCAAACGTGACTTGTACGCTTCTTTTGTTATTGGTATATATTGAGTATTACAATTTTAATACATGGTTTTGCTTTCTTAAAATGTGTATACATTTTTTTGGCACCCTCTGTGTTTTCCTTAGTAATCTGTGAAAAAGGAACAGGTAGATGACTATTCTTTCTATATGTGTTAAGGCTAAAATAAAAGAATAACACTGTATGATTGGAGTTCATATGGTGAGGGAGGGACATTATTTAAAGGTGTCTAATTGATTATACATAAAAAAATCTTCATATGAATCATTTTTTAGTGTAATAGGTCCTGACTGTCTCCTATATAATTCCTTTACTTGTCTTCTAGCACTGCAAATG
>NW_017732399.1:150038-151034 GCF_001890085.2 Hipposideros armiger | reverse complement strand
ACATTAATTAATAGTGGATCGTGATAATTGTCTTTTAATATACAGCTGGATACACATAAAACTTCCTGAGACATGTTTGTACCTCCAGAGAAGAAGCCGGGCAGTTTGCAGTCACATTTGCACAATATATGTTATTTTCTTAATTGCATTCTGTATTGAAGCCTGATGTGTTCTAAGCATTGGCCATAAGGAAAAATAGTTCTAGGACATCCAAAACTGAAGTGTTCCTATTTTATATGTTCCTATGTTATAATTTTCACTGCGATCTTGCCACTGACTCAGCACTTTCTCCTCACCCCTGGCCATATCATGAGGCTTTCTTTTCCACCATTTTATTTCAATTTCCAATGCTCTCTCTCCCCAGCCATTCATACAGCTCCTGGTAGACAGCACTATCTAACTAGGGATGACTAACCCATTTCATTCTGAGTGCTGAAATTTAGGTTAGTAAGGCCTTCTGGAGTCTATGTTAAAGCACCATTTATCCGTGGGAAGGTAGAGTGGTGTTAATAGTAAAATGTACTGATGCTCATTATGATGTCAGCCATACACAATGAACAGGGTGGTGAAAAAATAGCAAATTGTATTGGGTAAATTTCATTGCATGTAGAAAGGAAATAACATGGACTCTGGCCTTAGACAGACCTAAAATTCTGATCCAGGGAATGGTGGATGAGAAAATTCTTACAAACTTCAGGCTGAGGGAACCTGAAATCACTAGGCTGCATATAAAATAAATCTTCCTAAAAGCAACGTGTAGCTAACAAGAGAGAGATCTTGGAAGACAAAAATCTGGAATGATGAATGAATAAGGCATTTTTTGTCATTTTTGCAGAGTGGGAATTAGCTGATTGAGAAGAGGTAGTGATGAGGTGCTCAGTATCACTTAGGACAGCCTCTCAGACAGGGAGGCACCACTTAGAGTCCTCGGCCTGCTTAGAACAGCACAAATTACAGAATTTATGCAGTATCAACTTTTCCTAATAATTTCAAGAA
>NW_017732399.1:145121-147719 GCF_001890085.2 Hipposideros armiger | reverse complement strand
TTTCATTGAATAATATCTCCAGTACATTTTTTTATATTTGAAATATTACATATACACATAAATCCATATTAAACAAGTATACAGATCAATAAATTTTTATAAAGTGCCCACCAATGTTACCATCATTCAGGTCAGAAAAATATTGCCAGCCACCATCAAACTACCTCTGGTTGATATTAACATAGCCACACTAAATTTCTACTGACTGGTGTTTGTATGATATCTTCTACTACCATTCTTGCTGTTACTGTAATCTATTAAAAATTTGGTTTTTAATATTGTATATTTCATGTTTAGAGTTTTCATTTGATTCTTTTTTAATATCATCTACTTTTCACTATGTTCATTTCCTTCTGATATTTGAGCATATAAAGCATATGTATAATAACTATTTTAAAGTTCGTGTCTGCAAATTTCAACATCTCTGTACTGCTGCTTCTGCTTCTATCAATTAATTTGCTATTATGGGTCAAATTTTCCTCTTGAACCTAGTAATTTTTTACTGGATGCTGGACTCAGTAATGTTAACTTTTCAATGTCTGCGTTTTCTTGTCTTACTTTAAAGAGTGTGGTCTTTGTTCTGGGAGGCAGTTACTTACAAATTAGCTTGATACTTTTGAGAACTTGTTTTAAGGCTTTTTAAAGGGAGAGTCCAAAGTAAACTTATTTATTTGTGAGTTTAAACTCATTACTAACATGCAACTCTTCAGGAGTCTCCACTGAATATCTGTGTGTTCAACAAAGTCTTCCTACTCTAACTAGTGGAAACTTCAAACAACTGCCATCTTTCTGAGAACTCTGTTAATTATTTGGCTTAGAGTTCTTCAGAAAGTTTTCCTTTTCTGGGATTTATTCTTTACTTGGACTCTTGGAGTTTACCATGGAAGTATATATGAGGTGTGATCAAAGATATGGTGAATATTTAAATTAAAAAAATGATTACAGTAAAAGACACATTGCCATTAACCCCCCTTAAAACACTCCCCTTGCTTTGAACACACTTATTCCATTGTTCTTGCCACTTTCTGAGGTAGTTCTGGAAGTCCTCTTTTGTGAGTGTCTTTACTTCATCCTCCATCATGACAACACTCCATGTCACACATCACTTCTGGTATATGTCAATTTCTGTCAAATAAAAAAACATTACGGTGTGTCCTCATCCACCTGATTCACCGGATCTGACACCATGTGACTTTTAGCTCTTCCCCAAAGTCAAAATGACCATGAAAGGTACACATTTTGATTGATTCAGGACATCAATGCNTTCTCAGACATTCCCTGTCAAGAACTGGAGTCTTGGTTCCTCTTAGTAAAGAGTGGGGTTTATCTGTATTTAGGAACCAGTATTTACTGTCAGTGGGTATCATTGCCTCTAAACTGTTTTGGTAGTAAGAGTAGGGAACATAATGTATAACTTACTTTCAGTTCTAAATTAACATTTCAGGGTTTAATTATTATTTTTGTTGTATATGTGTATCTATTTTCTTTAACATAGAAGTCTAGTTTCTAAAAACATCAATATAATTATTTGCTGTTAATGTGCATAACATAGTTTCAAAATGACCATAAAAATATTAACAGCAAAATACTGACAGAAAACATAAGACTTTGGGATTTCTTTTTTTTCTTTTCTTTTCTGTTTTTTTTTTTTTTATTGCAGCCCATGCCGTCGCTGGCGACTCACGGCAGCCCAGCTCCAAGTTCAGCATCTTAGCTTTAGAGGGCAGTGTCACTGGCCCTCTGGCGTCCCAAGCCAGTTCTTAACCAACACGCCACTCGGCTGGCCCTGGGATTTCTTTTTGTGTTAAGTACGTTTACTAATATTATCTTGTATTGAAATTTTTGGATCTAGACATATTAAAGTATATATAATCAAAAGTGTGCTTATATCAAACAGAAGTTATATATGAAACAATTTAGCTAAGCTGTTTCTAAAACTTTTCATATTCATTGTCCTGTTTTTCTGAATCACTTTTCAACTCAGTCATTAAAATCTGTGTTGTTCTATTTCTTTTTGTTAAAAAACAAACAAACAAAAATAAAAACATTGGCTAAAGCAGCATTTCTTTACATATTGCACATTATTTCTGGGTTTTTCTTCCAAGTGGGTAGCACATTATTGTTTAAACTTAAAATGTCATTAAATCAGCAAGAAGTTTTTGACAAATTGATGCACAGCCTTAAAGATGGCCCTGATTAACGTGTGAATTAGTCATACCAGACTTTTAATAATAATTGCTTTGAAAGTCTTCAATTTTACTGATAAATCTAACAATTCATTTTGCCTTCAGTTGCAGTGCTTGGTGTGTAACCCCAACACGTGCACTACCAACTCTGTACACAACTTCATTCAGATGATGAAAAAAAATTTAACAGGTTTACATGTATAGGTATGATAATTATGACTTGACGAATCCCTTAACCAACAGGAATATGCCATCATATGCAAAATACAATCTGATGTTAGAGATGTGAAAAAAAATACTTGCTTTGAAATGATAAGATATTGCCAAATGCCATCCATATAGGAATGAATAAAAGGATTATTTTCTCATAAGCTTATTGCTGAACTGTTTGATTTTCATCAACTTGAGAGAT
>NW_017732399.1:140921-142176 GCF_001890085.2 Hipposideros armiger | reverse complement strand
TTTTTCTGTTTCTACAATAACTGAAAGTTTCAATAGCATACTGGGCCTCTTTTTGTTGTTGTTAGATTTCTCTATTTATTTTAAAAGGTTCCTTAGCCTTAGCTATTTTCTTCCATTCCTTTAATATCAGCTGCTTCCCCAAGAGAACCTCACTGCACCAAACCTTTTTCCTTTCAGTTTGTCCACTGTGATGGCTCTGAACTGTGCTCTCTCAGAGACAGGCAAAATAGTTCCCACTCTGGATTGGGCCTCTTTTTTTTCTGAGAGGAAACATTTGCTGGAGATATCTGGATTCTTCTACTACTAAGACGTTGCTGCTCCCTATTCTTTTGTGCATCTATCATGAGAGTCATAGCACTTCTGTGGGTGGGTATTGGTCCTAATTGTGATGATCTTAAGCACTTATTTTTCTCCATAAACCTGTGTTGAGGTTTACAGAATTCTCTATCATCTAGTTACCCTGTAGAGGTAGGTTGCATATATTTCCTATCCTTGTTGCATGGTATGAATTGGCGGGGGGAACAGGTGTGGGCATAATTTGATCTAGCAAATGTCTTTATTCTAGAGCAAGCCAGAAGACTAGCCCACTGAATCTGATGTGGCCACAGAAATTAGGCCTCAGTAAGGATAGCCAGGTACTGAAAGACTCAACATACTCTATGAATATGAGCCATGCTTCAGAATAGTGAGGGTAGAGGAAAAAGCTGGTCACAAAACATACAGATTTTCCTGTGGGAATGCAATAACACAGACTATAGTATAGCTCTATTATAAGTGTGATTCTCTTTATTTTTGGTATTCAACAGGGATATGGTGTTAGATATAAGGCCAAAGTGATAGGCATCTCCTTAGGTTGATTGGAAGAATAGAACACAATGAATGATAGAAAAGTTTAGTTCTGTAAAACAAATCATGAGATAACACTGAGAAAATAGAAGGAAGAAATATTTATTTAATGTTTTACACATGTTAGGAGCTGTGCCAAAAGAAGTTGGGACAGGGCATGCTTGTAAACTATTCCTTGGCACATTAGATACTAGCTTTGCTGAACAAAGTATCTTAATTCTGAGATATTAAGCAATGGGCTGAAGATCCTCATTTTATCATCTATCAGTGCCTCTGAAGCGTGGGCATTCCTGATCTGCAGAAGGAAAGTATTGCTATTGTTATTAATGTGAAATTATTAATTATTGAATATACATCCATATGAGGTTGTAATTATACTAATATGACATTCATTTACACATGAAGAAAG
>NW_017732399.1:139666-140801 GCF_001890085.2 Hipposideros armiger | reverse complement strand
GTGACTGCAATGTTAATGCCTTTAATTTCTACATTTGACTTCTTCTAGGCAGATAGTAGCAATTGTATTGTAGTTTGAAGGGCTAGTAGTGTGGAACTACCAAGGTAAAAAAAAGAAAAGAAAAGAAAATTCTCTGAGAGTGGCCAGGCATCTTGCTTTCAAAGAAGTTTTTTGTTGTTGTTGTTGTTTTTATTGTGGTTTTTTTTTTCCTTCTCAAATGGCTGTTGACCGTGACGCCATCATAGAGAATGGTTAGTAAAAGTCTGAAAGAAAATACGTTAGCCCAGAAAAGGACAGTGTGGGGGAAATGAGATGATACAGCAGGTAGAAAACTAAATTGGATAGCTGACCTATGAACATGCTCTTCCTTTAAGTAGAGTAAATGCATCAGAAATATATCCCAATGCTGTATATCAATATGTCCAGTTTTATAACTAAATAGTTTATATATTTCAATGTACTAAAGTATCAACTACATCTTTTCTGCCTCCAACCATTTCTGGAGTTTAAAATCTGGCACCATGTGGCATCTCAGGTAGTATTGAAGTGCACATGGTGTTTTCATAAGGTATTGTTTGGTAATAAAAATTAAGTACTCTTATTTCATTTGGAAGATCCACATTGATATTTAATACAGTCTTTTAAAATGTCCATGTTCTCCTTTAATTCTAGCTCAGTTAAGCTAAGGAAAGTCAAAGCAGTGACCATGTTATGCTTAAGCATGAATAAAATGCACAAGTCATAGATATAACTATACATATTGCTATCAATGTAAAGCTACTAATTTTTCAGGCTTTACATCTACATTTCTTTATACAAACTATGTTTAGTACCCTACAACAAAATTAAATTCAGTTTGTGACTAACAAATCTTATGAAAATTAAAGAAACATATGATAAAAATAAATATATGTAAATAAGGCAATTTTATCTTTTGCAAACTGATCATCTCAAACATCTACTGTATGACAGCAGTCCCTTAGTTAATGGCAGTATAATGCAAGTTTAATGGATGTCATTTTTCAAGACACTTGGATTTTTAATTGCTTTCCTTTCAGCTTCATTAGCACAATGGCAACTCTTCAGTCATTCCAATTTTAAATAAAAAAATATATATTCCTGTAATTTTTGGGAG
>NW_017732399.1:132096-136931 GCF_001890085.2 Hipposideros armiger | reverse complement strand
GGCAGTGTCACTGGCCCTCATATGTGGGATCCGAACCGGGGCCCTCTGGTGTCCCAAGCCAGTTCTTAACCATCGTGCCACTCGGCCGGCCCTCAATGGTATTTTTTGACAACTTCCATTTCTACCACAATGTCTGTTGAAAGAATACCACTGTCTGAATTCTAAAAGGAGCTTAATGTCACCGATGAAAAATGCAGGTCATACATAAGAAAGTAATTTATGCATTTCAGACCACTATACAAATTCAAGATATGGCTATGTAAAGATCCATTTTTTTCTTTCTTTTTTATTAACTAATTTATTTAAATGTAGATTATGTTGTTCAAATTTTATGAAGAATATTTTGCCATTATGTCTAAGAAACCTTAAAATGTTCACAAAATTTGAAGATATTATTCAACTTTCTGGGATTTAACTCAATCTGAGATAATAAATAGGAATACTGATAGACTTGTAGTTATATGAACTGTTATCCTGGCATTATTTATAATGCTATAAATTTGAAATCAATTAAATATCCCCAAATAAAGAATGGTTTTAAAATGACAGTGCCTCTAGAACAACTGAGTGTTAGTCAGCTCTTGATAACTTTTATAAATCTAATTGAGAAAATACTCATAATGCATTATTAAATGGAAAAGCAGGATATAAAAGATTACATAAACAATAGATCTAAATTATTATAGTATTATATAAATCAATAGGACAATTTGGAAAAAAAACATAAATTAAGGTGTTAAGAGTATATATGTTATTAGTACTCTTTATTTTCTTACTTGGCAATACTATCTAATCTGCTGTGTTTCCATGCATTGTTTTGAATATTTAGAAATTGGGTATACTCACAGGTACCACATGTATTAATAGAAAATTACTTTAAAAATAGTTGGCTTCACTGTACAGATAACTTAGACAATTTGTATCTTTGATAAATAAAAGGTCGACACACAGAACATATGTTTTAAGACACATGGGAGCATGTAAGTGATGTAGCACACTATAAATCTCCTAAAAAACAGGGAGCCTTCGGGGGCGGCCTGTTAGCTCAGTTGGCTAGAGCATGGTGCTGATAACACCAAGGTTGCTGATTTGATCCCCGCATGGGAACATTATTTTAAAAAATAGGGAGCCAAAGTGTACAACAGTCCTATTATCATGTCTTTCTATAGGGGCACAAACTCTGAGAATGAGGGTCATCTCTGATAAAGGACAAATGACATCCACATTGGTTCTCAGTACTTCTAAAGTCACTTTTTAATTAGTGATTTACCTACTATTTAGATGGATAGTAATAAGAAGAAAAGCAAAAAATAAAAGTTTAGTTTCTTTATCCATCTAACCCCATTCCACACAGGTATATCTAGGTGTATATATTTAATTATTTCATAATTACAAATAAGTGAATGCATATCATTATTGATTTATTAAATTTAGTCTGGATTAATTAATCTGTCACTGAAATGTAAGAACTGAATTCATTGAATGACCTACCCATATCTATACTCTGACCTAGAAAGATATTATTATTATTATTATTATTATTATTATTATTATTATTATTATTTTGATACTAGGGAGTTGCAGAGAGATTGTGTTCTCTTCCAGACTGAAATCTTTATCTTTTGGACATACACAAGCCTGCCATTAGCACAAATCGAAATTAAAAATTAAAGACCTAATTATCTCTGTTTAAAATAAGGAGACTAGACTTCTTCCACCTCCTTTCTTTAGAGCATTTACTTTAAAAAACTTCTAATCCTGAGTAGAGCACTACTTTCTCCGTTCTTTGAAGTGTAGAAACTTATTAGGCCTTTTGTCAGCTCTAAGACCCAGAAACGTCTTTCTCAAGGTAGTGGGACCCATCTTTTCAACATAAACATCAGGAGACACAGCACCCCTACATCGCAGTTTCTGTGAAAGGACAGGAGCATAACCCTTGCTCCAAGGTCCAAAATTACCTTCTGTCATAAAGATATGAGAAGTTTGTTTCTCCTCTGGATAAAGCCAAGAAACTAACACAGATGTCATCCCAATTACTAGGTAAAGTCTGTATGACGTAGGTATGACAAATGGCGCTGTTGAATCCTCCTACTTGAGGCCTAGTTGTTTATCTGGAAAACATGTATGTAATGGGTTGTGTCTGCATGTCTATACAAAGAGGTGAGACTCCTTTCTGTCTTTGCAATCACGTAGCTGAATTCCTGTGAGACACATTACATTCTGGTTTAATGTTTACTAAATAACACAAATATTTGTCTCTACTATCTTTGTGGAGGGTTTTCTGGGTTGGAGAGGACTTTGTTTTCTAATTACATTTCCCAGCAACATGAGTGCACACACACATTTTCCATTTAGTATGTTTCCAAATTTGCCTTGCATTTTTCTTTGTATTTACATCCTTAATATGGGTGACTCTATCTAGTCCCTCTATTTGCTTTGATATCATTTGAGGAATTTTTTCCTTGCTACTTTCCCATCTGAAACCTTTATGTCATCCCCAACCAGACCATACTTTGGGAGCTGGGCGTAACATAACCTTCCAGGAGTTCATAGCATTGTGGCAAATCATACAGGTTTAAGTCATGCGTTGGCTCAATATACAGTCCACTTCTCTACCAGCTGATGAGCTTAGCAAGCAAGCCTCTCACCTTCTTCCCTCCCCCTACCCATGTATTTCTTTGCCAAAGCATGGCAGAATCATCAGTTACAACCTCTCTTAGATATTTACTTTTTAAAGTTGTATACTTTTAAAAAAATGGTTGTGTGTTACTACTGCTGAAGTCTTTGCTCACTTTTAATATTTCTACTCATTTGGTTAGGTGATGATAGCATTTCGTGCTACTACCTCATTCTCTTATACTTATTCAACAGTCTTTATATAATGTACTCTGTTTTCTATATTTTGTATATGAAGATTGAGGACAAAAAGCATTTTCCTCTCCTGGATGGCACTATATGACTTGTCTTTTGTTTTTTTTTTTCCCTGCTTTTTTTCTTTTGGCATGACTGAGCCAACCCGACAAAAGAACAGTAGTCTCTAGCTGATAGATGTGTTTCATAGGAATTCCTCTTCCCAAGGTCTGGTTGCTCCCTTTTTAATAGGGACATTTCCCCAGAGAAGAAAAAACTCATTGTTACATGCCCCCTTCTAATTTTCCTATAAATACATACAATAATGAGACCATGTCCCTCTATTGGACCCCTTTCCACAGTACTGGTGGTGCCTACATCATCGGCATATCTCTTCGGAAAGCAAAGAGCCGGCATGGGAGGGCGGGGGGAGACAACGTGTGCAGTACTTTTAAGCATTCCACAGTAAACTTTACTTTTTGCTCATATTTTCTGTCTATGCCCTTTACGCTTTACCTGACAAAGAAGAACCACCTTTATTTTTAAAAACAACAAAAAATACAGATTTTTAAAATTCTGCTCACAATGTTTAATGGCCTATGATACAAATAATAAAACCTGGCAGTAAATAGTTACTATTCTAGAAATCAAATAGGTAATAGCTGCCATGGAAGTTCAGACTAAAAAGACTATTTAAGGTTAGCAGAGAAATCATTCCAAAATGATTTCANGTGAAATATCTCAGCTCAAGAAATCATAGTACACAGCAGTATCACTGGATAGTAGCCTCAAAAGGCCAAGCTTGGATAGAAGGCTCCTACAGCTGTGTACACACCACAGATTCCTCAGCAAGTGATGAAATGACAGAAATTTGGTGAATCTTATATTTGAATTCCTCTGCTAGTCCCTGGTTATAAAACTTTGCAAGATTGGTCCTACTAAATCAAATTTGCCAATTGACCAACAAATTACCTTATTTAAAAAATTCTATTCAAAAAAAGACAAAGTGTTTGTCTAAATCATCTAGCTAATTTCTCTGAAATGGTTAAATCATTTTAAGGTCCAAGTACATTCCAGATGTAAAAAGAAAATAATTCTCTGGTGGCCACAGTAAACTGTTTTATAAGCTGATGCTATAGCTTTCAAGTTGGAAAACTGCTGTCTTAAGAAAGCCAATGTGACTTTCCAGTATAGGAAAAGTAGACATGAATCGAATTGACATAAGCCTATGTGAGAAGATCAGCGAGAAAAAGGAGGAAGACACATTAAAACTTGGAGCTACAGATTCACTGAATTTTGTAAAAGATAGAAAACAAATAAATCCAGAAGAAACTGATAAACATTTGTGACAATGTGTCTACAGTAAACATGAAGAACATAAGTACATATAAGTAAAGCAATTTTATCTTTTCCAAACTTGTTATTTTAAACTCCTATTGTATGAAATAATAGAAACTTATCTCTAGTAGGTATGAAGGCTGTATTAATGAAAAGTTTAATATTTGTGTATATAAAACAGCTAACATTAATCCATTGTACATTATCCAGAACAACTGACATCTTCATGAAGTAGCCTGAGTCAAGTACAACACAGGAAGAATTGTTAGGAAGTGAACTACTGATGAGTAACCCAGTAATTACTTTGTCATTTACAATCGTTTTCTAACTTTAATGTTTTGTATGTGGTATACTTTATTTTTATAACAGTGAATATAACTGTATGACTCTAAATATAAGTAGAAACATGAAAAAGTTATAAAAATGCATGGCAATATGTCTATGGTTTTCCTTATATTTCCTGAGAATAAACAGAGCCTACTCCTTTTGTTCTGTTGGGCGTCGTCCTCCTTCCGTGCCTCCCCAGTGAGACATCAGTGACCCGTGGGGCCCCCAGCAGCTATTTACACAGCAACCGTGAGGAAATAAAGAGCTTTTTCCTTTGCCTCAACATTCTTCATTTTGCTTTCTGTCAGCCTCACTCTGTA
>NW_017732399.1:69381-128111 GCF_001890085.2 Hipposideros armiger | reverse complement strand
CTATTCTAGAAATCAAATAGGTAATAGCTGCCATGGAAGTTCAGACTAAAAAGACTATTTAAGGTTAGCAGAGAAATCATTCCAAAATGATTTCAAACTTTAAAATGAAGTTTTTGAAACTTCCTTCTTTACTTCAAATATATGTTGCATTGTCAATCTCTTAAACTGGCCTAGTTTATGGTTTTCAACCAAGAAGAAAATTCAAAGGAATTGGTCCTTTGGAGAAAGTCAAGAGCAAGTAAAGAGGTACTTTTCTTCACACAGATGTATATGACTTCAGCAATTTACAGGGAGTCAGAATGCCCAAGTTTTTGTTCAGAAGTTACAATCATATTTGGGGGCATAGATTTCTGTATACCTAACACTACCTGTCACCATTCGTTATCATGAACTTAAAATGTAAGTCAAATAATTCCCCTGGAAAGAAATGTAAAGGCAACTAATCCATTGCAAATTTCATGTTTGATTTGATTAGTTCATTTTATAACTAGAAATAGATAAGAAACAAAATTGGCCTTGCAGCGTCAGGTCACCTTTTTCACACAACTCCTTTCAACTGAGAATTTCCTCAACTTTACCATGGGTAACCCCATGGAACTAATGGGGTTTTGTGCCTCTATGTCTTATTAAATTTTTCTACTAAAGATGTTTTGCTCTATATATTCATTCATTCACTTATTCAGTAAATATTAAATGCTGCTTTAATCAGCTAAGCAGTGACTATGATGGAAAACTCAGCAAACAGCTTACAGTTTACTAAGGGAGACAGCTCTTAGACATACTAAAACAAATACAGTAATACCTTGGTTTGTGAACATAATTCGTTCCAGAAACAAACTACTAGTATTGCAAGACATCGCCCGTTTACCACGTTAAAATGTATTAGAAATGTTTGCTCATCTTGTGGAACACTTGCAAACCATGTTACTCGCAATCCAAGGTTTTACTGTACATAAATAATTAAAAATTGTTAAAATACTTTGAAACAAAAGTATAACAAAAAAATAAAATGCTGTCAGAGAAAAGCATGGGGGAACAAATTTAGATGTGGGTCCACGATATCTTCTCTTTGGAAGACACTCTGAGGCTGTAGGAATGAAAAAGAGTGATGTAGATGAATAATGGTAGAAATACTAGTATGTATGGCGGCATAGACTGTAAAGAGTTTGGAGCATCAGAGGAGTAGAACTAAGGGACACCTGTGTAGACAAAGTAAGGAAGTGAGAATGGAAGAGGAAGTTCTGTCGAAGTAGGTTAAGGTCTTATATGCCGTATATCGATATAGAATATTTAATACAATTTAACTTCTAGAATACACTAAATATTTGTAAAGTCATGAATTAGCCTGTCCCCTCTCCCTGCTTTCATGTAAACACTCTGTGCCTGCCTCAAATTGTTCTTGGAAGCTCATGATTCCTGGCAATCTTTCCTTAAAATATTTCCCAATCAGTAACCCATTTACCAGTTACTCTCCTGATTTCTTCACTACCTCAAATTAGGCCTGTCCTATTTCATCTTCCTCGAATTCTTAGAGTTAATGTGATGCAGCGATATGTACAAAAGGGAAAACAACTGATAACCCAATAGGTTGTTTCAGCCACTGAATAGTTCCATTTAGTGATGTTTTTGAAAGTGCTAACATAAAGAAATGAGAAATGTGAGATATCAACAAACGGTAAAGGAAATGAAGGTGATATCATGACTCAGAAAAGTTGGACGTTATGAAATTATATCTGTGGCCATCTTCTATCCCTTAATGTAAGGATGTGACCAGTGACATTTCAGCAAAGCACATTTTAAGCAAAACAAACTGCCTAAATAACAGCTCTTCCAGAAAACAGGAAATAAATATTTTAGGTCTAGGGATTAAGAACATATGCATTTTAGTTTTATTTATTCTCCAAGGCAAATACATTAAAGTTTGTAGAAAGTTAAACAGTAAAGAATTTAAACTATTCTAAATTGCTCAGGACACAAGAGACAAATTAGAAAAGAAAAAAGTCTTTCAGTATACATTGTCCCCATAATTTGCCTAATGTGTGGTTAGTATAGGGAAAGATTATTAGGCATCAACTCACATGATATCCCAAGAGATAGTAATGGGAATTCTTAGCAATATTAATAGTTTTAAAGTAAATAGAAATTAAATAATGACTTACTTTATGATTTATTGAGGTAATAAAACTATCAGGGAGAAATTACTTTGTTGTTCAAACCCAAATATACAAGTATTTATTTCTCTACCAATATTTCCCTTCCATTCTGGACATGAATTCCCTTTCTCTTACCTTTTCAAGTATTGTTTTCTCATTTATCCCTGTACTTTATTTCTTCTTCTTTATGGCCACCTCTGTCTTTCACATTTCTTTCCAGAAAAATTCATTCAACTCCCTGTGTCTCACTAACTCTGCAATCCAATCTGGGTTAAGTCTTCACCATTTCACTGAAACTGCTCTATTTAGAAGCTCTCGTCCAGTGTAATGGATTTATATATCTCCTATGTAACTCTAGCCTCAAATATTTGACTGCTTCCATGGGATTTACAAGTCAATATTAGATAAGCACCTCAGCTTAAGACATTAAAAAGAATCCTAAAACAAAACAAAAACTAAACTGGAGCCAGAACTAGAATTTCAACAGTTTTCTTTGGAGGTAATCAGAGACACTGAGATTTACAAGCACAGAATTATAATTTAATGCATACTTTCATTTGCATTGCAATATTAATACAGTCAGGTAAACATATTTTAGAATGTATTTATTATAAAGTAACACTTAAAATGCATCAAAAGCACTAATTTATTTCTGTAACTTTGAAGTATTTAAATTTCTGTCCTCTATTTAAAAGTCAGATGGAGCTATTTCTGTGTATAGGGGTGTGTGTGTGTATGTGTATGCATGTGTGTGTGTGTGTGTGTGTGTGTGCGCACGTGCGCGCGTGTGTGTGTGTAATTATCTAGAGTGCATTTGGACTTATATTAGCTACAGGGATAATTTTTGTGTGTGTGTGGTTATAAAACAACAGGAACTTTCTGTTTAACCCAGATAGTCTTCCAGCAAGAACAATAAAATTTCTATTTGTGGCATTTACTCTCTCAGATTATTGATGTATATGAGTATATCATTCTCTTTTGCATTTGTATATGATCAATAGCATTGAAATTTAGTTCCACACAAAGAAAACAAAGATAATTCATTTTATAACACAATATGCCCTTTGATTAAAGAAAAGAACACAAGATATTAGTGTATTTGCCATGATGATGAGTTGAACAAGTACATTAGTTTGGTTTGGAGCATTGGTCATAAATCAGAGTTTAAATAATCATCACAAAAATAAAAAATAATTCATAAATTCAATGCTCACTGATGCTCAGCATTTTTGTCTATATCCATAATTGTATGCATAATTGTATACAAAAGGCAAACAACCATATTTACAAAAATGGAGAGTACACTGTATGTGGTAGGCAGAATTCTGAGATGACCCTCAAGGAGGCATACTCTTGTATAATGCCCTCAACTGTCACTTGTTCCAGCCAATAGAATATGGCAAAAGTGATGGGATAGTTACTCCCTTAATTAGTCATGCTATATGGCAAAGGTGATGGAAGTCACTGTTATGATCATGTTACACGATATAAGACTGCATCTCTGCAGACTACAACAGGAAAGTCTCCTGCTGGCTTTGAAGGAAGCTGCCATGTTATAAGAGGGCCTGTGAGTGGGCCATGCAACAAGGAACTACAGGGGCTGCTAGATCTATTCACACTGGATGACCACCAACCAGCAAGTAACAGGGACCTCAGTCCTACAACTGTAAGAAACCGAATTAGAAAAACAGCCTTTGAGCTTGAAAGAAGACTCATATCTATAGAGAGGATGGTAGCCCAGCCAACACTGTGACTGTAGTCTTATGAGAACCAGGGGAGAGAACTCAGTTTAGCTGGGACCAAAATTAAATAATAAATGTGTATTATTTTAAGTTCTAAGGTCCTAACAATTTATAACCAGCAATAGAAAACTAATACAGTATATATTTCTGTTCTGTTCATTAAATAATGCTTCAACTTTATTTTCCTATGTCATCATGTTTTTAAATAAGTTTCTAAAATAATAAAAATGTACCAACATATAGAGATGTCATGGCCTACTGACTGGAAATGGCCTACAGACTGGAAATGGCCTACAGACTGGAAATATTTAATCTACATCCCAATTTTCAAGAAAGGAGATGCCAAGAAGTGTAGTTGCTATAGAACCATTGCTCTAATTTCCCACACAACTAAAGTGATTCTGCAGGTGATGCAACAAAGCCTTCTACCTTAGCTGTAGCAAGAAGTGCTAGATGCTCAAGCTGGTCTCAGAAAAAAAAGAGGCACTCGAGATGTAATTGCAAATATTGATTGGATACTGGGTGTTCCAAAGAATTTCACAAGAAATTTATTCTATGTTTTAATACCACAGTCAAGCCATTCACTGTGTGGATCATGAAAAGCTATGGGTTGCTCTGAAAGAACTAGGATGCCTCAGCACTTGATCATCCTAATGTGTGACCTGTATTGTGGACAAGACAGAATATGGAGAGACAGATGGCTTCTTATAGGCAAAGGAAATCATTTTATTTCATTACCTGTTCAATTTGTATGCAGATTATATAAAAACTGGGCAAGACTCAAAAGAAAGTGAAAATTGAAGGGAGAAACATCAATAACTTAAGAAATGCAGATAACACCATCTTACTAGCAGAATACAGCAATAATTTGAAACAACTTCTGACGAAAGTGTAGAAAAGCAGAACTCTATTTGAACATCAAAGAGACATTAGTCCTAACCACCAAAGAAATACACGCCTTTAACAGACAATGCTAACATCAAAATTGTTAAGAAATTTGCTCATTTTGGCTCAGTCATCAATTCAACTGGAGATTGCAGTAAAGAAATCAAGAGAAGTAAAGAAATCAAGAGACTTGAAATGGCGGCAATGGAAGAATTTGGAAAGATCACTAAGAGCAAAGTTGGATGATTAGAGACCAAGATCACCCACATGTTTATAATTTCAATTACTATATATGGATGCAACAGTGGGACAGTGAATAGGCTGACAGGAAAAACAAATTGATTAATTTAAAATGTGGCATTGGAGAACTCTACAGATACCCTGGGCCCCCAGAAAGAGGAACAAGTGGGTCCTAGAGCAAATTAAGGACCCACTTAAAAATCACTGAAGGCAAAAATGACAAACTTAATGCTGTCTTATTTTAAGTACATCATGAGAAGGGAGGGTTATTTGGAAAAGACAGTAATACTAGGAAAAATAGAAGGGAGTAGAGAAAGAGGAAGACCAAAGAGGAAATTGATTGACTCCATAAAATAAGCCATAGGCATGAGTCTACAGGGGATGAGCAGGCTGTGGAGGACAGGACATTGAGGACATCACTTACTCATAGGCTCGACAGGAGTCATATCCAACTAACATACACAGAGATGGCATATATTATTTGACCATGATATAAGTTTTGTCTTGTAAACAATGCCACAATGAATATCCTCAAGTATAGATTGTTTTCTATGTCATATTAGTTTTATAGAAGTTTCCAAATAATAGAAATGCTATGTCTCTCGGCAGGAACATGCGAAGGATAGAGACTCATAGTCTCAAATTGCCATCTGAAAGAGCTGTACTGGTTTATATGCCTTCCAAAAGTTTATGAAAGTTTCCACTGTAAAACAGCAACAGTATTCAGGAAAGAAAAACATATATAGGATCGCCAGTTCGATTCACGGACCGAGCTGAGCTGCCAACAGATGGCAGGATGGCTCAGCTAAAAAAAAAGAAAAAAAAAAGAAAAACATATATAAAAACGTATATATGTGTGTGTATACGTACATACATAATATGTTAATATCATTTTCGGTTTCAGAGAGGCACCAAGGGATAACACTGAACTGCATTTTTTTTTTATCACTACTGGTTTTTGAATATATACACGATGTGTTGTTTGGATAATATTTATTTTATCTCTGAAGTTATAGTTCTATTTTTTAGAGGACTTAATTATTTTATAGCAGTTTTAGGTTCACAGAAAAATTAGCTGGAAAGTACAGAGATGTCCATATACTTTGCCCCCACATATGCCTCCTCCGATATCAACATTCCCCACCAGAGTAGTAAGGTATATTTGTTACAACTGGTGAACCTACACTGACAAATTATAATCACCCAAAGTTAATAGTTTACCTTAGGGTTGGTTCACTCTTCTTGTTGTAGGTTCTGTGCATTTGGACAAATATATAATGACATATACCCATCATTATAATATCATACAGAGTATTTTCACTGCCCTAAAAATCATCTGTGCTCTTCCAATTCATTGAATACATGTTTTTATATATGTTTTTCTTTTTTCTTTTTTTTTTTAGCTGAGCCATCCTGCCATCTGTTGGCAGCTCAGCGGCAGCTCAGCTCTGTCCGTGAATCGAACCGGTGACCCTATATATGTTTTTCTACTGCAGTAGAACATTTATTTGAAGAAATAATGGTTGAAAATTTTTCTTACCTGTGGAAAGAAATAGATATTTAGATCCAGGAAGCTCAGAAAGTTCCAAAGAAGATGAAGCCCAAAACACCCACACAAAGACAGATTATAATTAAAATGTTAATAGTAAAGACATGGAGACGATCATAAAAGCAAAGAGAAAAACAACATGTTATATACAATGGAACCACCTGAGATTATCACCAGATTTTTCAACAGAAACTTTACAGGCCAGAAGAGAATGACATGATATATACAAAGTGCAAGAAACTTCCAAACAAAAATAATCTACCCTGAGGCACTGTCATTCAGAATTGAAGGAGAGACAAAGTGTTTTTCAGAAAAGCAGTAGCTAAAGAAGTCCATCACCACCAAATTGACTTTACAAGAAATGTTAAAGGGACTTCTTTAAACTGAAATCAAAGGTTTTAAATAGTAATAAGAAAACATATGAAAGCAAAATTTTCATTTGTAAAGGTAAATGCACAGTAACATTGGTTAGATTAATAAGTTATAAAGCTAGTATAAAGGGTAAATAATAAAATTAATTAATATAACTACAATAATTAGAAGATATACAAGATAAAAAGATGTAAAATTATATCAAAAACATAAAATATGGGAGGGGAGACAGAGTGATGAGTTTGAGAATGCATTCAAACTTATCAAGTTAAAACAGATTACTATAAATATAAACTGTTATATGTAAGCCTCAGAGTAACTACAAAGCAACAATATATAGGAAGTACACAACAGAGAAAGAGAAAGGAATCAAACCACAAAGGAAAATAGCAAAAGAAGAAGAAAGAAATAGGAGTACAAAACAGCCAGAAATCAATGAACAAAATGGCAGCATGTACAACTCATCAATAATTACTTTAAATGTAAGTGGACTTAATTCTCCAACCAAAAGACAAAGACTGGCTGAATGAAGAGAAAAACAAGACCTATCTATATGCTACCTACAAGGGACTCACTTCAGATATAAGGAAACACACAGACTGAAAGTGAAGGGATGGAAAATAATATTTCATACAAATGGAATCCAAAATAACCAGGCTACCTATAGTCAGTTATACCAGACAAATTAGACTTTTCAACAAAGACTGTAATAAGAGGCAATGAAGAGTATTACAAAAGGATATATTGGTCAATCTAACAAGAGAATGTAACAGTTTTAAATATTTATACACCCAATATCGAAGCACCTAAATATATAAAGCAAATATTAACAGACCTAAATGAAGAAATAGCCAACAATACAAAAGTAGAAGGGAACTTTAATATCCTACTTTAATCAATGGATAGATCATCTGGACAGAAAATCAATAAGGAATCATCAGTCTTAAATGGTACACTATTGTAGAACAGATGGAATTAACAGCTACATACAGAACATTTCATGCAAAAGCAATACAATACACATTTTTCAAGTGCACATGAAACACTCTCCAGCATTTATCATATGTTAGGCAACAAAACAAGTATTAATAATTTAAGAAGACTGGAATTATATCAAGCATATTTTGTGACTAAAATGGTATGAAACTAGAAATCAGTTACAAGAAGAAAACCAAAAACTTCACAAATATGTAAATATTAAACACTGTTTTTTCTAAATGACAAGTCATTGAAATAAGTAATCAAAAGAGAAATAAAAAAATACCTTAAGAAAATGCAAATGAAAATACAACATACCAAAGTTGTGGGATGTACAAAAGCAGTTCTAAGAATAAAGTTCAAAACAATAAATGCCTATAGCAAGAAACAAGAAAAATCTCACACAACATAACTTTACACCTCAAGGAAATTGAAAAGGAAGAGCAAACATATCTCAATGTTAGTAGAAATGAGAAAAATTGCAAAGATCACAGCAGAAATAAATGAAACAGAGATTAAAAGGCAACAGAAACGATCAACAAAACTAAGAGCTGGTTCTTTGAAATGATAAACAAAATTGAAAAAGCTTTAGCTAGACTCCACAAAAAAATCAAATAGCACTCAAATCATAAAATCAGAAAAGAAAGAGGATGCATGACAAATAATACCATAGAAATATAAAGACTCATAATAAACTACTATGAACAGTCATTTTTTGAAACACATATACAGATGGACAATTGGTATAGGGAAAGGTGCTCTACTCATCCTCTAATCATCACCACTAGTCATCAGGGAAGTACAAGTCAAAACCACCTTGAGATATCATCTCATACCTGTTAAAATAGCTATTATCAAAAAGAAATAAGTATTGGTGAAGATCTGGAGAAATGGGAACCTTTGTGAACTGTCATAAGAATGTAAATTTGTGTAACCACTGTGGAAGACAGTATGGAGTTTCCTCAAAACATTAAAAGTAGAACTACCATATAATCCAGCAATGCCATCTGTGGGTATTTATCTGAAGAAAATGAAAACACTAACTTGAAATGATATATATACTCCCATATTCCTGCAGTAGTATTTACAAGAGTCAAGGTATTGAAACAGCCTAAGTGTTCATCAATGGGTGAATGGATACAGAACATGTGAAAACACACATGCATGTGTGTGCACACACACACATGCGCAGAGTGGGTGTATGTGTTTACACACATACACATATACAATGGGATATTATTCAGCCACAAGAAAGAAAAAACCTACCATTTGAAACAAGATGGATGGACCTTGAGGACATTATGCTAACTGAAATAAGTCAGACAGAGAAGGACAAATACTGCATAATCTCACATATATTTGAATATTTAAAAATGATCTCATAGATATGGAGAATAGATTGGTGGTTGCCTGAGGCTGGGGGGTGGGGTGGGGGACAAAATTGGTGAAGAGGATAAAAAGGTTCAACTTTCAGTTGTAAAATAAGTCATGGAAATGCATAGTGAGTATTCTTAATAATAATGTATCACATATTTGTAAGTTGCTAAAAGTGTAAATCCTAAAAAGTTCTTATCACAAGAAAAATAATTTTAGTAACTATGTATGGTAACATGTTAATTAGACTTATTGAGGTGATCATTTCACAATATATATAATATAGAATCATTATATTGTACATGTGAAAATTATATAATGTTATGTCAATTATACCTCAAAAATGTGATTTATACATAAAATGGAATATTATTCAACCTTAAAAAAGGATAGTCTTCAATTTGCAACAAGTTACATGAACTTTGAGGACATTATGTTAAGTGAAATAAGCCAGTCACAGAAAGACAAATACTGAATGACACCACTTATACGTGATATCTAAAATAGTCAGATTCATAGAATTAAACTGTGGAATGGTAGTTGTCAGGGGCTGGGTAAGAGGGGAATGTGGAATTACTAATCAGGAGCATAAAGTTTTAGTTAAACAACATGAATAAGCTCCAGAGATCTGCTGTACAACACGGTACCTATAGTCAATAACACCAAATGGACAGTTAAAAATTTGTTAAGAATGCAAGTTACATGTTCAGTGCCCTTACAATAAAATAATTTTTAAAAATAGCTACTCAGAAAATGGGAAAACATCTTGTCAGAAGAATCAAATCTTGCCTTAAAATAAATTACAAAACCACCAAATTTTTTTTCTCATCTTATTTTCTAAATATGTTATTATTATTCGAGGGAGTTATTTTTGAAGAATTCAGTCACATTATTTCTTACTTCTACCATTTTTCACTATGATTTTTATCCCTTGGTTTAATGTATCTTTCCCTAAATCTATAATTTCAATTCTCTAGTTTAAAATTTTTATTTAATTTATATTAATTCTTATTTCATAAATGTAGCATGTGAAGCCATGCACATGTGTGACTATACTTTTAATATTTTACAAATATTATATAATTGCAGTTTTAACTTATGTTAATTTGTTCATTAGACACTTTCTATTTTTATATTTGAGGGAATCCATTGCAAGAATTTTTATTATAATTTCTGGGTTTTTTGCATTGTAATGATCGAGATTCATACCATGTGCATTTGAGGAAATTAATTGACATTTTCTATGTAGAATGCTTTTAACCATTTTTGTAAACATTTTAAATGTACTTGAAAGATGTGTATGCCCTGTAGAATATAAAATGTAATATATAACTATTATTTTAAACCATATGATATGTATTTCTATCTTTTGTGTAATGATTAGCCAAATATTGCACTGTTATTAATAATATGCAATATAATTAATGTTGTTGCTTGAATCAAGTTGGAGAATATGTAAATAAAAAAGATTAATATGTTTACATAAGACAGATAAACTTTGACTTGTTTTCCTTACCAGGTTCGATGCATTTTTAAAAATGAGTTCTGGCTCCTTTTTGGTGTTATTTTATTCTCTCCTCCATTTAAAAATAATTGTCATTGATTTAGTCTTCTGTTTGAAGGTATGTATTATTCTGTAATTCTACAAATACATTACATTATATGCACACTGCACATCTGATATTCATTAGAATATCACACTCTCTATGTTCAAAATAAATCTACTGCCATCTCCCTGTTCTGAGCATACCCCAACCTTTCCTGAATTATATCAGCTTCCTAAGCAGTCATCCTGATTTGACTTTTTCTCGGCAGCCAGAACAATTCTTTCAAACAAAAGTCGGATAAAGTCACTTCCCTGTGTAACATTCTCCAGTACTTCTCTTTTCCATCAGAGTCAATGTCAAAGCCCTTATAGTGACACCCACGGTCTCACACGATACACCTGCACAGTTACCTCTCTGATTCATCTCTTACTACTGGCCACATCACTTATTCTATTCTAGCCACGCTGGCCTCTTTGATGTACCTTGAATATAGCACACTCATTCCGACCTTCTATCACTGTGTTGACTGCTCCCGTTGTCTTAGAACAGTCTTCTCCCTGGGAGCTAACTCCCTCACCTCCTTCATCCTGGGCTGTGACTATTAGAGACACCACTGCAAAGCAGGAGGACAGATGGCTGAAACAGACCTGTGAGACCCAGGCAATTAAGACTCTGGCTGTGCTCCCTGCCATCATGACCTCCTCCCACTAGGCTACTGAGCACTAAGTGAATAGCAAGACCACGGGTGAAGGGAAAAATTGTAGAGAGAAGCACTCCCTGATGAGCCAGTGACTGAGGATGGCCTAAGCCAGAGGGGCGGCAGAACACTGAGAAAACTTCTCTGGCAAACCAACCTCCATCATAAACACAAGGGAACTCTAGAGGAACTATTTCAAGGAGAAAAATGTCTTTTTTCTTTCCCCCTGCTAATGTCGGTCTTCACCTGTGCCCTGGGGAACACGAGGTGCCTTACGGCTTTGGGCCACAGGGAAGAGGGTCTAGGAAAACCCTGGGCATCTCCCGCTCCGGGAGCTGATCCCTCCCCCAGGCCTGACCGCACTGGAAAGCTTTCTTCAGTGGCTGCCCCCAGTCTTTTTCCTGAATACCCAGTAAGGACCATAGCCTGTAATTGGGTGCAAACTCCCTTTTTATCTGTCCCATCAAGGGGCCCTATGCTCTTCTGTTAGCCCACATTGAATCTTCAGCAATTTGTTATAATTTTTAGCTGAGTTTTTTCCGCATTATTACAAGCACGCCTTCCTCTTTGGCCTACCACAGGTTAGGTGTGCTTGTGTTCTGTTTCTCTTTGAAGTTATTTGCCTTTCTTTCAACTTCCAATTAGTCATTTGCCCTGCAACCTAACCTCCCGAAAGAGTTCAAGGAAAACTATGACTTGACCGATTAGCTGGCCCTTTTTGTTTTTCAGGGTGAGAACAGTGCTCTTTCCAGGTCTCTATAAACTGGGCTGACCAGAATTTTCCTTGGATTTTTATGTTATGTAAGAAAATTATATTCCAAGGTATAATTCTTGAAGCCTCACTGTAAGACAAAATACCACACTCCTTTAGTGTTAAGTGGGTCTCACTGTCTTCATTTTCATGGAAATGTATAAAAAAGATAACATGTACTTGGCTTGATGAGTCAACTTTTCAATATCAATCAATAACACTTCAATTTTAAGTGTGAGAGAGTGTACTTTTGCATAGATTTTTCCAGTTAAAAATACAAATCTGGGGCCGGCAATGTGGCTCAGTTGGTTAGAGCGCGAGCTCTGAGCAACAGGGTTGCCTGTTTGAATTCACCATGAGCCAGTGAGCTGTGCTCCAGCTGAGCTGCTGCTGAGCTGCCAATGGATGGCTGATAGCTCAGCTGGTGAGGTGGTTTGCGCCCACCCCCCCACACACACTTTTCCCCCTGCAACTAGATTGAAAGCGGTGACTGGACTTGCAGCTGAGCTGCACCCTCCACAACTAAGATTGAGGGACAACAACTTGACTTGGAGCTGATGGGTCCTGGAAAAACACAATGTTCCCCTTCCCCAATTCCCCAATAAAACCTTTATTTAAAAAAAAATCTGGTTAGTCACTAAAGCAAAGTATATAAGAGCTCGCTCAAGAGTTTGAGCTCTGAGCAACAGCGGTTCGAGTCCAGCCCGAGCTGAGCAGCCGCTGAGCTGCCAACAGGTAGCAGGATGGCTCAGCTTAAAAAAACAAACAAACAAACAAACAAAAAAACTAAAGCAAAGTATAATAAATTTTGATATTATCCATTTTGGGTCAACAATTTCTTATTTTTTCCTATTCTGTTCTATTGATTTTCCTCTTACCCAGCACAGAAGCATTTTTATTCCCCAGTTTTATTCCCTAAGCAGACTTGAGTTCTCTTCATGTTAAAACAAGTTGACCTTGAGGCATCTTAATAGTATCCCTGAAGGAAACTAAACTGAGGCTCCAATCTGTATGCAATTGCAAACTGGAAAAGCTGCTACACAGCTTCAAATTGTTTTAATCTTTTTATGATTATGATTATTATTATTATTAATTTCAGGTGTACAGAACAATGCCATAGTTATCCTTTTCACCCCTCACAAAGTAACAACCTCTCTCCCCCCATCCACTGCCCTCCCACCCCCAATATCATACTTATCTATTACAATTCCATTGACTCCATTCCCACACTCTACTCCATATCCTGTGACTATATGTATATATAATTATAGTTAACATACAACATTTTTCAACATCAGCTTCAGAAATACAGTGCGGTTGTCAGGCCTCTACACTGTCTATGAAGTGGTCTCCCTAACAAGACATGAGTCCATCTGGCCCCATAAAAAATATTTACAACATTATTGATTATATTCCCCAGACGGTCTTTTCTATACCTGAGGCCATATTGTAGTTACCACTTTCTATTGTCTCATGCCTTCCCCTTCTCCTTCAGTCCCACCCCCTCCCAACTAGCAAGCTCAGTTTTTCCTGTCTCTGAGACTATTTCTGTTTATGTTTCTCATTTATTCAGTGTTTTAGATTCCACATATAAGTGAGATCATATGGTATTTGTCTTACTCTGACTGACTTATTTCATGTAGCATAATGTTCTCTAGGTCCATTCATATCATTGCAAATGGGGCGATTACCTTCTTCTTCATAGCTGAGTAATACTCTATTGTGTAAATGTACCATAGTTTCTTAATCCAGTCATCTACCTATGGGCATTTCGGTTGTTTCCAAGTCTTGGCTATTGTGAATAACGCTGCAATGAACATATGGGTGCATATATTTTTTTCAAATTAATGTCTTGGGTTTTTCTGGATAAATACCTAAGAGTGGAAATGCTGGGTAATAAGGTAGTTCCATTTCCAGTTTTTTGAGATACCTCCATACTGATTTCCATAGTGGCTGCACCATTCTGCAGTCCCACCAACAGTGCACCAGGGTTCCCTTTTCCCCACAACCTCACCAGCATTTGTTGTTTCTTAATTTATTGATGATAGCCATTCTGACCAGATTGAAGTGGTATCTAATTATCGTTTTTATTTGCATCTCTCTAATGATTAGAGGTTGAGCATTTTTTCATATGCCTGTTGGCCATCTGTATGTCCTCTTTAGAGATGTCTCTTCATATCCTCTGCCCATTTTTTAATTGGGGTGTTTTTTTTTTGGTGTTGAGCTGCATGAGTGTTTCATAAATTTTGGATATTAACTCCTTATCAGGTATCTCATTGACAAATATCTTCTCTCATTCAGTAGGCTTCCTTTTTTATTTATTAATGGTTTCCTTTGTTGTGAAAAACTTTTAAGTTTGATGTAATCCCATATGTTCATTTTTTCTTTTACTTCCCTTGCCTGCGGGCATGTATCTGTAAAAATATTGCTCAGGGTAATGTCTGCAAATTTAAACCCTATATTTTATTCTAGAAGTTTTATGGTTTCAGGTCTTACATTTGAGTCTTTAATCCATTTTGAATTTGTTCTTGTATATGGTGTAAGGAGGTGGTCCAGTTTCATTTTTTTGCATGTGTCAGTCCAATTTTCCCAGCACNAAAAATGTATACACATTTTAAGAAACGAAAAAATTATTAAAATTGTAATACTCAATATATACCAATAACAAACAATACAAGTCACATTTTACTTCTGCAATTACAAGAGGTGCTCAAAGTGGTTACCATCAGCGTCCATACACTGCCGATTACAGCAAACTGCTGCTTGAGCAATGCTGACCAGTGTCCACTTGTATTCATCTGTTGTTATTGGTATATATTGAGTATTACAATTTTAATACAGTTTTTCTTAAAATGTGTATGCATTTTCTTTTAGCACCCTCTATATTTATAAGTGTGTGTGTGTGTGTGTGTGTGTGTAAATTTCTATTCACTTAAGTTTCCAGATCAGCCATATCAGCAATTTTGACCAAGATATTTAATGTCCAAAACATTATTTTTTAAAATACAGTTACTTTGACTATAAATTCCTGCTTGCTCATGTTGTGTTTAAGCTTAAGCCTAATCTCTCTCTCAAACTGCAAAATCCTGTAGTGGTGGTCCCTATATCTACTGTGATATTACTGAATAAATTTGGCTTTACCATCTTTAGCGAGTATCATAAATAATTTTTTTTAACAGTACATTCTACCAGAACAGGTGAATGTTTACCTAAATTGAACATAATTCAGTCTTTCCCTTTTGTTGTTGAGCTAGGAATCACCTCTTATGTCAAACACACTCCAACCATACCCAAGGAGTATTTTGAGAGGAGGTGAATGTGAGCTTTCAAAATATTTAATCTTAGGATTAAAACGTTTTTTCACTCTTCCAGCTGTGGTCAGCAATGTGTTAATAGCTGAAAAATAATAAGATATAATAGATATTTGTTGATAAATTTGTAAGTGGTCTTCCTCTAACATTAATATTAAAATGAATAATATTGTTAAAGAAAAAAAATCCTATGTTTGCTAAAGATGGTGAGCAACACTCTTTATTCAAGGGATTACTGAAATAGGGTTGTGCAATAGGGGAGAGAGAATGGGTTCAACTCCAAATACAAAAGTAAAAATGAGGATTTATAGGCAAGGAATAGATTGGGGCTAGTGGATAGAAAAATTAATAAGAAGAAACATCAGGACTAAGAGGGGATTCTGGCTAAACTGACCTAACAGCATTCTTGCTGATGGCAGGGTGATCGGATATCAGCAGAAGGATGGTGGCAGATGAAGAATTTGATCAGTTATTAGGATGGTCAGGTATTAAGCATGAGGATTCTTGTTTAAATGACTTAGCTATATTCTTGATCATGCAGGCCCAGCAAGGACACACACAAGTTGAGGCCTAGGGAGCTTTGAGGAGCCTGCCTAAAGTTTGGCCAAGGACAATCTTTGTCAATATATTCAGCAAATACCTTATCTATTAAAATAAATATATGGGGGCAGCTGGTTAGCCCAGGGAGTTAGAGCACAGTGCTCATGACACCAAAGTTGCTGGTTCGATCCCCACATGGGCCACAGAGCTGTACCCTCCACAACTAGATTGAAGACAACTACTTGACTTGGAGCTGATGGATCCTGGAAAAACACACTGTTCCCCAATAAAATCCTTTAAATAAAAGGAAAATATGTATTTTCATATGAGACAATTTGCTTTCCAAGAATGTAATTATTATCATGAAGGTTTTCAAAAAACTTTTCCTACAATGCAATTCATGTTAATTTAGAATAGGATTTCTTTTTGAAGGACAGTTATGCAAAATGTGGACTCTTTGAGACTTCACTAAACAAATGTGGCCCATGGACCAACAGCATTATATCACTTGGGGCTACTTATTAAAACCCTGAATCTCACACCCTGCTCCAGACCTAGTGAATTGGAATCCACATTAAAAAAAGATCCCCAGGTGTTCCCAAGGTTCCTATACACATCTAGGTTTGAAGAGCAACACATTAAAAAAACCAATGAAAAAATCTGGAGAAATATTCTCTGAGTTCTTATATATGGATAATAGTCTACCTATGACTCCCATACTTAACTATCAGTTTTCTGCATGTAAAAGCCTTGGCACACATTTTCTTTCCTTTAATCTCTTAAATATGTTATTCTTCATATGTCTTTGCTATCAGTCTGATAATAATTTTCTTTTCTTTTTTTTTAATTTTGCTATTAATTTAGTGTGTTTTCTGTGTGGAAATTTGGGGGTATTAAGAAGTTATGGTGACCACATCTGCCACCTCATCATAATATACTTTGACAAATATTATGTCCATACATATGTTGGATATTCCTGGTCCAAAAAGCTTATTGTAACCCCTTTGCATATGATTTTAGCAATTAAGCTTAACTATTTTATAAATCATTATTTTATATTTAAATGAGCTATTATTACAGTACTATTAAGATACTTTACATTTTTGAAGTTTTCCTAGTAAGGCAATAGTCTTGTATCATGCATCTCTTTTATTGGGTCTTCAGAAAAGTCATGATGCATGTTTGCAACAGATGGCACTAGTTCATTTTTGGAAGTACTGGAGTCATTTGCATCTATGTTATTGCTATGTCATTTGACAGCTGACAGTTGTAGCTTTATTCTTTAAAAAAATTGAGGGGCCGGCCAAGTGGTGCATTGGTTAAGAGCTGGCTTGAGACGCCAGCTCTGAGCATCAGGACCCCGGTTCGGATCCCACATGGGGACAGTGACACTGCCCTCTACAGCTAAGATGGTGAACAACAGCTCAACCTGGAGCTGGGTTGCCAGTGAGTCCCCGGTGACAGCGTAGGCTGCAGCCCCTGCTGCAGTGGGCTGCTGTAAGCTACTGTGTGTGGCTGGCAGCCAGTGTAAGCGGCTGGCAGTCAGTGTAAGCAGATAAGAGCCGCTGTGAGCAGCCATCGAGAGGCCGGCGACCCATCTGTCTCACCCGGGAAGAGCACAATGATAACACCAACATGGNTGTTCAGCATCTTAGCTGTAGAGGGCAGTGTCACTGGCCCTCATATGTGGGATCCGAACCAGGGTCCTCTGGCGTCCCAAGCCAGTTCTTAACCAATGCGCCACTCGGCCAGCCCCAAGACTATTAATGTATTAATGTCTGAAGCAATGAGGCTGTATGCGAGTTTAAAGTCTGACATTGTGTTTAAAAGAGTAGTAAACCCTTTTAAGCTTGCTTGGAGTGGATTGCAATTGCAGAAGTGCTATAAAAAGAAAAGGATGGCAGCTGCTCTGCTGCCAAGATTTCACAATGTGGGCCGAGACTCTACCCTAGGGGGCAACCAACGTTGTGATCAAATAATCTCCCTGAGCATCCGTCCAAGTCATCCTCATTAGTTCTGTTTCTGTTTCCTACCCTTATTTACAGTCTCACTTCTGAAACCTACCTTGCCAGATTTGATTTTATCTATTTATTTCCTCATTTTCAACATTTGGGATTACTGACTTTGAGACTCCCCCACCTATCTAAATGACATTGTGAACTGTTTTGTACAATAACGTGAAGAAACAACAAAAAAAAAGCCTAATGTAAAATTACACTAGGTCTTGAAATAAATTAATTTTTCATCAAGTAGAATAAGTGTGTGTACATATATGCACAAAAATGTAGTCATCATGTATATTAAAATATACATACAGAATACATATTATATGCAATATACAGCACTATATAAAATATAGTGTAGACATATATATTTTACTATATATAAAATGCATAATATATTATGTAAACAGTTTATTCTATGTGTACATTATACAGTTCTATCTATCCACCTATTTATTGAAGATACTGTCAAACCAATTTTACAAACCACCCTGTGCCAAATATGTTTCTGAATAAATGGCATTTTTTTATATGTAGGGCCCTTAGAGATAACTGTTGTTGCCTTTCCAATTGGGGATTTATTCAAACCACTTGCTATACTAATATGTATTAAGTGATATAATAACAGATGATCTAACGGAAATACTTACTGATTTCCAGAAGAATAATAATTTTACCATTACCACATAGTAGACAACATATAACCTTATATTACATGTAAAATATCAGAATCATAATTGATGTACTACATGAAGAACATGCATGCTATGTCATTTTAGAGATAAATGTATCAAGATTTTGAGGAGAAAAACATCCAGCTCTCTTAAAAAGAAAATGTAAAGCTTGTGGATTTATTTATAGTTTTAAAAGCCTCCATTTAAGATCTACAATTCACCAATCACTGTGCTACTAATTTCCAGGTATACAATGATTAATGGTTTGCCCATGCTCTCAGAAAGCACTTATTCTTATGGGGGGAAAAAATGACATTAAAAGATAATTACAATTCAATTTCAAAAGCAAAGCAGAAGAGGGTCAGAAATAATGCATTTACTAAGTCTGAGGTCGTCAAGAAAAAGTTTACAGAAGGGATATACTTATGCTGAGAGGGTGAAAGGGGATTGGAAGTCACCACTCAGAAAAAGCAGAAAAGATAATTGCAAATAAACACATGGAGGTTTGAAAGAGCAAAGCTTGAATATTCAAAAATCTGGTAATTCCCAGGATGAAAGCAGAGAGCAGATGGAGGAAGCTGGAGGAACTTGTTAATACCCTCAGTAATGATAAATCACAGTAGTGATGTTAGGCATTCTTATTAATAACTTTGAAGTTGATGTATATAAACTTTTGTTTTATAGTGTTTGATGTGACTTTCAGTTAGATACCCTATACCAAGTAAGAAAATAGCTCTTTATTCTTAAATTGTTAATTATTTTTTATTAGAAATGTTACCAAATTCTTAAGTGTCTATCAACATGATCATATCAGTTTTCTCCTCCTCACTCTTCTATTGTGAACTGTATTAATACATATCTAAACATTATTGAGATAATCCTTATTACATTCCTGAGGTAAAATATATTCATTCATAACTTACATTTCAGATATGCATAGTTACATGTGCAAGCATTTTTTAGGACTTTTCCTAAAATGTTCATAAAGTTTATTCAAACTTTTAGTTTTCCACCTAATTTTGTCTGATCCTGGAAAAAAGGGAAGAAGACAATTTGAAAGCAGATATCCATCCCCAAAGGCGGTAGCACATACCACGTGGATCAGAAAAGAAGCTCCCAGACAAGGCCTCTCTAAATTTCTGATGCACAAAATCAAAGGCAAAATAAAATGGTTGTTTGAAACTATTAAGTCTTGGGGTGATTTGTTATGTAATAGCTAGTTGAGCACCAATTCACTTCTATAAAGCTTTATGTTCCTGACAAATAAATCAGGCACTTGCCTTAAGTTTGTATGGTCTGTTAGCACCAAACCATAGTCCATCCTGCAATGCTGTTATCTCATCATACAGTCATGTAATGGTGGTGTTTACAGGAGCAAGGATTGTCTTTTTAAATTTTTTCAATGTTGTTCAATTTTCTGTTTTCAACTCCATTCTGAGTTATTATGACTAAACTATAAACTCATCATTTAATTCTATTTTCAAATTGATATATAGAAAATATTGTATTAAAAAAAGTATAAAGCACTTAAAATTTGATTGCTTCCTTCCTTAACTTTCATCCCCAAATGAGAAATTTTCTTTGTTTTTGTTGCTGGGTCACAAGGCGTTTCTGTTTTTGTTTTTGATGAGTGAGGACAGATCTGGTCCTAAGGAAACCAAAAGGAGTAAATAGATGACTTTACATAAGGAAATACGGATTACTATCTAACTATCTATCTTATCCCCCCACCTGAATTTATTTTCAATTATTTTTTTTAAATGATTCAACTCTATATCTGTTTCATTGGTCAAAGTCAGCTTTGCCCATACTCCACAGATGTAGAATTGCAATAATGCTGCTGGTTTACTTCTTAATAGGTTATAATCTCACCTATAATTTTTATTTTGTCCTAAGAATTACACACACACACACACACACACACACACACACACACACACACACGCTGCCAAAAAATGTATACACATTTTAAGAAACGAAAAAATTATTAAAATTGTNGTCGGCCCAGAGGCTGAGCTTTCCCTGATGCTGCAAACACCTCTGCCGAGTCATGGATTCCTATAGCTCCGCAGCCGCAGGTGAGGACTGACTGCCTCTACCTGCACGTCTCTCTCTCTCTCTCTCTCTGTTCCCCCACTCCCTCAGCCTGAGGATTCTGTCTTAGTGCGCGGGACTGGAGGTGCAGGGAGCGAGCTGGGAAACTCTCTCCGATCTGCTCTCTGAGACCTCGAGGGTCAAATGTCACGGGTGCTGGCTGTGCCACCAGGTGTCTCACCTCCCTCTTCTCCCACTTGCCCGGTCTGCCCACCTTTAAGTACTCGGCGTGGGAGTCCCTTCGCTGTTCAATGTGCTTGGTAGAGGTTTGTTTGCTGCACTCCAGCTGTTCAAATTGCAGCGATTTCCAGGGGAGAGCTCAGGGAGCCCTCCTCACTGCCACCATTTTCGCTCTCCTTCAAATTGTTTTAATCTTTACCAGTTATGTAAACTACCTTCAGTAAACCATCCCAACTACCTTGAATCTTACATGGTATGCAAGAGTGCTCATTCACTATGTCTGGGGCTTAAAAATATAGAAAAGAAACAAACAAACAAAAAACTACTTAGAAAAAGCGCTTATTCAATCAAATATTACAGAAGATTATGACTTGTAAAGTACATTTATGTGGGGAAAAAAGTCTATATATCATCCAAAGATCTGTAAACTCCCTTTAAAAAAATAAAAAAGTTGATAGGCATATCTCAATAGGATATGGGTGTGCAGTAGTTTTTCTATTTTTTGAAGTAGAAAATAAAATTCAGTATAGTTATAATGGCTTATTTCCAAGACAACTATGTCCCTGCACTCCTGGAATTTTGTTTAACCTCTTTTAGTCTTTGTTCCATTCAAGATTCAAGCAGGATCATGTTACAAGGGAGAGTTATTCTGTACATTTTTTGATATTGAACCTTATGCTCCTCCTTTGTAAGCTGACATAAACTGTTAAAATTGCCTTTTATTCCATGGCTGCTATTTGGTTCCCCTTTCTTTGCTTTTTACAATGTTCACAGTAAGCCTAAAAGGTGAAATCTATCAGATTTTCAAGGACGATCTAGGCAAAGCTCTGGCTACAGGGGACTCATATAGCTGTATGGTTTTCTACTTTAACTATTTTTCTTAAAAAAAACAATTGTTACTATCCACACATTCCACATGAATGATGCAAAAAAAGATAATTTTGTTCAAAAAGCGAGAAGAAAAAAGTTCTCAATATAAAGGTTGTGCACGTGTAATGAGAAAACCATTTAATTGAATGTACGCNCTCTCTCTCTCTCTCTCTCTCTCTCTCTCTCTCTCTCTTTTGATGAGTCTGGCTAGAGGTTTGTCAATTTTGTTTATCTTCTCAAAAAAAACCAGCTCTTGGTTTCGTTGATCGTTTGTATTGTTTTTCTGGTCTCTATTTCGTTTATTTCCGCTCTGGTCTTTATTATCTACTTCCTTGTACTCCCTTTGGGCTTATTTTGCTGTTCTTTTTCCAGTTCTCTGAGGTGTAAGGATAACCTGTTGATTTGAAATCTTTCTTCCTTTTCTAGTAAGGCCTGCACTGCTATGAATTTCCCCTCTTAGGAATGCTTTCGTTGCATCCCAGAGATTTTGGGTTGTGGTATTTTAATTTTCATTTGTTTCAAGGTATCTTTTGACTTTCTCCTTGATCTCATTTTTGACCCATTTGCTATTTAGTAGCACGTTATTCAGCCTCCATGCATTTGTGTGCTTTCTGGATTTCTTCTTGTAATTGATTTCTAGTTTCATATCATTGCGTTCGGAGAAGACGCTTGATATGATTTCAATCTTCTTAAGTTTATTGACTTGTTTTGTGGCCTAGCATGTGGTATATCTTGGAAAATGTTCCATGTACACTTGAGAAGAATGTATATGCTGTTGCTTTGGGGTGAAATGCTCTAAAAATACTGATTAAAACCAGCTGGTCTAAAGTGTCATTTAAGGTCACTGTTTCCGTTGTGATTTTCTGTCTGGAGAATCTGTCCATTGGTGACAGCAGGGTGTTGAAGTCCCCTACTATGATAGTGTTATTGTTAATCTCTGTCTTTATGTCTGTCAATGTCTTTTTTATATATTTAGGGGCTCCTATGTTAGGGGCATAGATATTTACTAGGGTTATGTCCTCTTGTTGGATCGATCCCTTTATTATTATGAAGTGCCCTTCTTTGTCCTTCATTATGTTCTTCAATTTAAAGTCCATATAATCTAAGTATCACTACTCCAGCTTTTTTCTTAGTTCCATTTGCATGAAATATTTTACTCCATCCCTTTAGTTTCAGCCTGTATGTGTCTTCTGATCTGAGGTTAGTCTCTTGTATACAGCATATGCAAGGGTCTTGCTTTCTTATCCACTCAGCCACCCTATGTCTTTTGATTGGAGCATTCAGTCCATTTACATTTAATGTGATTTCGGATAGATGCATAGTTATTGCCATTTTGTTATTTGTGTTCCTGGTCTTCATTATTAGGTTGTTTTTCTCATTCTTCTGCTTAAACAAGACCTTTTAACATTTCCTGCAATGCTGGCTTGATGGTAATGAATTCCTTTAGCTTATTCTTTTGTAGGAAGCTCTTTATCTCTCCTTCAATTTTAAATGATAACCTTGATGAATAAAGCAATCTAGGTTGTAGATCTTTGTTTTTCTTCACGTTGAAGACCTCCTGCCACTCCCTTCTGGCCTGCAGAGTTTCTGTAAAAAAGTCAGCTGATAATCTTATGGGGGTGATCCTTGTAAGTAACTTGCTGCCTGTCCCTTGCTGCTTTTAGGATTCTGTCTTTGTCTTAAGCCTTGCCATTTTCACTATAATGTGTCTTGGTGTGGGCCTGTTTGGGATCACCTTGGTTGGAACTCTGCACTTCCTGTGTTTGTATTTCAATTTCCTTTGCCAGGTTAGGGAAGTTTTCAAACATTATTACTTCAAATATGTTCTTGATCCCTTGCTCCCTCTCTTCTCCTTCTGGTATTCCTATGATGTGCATGTTGTTGCGTTTGATGTTATCGCTCAGCTCTCTTAAACTGTTTTCAATGTATTTTTTTCTTTTTTCTTTTTGCTGTTCTGCTTGGAAGATCTCTGTTATCTTGTCTTCTAAGTCAGTGATTCGATCCTCTGCTTCATCCAATTGCTAGTAATTCCATCAAGTTTGTTATTTCACTCAGTTATTGTATTCTTTAATTCTGGCTGATTGTTTTTCATGATTTCTCTATCTTTCTTTATATTCTCATTAATTTCCTTGAACATTCTAATAATCAGTATTCTGAACTCTGTCTCCAATAGGTTGTGTACCTCTATTTCCTCTAGTTCCACTGATTAAGGAGGTTTCTTCTGTTCTTTTATTTGGGATGTGTTTCTTTGTTTCCCCATTCTGGCTTATTCTTTGTGTTTGTTTTGATGTAATAGGTAGATCCCCTATGTCTCTCAGTCTTTTCTGGGTGGACTTAGGTGGTATATGTCCTTTATATTTGAATTACTGAGTCTCCCTATTCTCCTGTGCGTGTGTACCAGAAGTATTCCTTGCTATGTGCATCTTCTCCTGTTGAGGTCGAGTTTTGATTGCTTTTGGCTTGTGAGAAGATGGGATTGACTCCCAGGCTTACTAGCCATGAGGATTAGCTGTGCCCACAGTTTATGAGCTGTTGTGTGAGGGTTGACCCCTCTGAAGAGGCTTGGCCCCTATGCCTGTAGCGATTTCCCTTTGGGTGTGACGCTTGTTGGTCAGACCCCGTAATACTCTGATTTTATCTAAAGTTGGTCTCTGGGTGTGATGATTCTTGTGCCTCTTTGTCTGGGCCCCACCGCAGAGCAGGTTTTAGAGCAAAACAGATCAACAAGCACAACCACAACAGTCACCAAAGGTAACCAGATACTCTCAGATGTACAAAACAACCATCATCCTACACTCAACAGGTACAGAAATATCAATCATACAAAAGGAGAAAACAAACCAACAGAAACAAAACAACTACAATGGAAAAAAACAAGGAACAAATAGCAAAACAAAATAAAATAGAATAAAATAAAAAATAGAATAAACACAAGAAACAAAATAGCAAGGCCCCCCCCCAAAAAAAACTGAAAAAAATGAAAAGAAGGGGAAAATTAGAGCAGTGACAAGAAAGAAGAAGAGAGAGAGAGGGTAGAAAAGAAAGAAGAAAAGAAAGAGAGAAAAAAGGAGAAAAAATATATATATATCTATGTATATTTATATACCCCCATATATATGGACATACGCATCCACATATATGCACCTTTATATATGCTTATATCAAAAACTAAAAATAATAATGAAACAGGAAAAAAAACAAAAACAACTAACACAAGCAACCAACAAAAAACCCTCCAGAACATCCAAAAGAACCCAATTAACAACAACAATGTAACACACCAAAAAGAAACAAAAAAAACAACAACAACAATAAGANCCAGTGAAGCAACGTCCTCCACAACTAGACTGAAGAACAAAACGACAGCAACTTGTGTGTTCCCCTCCCCCAATTCCCCAATAAAATCTTTAAAAAAATAAATAAAAATAAAAAATTTCTTTTAAATTGAGCGATTTGGTTGTGTTTTGGAGATTTTACAAGTTGAAGACGGAAGACCAAACTGTGCATTTTTGCCATATTTTACAGTTTTACATCCATAAAGGGAAGAACGCGCGCATCAAGTTTGTGAAAAGTTGCATAAAGTTTGCTGTGACAATGCTCTACAAGAATGTCAGTGCCAATGATGGTTCACAAAATTCCATGCTGGTGATTTTGATCTCAACGACGTTTCTTGGTCAGGGAGGCCCAGCGAGGTTGATGACGACAAAATAAAGGCATTGATTGAGTCAAACCCACATTACACGACACGAGAGATTGCAGAAACATCCAACATCCATTATTCAAGTGTGCATGACCACATGAAGAAGCTGGGATACATATGCAAGCTCAATATTTGGGTTCCGCATAAACTCAAAGAAGTTCATTTGATGGCACGTATAAATACCTGCAATATGCTCATTAAACGTGATGAAAACGATCTGTTTTGAAGCGACTGATAACTGGTGATGAGAAGTGGAGTGTTTACAACAATGTGGTGCGCAAATGGTCTTGGTCCCGACGTGATGATTCTCCTCAAACGACATCAAAAGCAGACATTCAACAGAGGAAGGTTATGCTCTCAGTGTGGTGGGAATTTAAAGGTGTCATGTATTTCAAGCTCCTACCAAGGAACCAAACAATCAGTTTGAATATATACTGTCGGCAATTGGACAGTTTGAACAAACCCATCATCCAGAAATGTCCAGAGATTGTTCATTGTAAAGGAGTTGTGTTCCATCACGACAACGCGAGACCACACACAGCTTGATCACCCGTCAAAAATTATTGGAGCTTGAATGGGATGTGTTGCCACACCCACCATACTCGCCTGAGCTTGTGCCATCAGGCTTCCACTTTTTCACCCTTTTCAAAACTCCTTGCATGGTATAACGTTCAATTCAGATGAGGCTGTAAATCAGCACCTTGTTTAGTTTTTCGCAAATAAAGACAGGTTTTTCTATGAACAAGGAATTATGAAGCTCACTGAAAGATGGCAAAGGTTATCAAACAAAACAGGCAATATATCATTGATTGATCTTTGTTTTATATATATAAGTAAATACCTTTGAAAAACATAGAAAAAATACATCAAGACTTTTTCGAAGACCCAATTTATACTGTTCCCATGGACAATTTCCCCATTCTTTCTGTTTGACTCTTACAAGTATACCCAGATAGACATTTGGTACATTTTTGCAATAAAAAAATAAGGAAATAGTCTTATATCATGGGTCTTTCTTATATACAACTCCCATGGACAATCAGCACTCTTTCTTTTGACTCTTATAGGTATATTCAGACAAACATATGGTACGTTTTTGCAATAAAATTTCTATAAATAAAAAGTCCAAGATATACAATGTTTTTCATTACCAGGATGGGTAATACTTCTAATGATGACCAATATCTAGGAATTATTTTGAATTGTCTGAATTAAATAATTTATAAATTAGATTTGACATAATTTGTACACAAATTATTATTTTACTGGGGTTTTTATCTTTGAAAAGAAGTAATTGAGAATTATGTATATGTGGCATTTCTTAGTATAGTATATTCAATTACAGAGATAATGTCATATAATATTTATGGCAGGTCCAAGTTTTAAGCATATTGAACAAATCCAATCTTCCTATTCCTCACTCCACTAGGTAAATAGATCACAGTATAAAAGAGCAAACTCCAAGTTGACAGATATATAGTAACTGAATATAGTATTTGAGAGGAAAATTTCATATTTTGCAGAATGGTATTGTTTTCTGATAATGTAACCTATTGCATTCCTTCAACTTATTTGTGCCCAGATAACTAAATAATTGTATATATTGTGACTGTGGTGGATGCATAGTATTTTCTGTTCCAAATCTACCCACTTTGAATAAATATGTTTTAAATTGAACCCAAATAAGGTGATCCCTCTATGGAGGTAAAATTTAAAAGATTCAGGAGCATTTGGAAACCATCTCCCTCAAATTGTCAAGGTCTCAGATATTATCAGTGGCCCCTCCCTATTTTTCTTTGCCAGTGTGAGAGATTATTATTAAGTACAATACATCCTTTAAGTACACTGAAAGAGAGAAAAGGGTAAGCCCATTTCATAGTTTGAATATTTATTAATGGATATTATACATTACATACTCCTTAGCTAAAACAAACAAGTCAAAAAACACACACAATTCATTAGCTCCTAGAACTCAAGATAATAGAGAAAGGGTGGGCTCCTTGAGGAAACGGAATGCTGTCAGGACTTTCTCTTCCTCTCATCCCTGCTCACATCTGCATGCTGTTTTTATTTTCTCTTGCAGTAGATGCCTTCCCACTCCCACCCAAACAGAGAACAACTTCAATGAGAACTCTGCATTTACATTTCTAGAGTATCATCATCACAGGGGGAAGGAAATCCACACACTACCACTACTGCCAGCTTGAAACAACAGAGAAATGGCCCAGAGTGGCCCAATTAAACCCTGAATCAGATTGACAAGGCGTCACAATTGCTGGAGTATGTGTCATGTGGGCAGTGGAGCTCATGAAGGTTTGTGGTCGTGGTGGGAAATACACAGCTGCAGTGCAAAAGCCATCTCCATGAGAAAGGCACAGGGAAGGATTATAGGCTGAGCTATTCCCCCTCCAACATTTATATGTCAAAATCCTAATACCCAGTAGCTCAAAATGTCTGTATGTAGAGACAGGGTCTTTAAAGAGGTAATTAAGGGTAGGCCCAAATCCAATAAGATTGGTGTCTTTATAAGAGAAACTATGACAGATATGTACATGTACGAGAGAATAGACCATGTGAAGACATGGGGAGAAGACAGTCAGGAGAGAGGCCTCAGAAGGAACCAATCTCCCAACACCATGATTTTGGATTTCTTGCCTCCAGAACTGTGAGGAAATAAATTTCTGCTGTTAAACAACCCAGTCTGTGGGACTTTGTTATGGCAACCATAGCAAATTAACACAATCATTCAGAGAAGGTAATCTGCTTCTATTACAACCAACCCACCTTCTATTATGGTAAGAAATATCATATGGCTATCCCAATAGATACCCGCCATAGACTATTCAATTAATATATGTCTGGAGGAAGGTATAGATGATTGTAAGAGCTTTTGCTTTATCCTACACCTCACTCTAAGAAGCCAAAGCATTGACCCACTAAACTTTTCATGACCCAGTTGTCTTTTTTCTACTGTTCACACATTACATGTTATGTATTTTCTCTTAGTTTTTACTCATAAAACACTTAATGTGTTTAATACAACATTTGGTACTTAATAATTTAGCACAAAAAAAATGACATGTTCTAGCCATCTTACCTCAAAATAAATTTAGTAACTCAATCTGGATCTAAGGAATTTTTCCAGAATTTTCTCTTAATACCATTTCACTTTTTTATCCTACTTTGCTCATGCATATTCAAAGTCAGTTTCTCTTCATTCTAATAAAAATAAAATATATTTATGCCTAAATTATATGAATGGAGAGCAAATATACAGAATATATTTTTAAGATAACTATCATTTTTATTTAGCTAAGACCAAAATACCACATTCTTAGTAGAAAATTTTTAAATCACATGACAGTAAAAGAAAATGCAAACTATATATTTTGTTTGGTGTTTCAAGAAAGATATTTCATTCAATAAAAATTTATCTCATGGGTATATTAATGTAAATCATTTTCTTTCTTTTGCTGTTATAATGACTGTATTTAGATTCTTATTAAAAATCCCCCAATAAAAACGTTGCATCATCATTTTAAGTTCCCTGATGAAGATACAAATGAGCAAAACACAATGATTTTTGAATGGGAAAAATATGACTCTATTTATAAATAGGGAAAATAACGTTTCCCCCCTATTGACTGCATAATATCCAAAGTCTTATAAAGTCAGTAAAACTGTGAAAGAGAAAACTACAAATTTCAATGGCATCAACAATAAATGTTTCTTTCAAAACATATTTAAGAATTTCAATGAAAATAATTTGCATTTAACACATTCCTTCTCATAAACAAGTTATTTATGCTAAGTCTGTTTAACTTCACTCTGTTACAATGAGGTATAATTTGGGGACAATTGAGTATAATAAAGACCTTTTGTTTCATGAAAGAATAAGAATTACTTTTTCTTTCAAAAGTTTTCTTATATGTCAATAAATTTGTATATACTTGGTGCTATCTTTATATTCTAATGAACTCACAGAAGGAATTATCAATGTTTGAAATCATGTTTTTCTCACAAAAGCAAAAGTCCAGGACCAGGTGGCTTCACTAGTGAATTCTACCAAATATTCAATGAGGATTTAATGCCTGTCCTACTCAAACTGTTACAAAAAATTAAAGAAGAGGCAATACTTCCTAATTTATTTTATGAATCCAACATTACCCGAATACCAAAACCTGATAAAGATAACACAACCATGGAAACTACAGACCAATATCTTATGAATATAAATACAAAACTCCTATATAAAATTCTAGCAAATTGAATACAATGACACATTAAAAAGATTATACATGGGGTTATGTATAATCAAATGGGGTTTGATAAGATTATCAAATGGGGTTAATTCTAAGAGTGCAAGGAAAGATCAACATATGCAAATTGATCAATGTGATATGCCACTTAAATAAAAGATAAAAATCATATGATTATAGCAATAGATGTAGAAAAAGCACTTGACAAGATACAACATCCATTTATAATTAAAACAATAAAATGGATATAGAAGAAAAGTGCTTCAACATAATAAAGGTTATATATGACATACCCTCACCTAATTTCATACTTAATGATGATAAACTGAAATTTTTTCCTCTAAAATCAGGAACAAGAGAGTATTGCCCCTGTCACCACTGTTATTCAACATAGAATTGGAAGCCCTAGCCACAGCAATCAGGCAAGAAAAAGAAATAGAAGGCATCCAAATTGAGAATAAAAAAGTTAAATTGTCATTTTTTTGCAGATGACATGATTCTTTATATAAAAACCCTAAAGATTCCATGAAAAAAACTATTAGAAACAATAAACAAATACAGTACAGTTGCTAGATACAAAAATCAATGTTCAAAAATCCATTGCATTCCTATATACTAGCAATGAAATTTCAGAAAAAAATGAAAAATTCTCTTTGCAATTGCAAAAAAAAGAATAAAATACCTAGGAATGACTTTAACAAATGATGTGAAGAACTTATATACTGAAAACTTTAAGAAATTATTAAAAGAAATTGAAGAAGACACAAAGAAATGGAAAGACATTCCGTGCTCATGAATTGGAAGAATCCACATAGTTAAAGTGGCCATAGTACCCAAAGCAATATACAGATTTAATGCAATCCCCATCAAAATCCCAATGACATTTTTTAAAGAAATAGAACAAAAAATCATCAGATTTATATGGGATCACAAAAGATACTCAATAGACAAATCAATCCTAAGAAAAAAGAACAAGGCTAAAGGTATAACACTCCCTGACTTTGTACTACAAAGTGACAATGATCAAAACAGCACTGTTTTGTCGAAAACAGACACATAGACTAATGGAATAGAATTGAGAACCCAGAAATAAACCTACTTGTATGTGGGCAAATACTTTTCAACAAAGGAGCCAAAAACATGCAATGGAGGAAAGGAAGTCTCTTTAATATATGGTGCTGGGGAAATTGGAAAGTCACATACAAAAGAATGAAACTAGTCTGCTGTCACCATACACCCAAATTAACTCAAAATGAATCAAAGACCTAAACATAAGTCCTGAAACAATAAAATTCATGGAAGAAAGCATAGGTACTAAACTTATGGACCTCGGGTTTAAAGAGGATTTTATGAGTTTGATCTCAAAGGTAAAGGAAATAAAAACAAACATAATTGAATGGGACTATATCAAACTAAAAAGCTTCTTCTCAGCAAAAGAAACCATCAACAAAACAAAGAGACAACTAACCAAATGGGAGAAAATATTTGCATACAATGCTTCTGATAAGGGACTAGTATCAAAAATATATAAAGAACTCATACAACTCAACAACAACAACAAAAAAACAAACAAACCAATTAAAAAATGGGCAGAGGACCTAACTAGACACTTTTCCCAAGAAGACATACAAAAGGTCAACAGATAAAAAAAAAAAATGCTCAATTTCACTAGCCATTAGGGAAATGCAAATACAAACCACAATGAGATACCACCTCACACCTGTTAAAGTGGTTTTTATCAACAAGACAAATAATAACAAGTGTTGGAAAGGCTGTAGAGAAAAAGGAACACTTATACACTGCTGGTGGGAATGTAAATTTGTACAGCCACTATCGAAAATAGTATGGAGTTTCTACAAAATATTAAGAATAGAATTACCATATGACCCAGCAATCCCTCATCTAGGTATCTACCCCAAAAATCTGAAAATATTTATCTGTAAAGATGTATGTATCCCGATGTTCATTGTAACTATTTATGGTGACCAGGACATGAAAACCACCCAAGTGTCCCTCGATAGATGATTGGATAAAGAAAATGTGGTATCTACACAGAATGGAATACTACTTGGCCATAAGAAAAGATGAAATATTGCCATTTGTGACAACATGGATGGATCTTGAAATTATGCTAAGCAAAATAAGTCACACAGAAAAAGTCAAGAACCATATGACTTCACTCATGTGTGGGATATAAAACTGAAAGCAACAAAGGAACAAGACAAACAAACAAAAACTCAGACACAGACAACAGCTCATGCTCTACCCAATTTGCATATTATATTCATACTGCTGTAATTTTAAAGAAGTTAATTTCATTGTTCTCAGATGGGATGATAGCATATTCAGGGAAAATATACTTATTGTTTTTCCGATATACTAAGTTAAGTATCAGGAGAAATAAGTGGTAGTGGCATTTTATCTGACTGAAGTCCCCCACTCTTTTTTTTTTTTTAATCAGCTTAAACATGACACAAAGTAAGGCTGAGGGATTTTGTTTTGAAAGGCAGAAAGCACCTAAGGAAAAATTATTGATCAGAACTTCGAGACAAAGTAGAAAAGAAGCTTTGTGTCATCCTTTTTAAAGGCCATTGCATATTAGAGTCTATATTAGTCTGCCTCTAGACAGGGAAGGCAGGCCAAATTATATCAAAATTGTAAGCTCCAATTTGATCTGCTCATGTAGATAAAACCTCAAAGTTTTATCATGCCAAATATACCATCTTAATGAATTTGTTTCCTTATCATCTTGCCTTTGACATTTTATCATGTGATAGACCAAGAAACACCACTGATTTCCCTTGGAGAGTTTAATTCACATGTGGTATCTTTTACAAGACTTTCCTGACAGGAACAGCAATTGTAATATGAAATCAATCACATTTTAAACATTTTTAAATATCACATGGTTTAGTTGCACACAAATTAAAGTTCTGGAAGGACTATGTCAAAATAGTTTCAATGCTGATGTATTACAGCTGAATTCTTTCCCAAGGCCTGAAGAGAAATCGAGTGTCTTGAAACACACTCTCAACTTTGTTTACGGCATGTGGACAGGCATCTATCAGACTGCCCCTGTGTGAAAATTTCCACAAGAGACTAAGTAATAGGGACTTAGTGAATGAAATTCCCCAGGGAAAGTTTAGGAAGGTTGAACAGAGTGAGACACAACTACCTTATTTCACACTTTCCCCGTTTTTTTCTATAAAATATCTTCATGATAGCAGAAAATATAATCCTTTTATTTCATTTTGTGGCAAATGTCTCAAGTTTATGGGGCATGTAGCTGGATCCAGTCATTCTATTCACATATGATTTCCCCTAATCCAGGAAACCCATTTTAGGGGTTCCTGAGAACTTCACCAAATGCTACTCTGCTACCTTACACTAGAGGGGAGCCTACCTCTGGAAGTTGGCCAGCTGCTAACAGGGGTTTAGGAATCTAGAAACTAGGGGAAATTTTACTGGAGCCCATTTCACCTGGCTTGGATTGGAGAAGAAATTCTCAATTCCTTCTCTCTTTGGAGAGGATAGCAAATCCATAATATTCACTGTATAGCTAATGATTCATAGGTATCATTTTCATTAGAATGTAGAGTTCCCTGACTCAATTAGTTTCTGATTAATTTAATGCTAATAGTACACACTCTGCCATTTTTCTAAAAAAATTATAAAAGGAAACAGATACCCCTTGTGTACATATATATTTTTTTATAATGGAGGGTAGAGTTGTAAGATGGGCTTAATTAAATAAAATTAATTTTGGATTAATGGTTAGTCATTGATCCTCCATATTCTGGGGATTTTGAACAATTTTTTAACCTCTGCACATCAGTTTACTCTGTAAAATATGGGTTAGAATTTATCTACCTCATACATTTGTTTTGGAATGTGATATTGAATGCAAGTTATTTAACAGTTTCAAGCGCATATTAAAAACTCAAAAACAATGTTAGTTATTAGAATTTTCAGTATAATAAATACTCTGGATGTTAATTTGCATGGTCCAGCAGTACTCACATATGGGAATTTTGGATAATATTTTTTATGAGATCTTTGGCATCTGTCTTTTTTGTTTGTTTTATCATATAACTAAAGAGTGGTCATTGTTTTGTTCCACTATCACCAAACATTATAGGGGAAGACAATTAATAGTAATTTCTGTAAATCACATTGTGTGATATACAAATTTGAATTTAAAAATAATCATTTCTGATCTTGTGACATAATAAATATATCAAAAATGAATGGAAATTAATTCCTTCAGAATTTCAAAATGCATCAGGGTGCTGTAGGTAAGTCTACCCTGCACAGTAATTGAATCCACTGACTACCTAAAAAAGAAAGTGCCATATTATTAAGGGTAATATTTATTTCATGTTTCTTTCCTCAGAAGGGATTTAGATTTTACATTCCTTCCAGTTCCTGAATCTCCCAAGGTATACGTGTGTTTTAACCTAAACATATCAGAAATTTTAAAATAATAGTAAATTAAGTTTTATGTCAAGAAGGAGTCCTGGGGAGCCACATTTGCAGTCCCTTGGATTGTTCTACACTGTCATTTGGGTGACACAAGAGTCCCCAGATTCTGCTTAAGATCAAATATTTTAAACAGAGAAATACCAATAAAATTTGAATTTATTTTGGAGAAGGAATCCTCTCTGAGGGCAAGAGTGAATCTTTCTGAGATGTGTCTGAGAATTCATAAGGAAATGTTGAAGATAAAGTGCTTGAAGAAGTGAGTTCAAACTAAAGGCAGGGAATCCAAGTTAGGGCCTGGGCACTGATATGAAAGCCCTTTGGATTCTAGCAAAAGTCTGTATCAGTGAAAACTCAATCAGCGCTATCCACATTCGTTAAACAAGAAACCAGTTACAAGGCTCCAAACCAATTCAAAAGGGGCTAGGAACTCCAGTTTCCGCAAGGTTTAATAGGAAACACATTTACAAGCATCTAGCCAGTTTCTGCCACACCCTCCATCATTCAAATCCTTATGTCTGAGTGTGTATCTGAACCAGCTCTTATTTTGTTCATTATCAACTTTATGGAGGAATAATTTATGTAGAGTATCTTTATAAATTAATGGATTTCAACAGTTATATACGCCACTCATGACACCACCACCACTCAAATACAGAACATTTCCATCACCTCAAAAGATTTCCAGAGCATCTTTGCAGCCCATTCCCCTCTTCAATTCTGACCACAAGTAAACACTGATTTGCTTTTTGTCATTGTAGACCATGTTACATTTTGTATCACTGGAGTCACACATAATGTACGCTTGTGTGTCTGGCTTTTTTTTCACAGCATGATGACTTTAAGATTCATCCATTTTGCTGCATGTATCAGTAAGTCATTCCTTTCCCTGCTGAGTAGTATTCTGTTGGACTAATATGTTAAATATTGTTTATTCACATGCAGAGGCAAATTTGTATTTTCTTCAGTTTTAAGCTCCTGTAAATAAAGCTGCTATGAACATTTACCTTCAAGCCTTTGGGTAGACATATGATTACAGTTCTCTTGGGTAAATACCTAGGCACAGAATGGCTGGGTTATGTTATATGTAACTTTTTATGAAACAGCCACATGCTTTTACAAAATGTTTATACATTTGCAGTCCCACCAGTGAATGACGGTTCCAACTGATTCACATTCGGGCCAGTGCTTGATATTACCAATGTTTTTAACTTTAGCCATTCTAATGGTGTGTACTAGTATCTTATTTTAATTTTTGTTTCTGAGGTTAGTAATGATTGGTTACAAACATCATTTTATATGCTTATTTATATATCCTCTAATATGAAGTCTCTAAACATTTTATCCATGTTTTACTTTGGTAAGAAACTTCTAGCCTTTGCAATAACATTACAAAAAATTTTAAAAAATTGACAAAGTTGTTTACATCTTACAAGTCCATCTATGTTAGAACATACAAGGTAGAAAAATAAGGGACCAGCTAGTAGTGAACTATAAACACTAGAGACCGCTCACCATAGGAAAGAAAGGTTTGGCATAAATTATTAGTTATACCCTCCTGTGGGAGTACCAAACTTAAAACCTGGAAAATTCAAAAATAAAGATAAAGTTTGGAGGAAGAGCATTCAGTAGGTGGAAAGGCCTATCTGGACCCATGTGGAGACTGTTGAAATTTCACAAGTGACACCTCAGTCCAGGAATCTGCTGAAGGTGGTTCATTGTCTCATCACGTACATTAATAATAAGAATATCTAGCTGTTGTTTCATAAGAGATAAAGTCCTTATCCTTTATAATTTTAGTTCTACTAATATTTGGGGGAAAGTACTCTCTCCTCAGCTCATATGATACCATAAACAATCTTTTTCAGTTGGTTTAATTTTGTACCTCACCACTCCTTCACATATTTCAATTAATTGGGTTATTGAGGAATTTCAAATCATTCTAGGATAGTTTTATTTATTTCTAATTAAAATATGTTATCCATCCCACACACTGGTTCCCTTTTGATAGTAATTCATTAACTGAACTCTCAGTACAATTTCATAATCTTTTATTAAAGATTTTTATTGGGGAATTGGGGGATGGAAACAGCACTGGGGAATTGGGGGAAGGGGAACAGACAAGTTGCTGTCGTTTTGTTCTTCAGTCTAGTTGTGGAGGACGTTGCTTCACTGGCCCAAGTTGCACCATCATTGCGCTCTTCCCGGGCGAGGCAGATCAGTTGCCGGCTTCTGGACGGCCACTCACAGCAGCTGCTGGCTGCTCACGCAGGCTGCTGGCCGCTCATGCTGGCTGCTGGCTACACACAGTAGCCCATGGCAACCCACTGCTGCAGTGGCTGCAGCCTAGCCATTGCCGGCGACTCACGGCAGCCTAGCTCCAGGTTGAGCTGTTGTTCAGCATTTTAGCTGCAGAGGGCAGTGTCACTGGCCCTCATATGTGGGATCTGAACCAGGTCCCTCTAGCATCCCAAGCCAGCTCTTAACCACCACGCCACTCGGCCGGCCCTCATAATCTTGAATACTAAAATACTTTCATTGCATTTCTTAAGACAGTCTAGATTACTTTAAAATTCCGATCTCAATGTTTTATAAATCCTACTTTATATCTACTTCATTCTACAGAGTGTGGCTTTCTTGATTTGACATGGTAAGGAGGAGGTTTTTGAGGCAAAAGAGGGAAAGTATAGATATGTCCTTATATGACTGAAAGTTTTTACAGTCTGCCCTCATTCCCAACACCAAACCCTATTTGGTTTAGCTGTTTCAAAGATCCTAGTTCTTGGGATGTTGAATTCATGGAGATGCCATGACACATCTCACTAATGGATAGATCATTCCAGATTGGTTTACTTTGGCAATGATGTTTCTTCACAAGTTTAGCCACTATTTAGGGTGTTTTCCAGTCAGTGATACTATATTCCACTGAAGCATGTTGTTTGCATCCATATTATCGCCACCCCCTCAAGACTGTTGCCTCAAACTTGAGTAGAAATGCATGTGTATGATTTGAAATCTATATATATTTATTTAGTTTTGGGGAAACTGATTCTCTTTACGCATATTTCAGTAGCATAGTCACTGAGTAAGAGGGTCAAATATGTGGTGATGAAAGGAGAACTGACTCTGGGTAGTGAACACACAGTATGATATATACTTGATGTATTATAGAAATGTACATTTAAAACCTTATTATTTTACTAACCAATGTCACTCCAATATATTTAATAAACAACAACAAAAAAGTTTAAAAAGAACAATATCCTACCTTATACAGACAGGACCCAGGCTTTAAAAGTGCTTCTCCTGCTACCCAACACCCTTGGATCTAAGAGAGGAAGCACTTCCTCCTCTCTCCTATGTGAAAAACATTTCACCTCTTTTTGAAACAACGTTATTCTTCTAATGACCCAACTATCACTTATATCAAGTAGGGGTAAATGAGTGTTGGCAGAACTACTTATCAAGCCTGTGGAGAGGAATATAGCTGCAACTGTTGGGAGGTTTCTGAAGTTAAATTGAAAGTAGGTTCTTAGTACATGACAGCGTGACACACAGACATGCACATGCACACACACACACACACACACACACACACACACACACACACACATCTTTCAGCAGTTCTGCTATATTTCCTAATACCTGACCACTTACAACTTAGGATGCACCAGCAACAATCTAAGGCTACTATGATTTCCAGCCAAGAAAATAGATAATAGCTTGAGTATCTACTCTGACTGAGGATATAAGATACATCCAAGCACAAAAAAAAAAAAAAAAAAAAAAAAATGACGGGTATCACAGTTATTTGATGAGCGGTTAGATATGTTAAGGCAAACACTGACACTTCATAATTTTGCCTGGAATTTCATGTTTTATGCATAGACAAACATAACCCATTATTAAGAAATATTTCATGACTTACTGAGATCTGGGGAGATAAGGATTGTGATCCTAATCCTTCCAACTCAGGAGCATGTGTTCTAAAATATATTGTTTTCCATGCCAATTATTGAAAAGCTTTTCTGAAATCTGACTGAGGAAGAACAAAAATACTATCTAATCAAAGCAAAAATTAACAAAAGAATTCTGGTACTTATATTTTTAGCTGTGTCTGAAGCATTCTGATCCAAGTTTTCTTGGGATTTTTATTATATTATTATTATTTTTATTATTAGCCAACCTTTTCTGCACTTCACGTATAATTTTAACTAAGAAAATCCTAATTTTGAAATAGTTTCATTTCAGATCACATGTTTATCTATACTTTATATCATCTTGCCTCACATTTGACAAAATTCAACATGTTTTTATTATAAAAACGCTTAACAAATTGGGGAAAGAAGGAACATACCTCAACATAATAAAGGTCATAGCTAACATTGTACTCAACTGTGAATAGTTAAACGTTTTTTCTTTAAAACCAAGGACAAGATAAGGGTGCCCACCCTACTATTCCTATTCAATATATTACTGGAACTTCTAGCCAGATTAATCAGGCAGAAAAAATGAAATAAAAAAACGTCTTAATTGGAAAGAAGGAAGTAAAATTGTCTTTGTTTGCAGATATGATCTTATATATACAAAATCCTAAAGACTCCACCAAAAAACTGTTAGAACCAATCAATAAATTCAGTAAAGTTTCAAGATACAAAACTAACATACAGAAATTAGTTGTGTTTGTGTACACTAACAACAGACTATCTGAAAAAGAAATACAGAAACATTCTTATTCTCAACAGAATCACAAACAATAAAATATTTAGAAATAAATTAAACCCAAGTGGTGGAAGTTCTGTACAATGAAAAATAAAATTTGATGAAAGAAACTGAATAAGACACAAATGTAAAGATATCTTGTATTCATGAATTGAAAACATTAATATTATTTAAATTATCCATTCAACCCAAAGCCATCTGTAGATTCAATGTATTACCTATAAAAATTCCAATGATATGTTTCATGGATAGAAAAAAGTCCTAAAAATTTGTATGAAAAAAAAAAAAGAACCAGCCTGGAAGCATCACACTTCCTGATTTCAAAATGTATACAAAGCTATAGTTATCAAAACAGTATGATACTAGGGGCATCCCATGTGGGACCCCCTCTTATTTTGAGAGCTGTAACTTTCGGCTCTAATAAAACTATTCTCTGCTACAAACTTTACCTTTCTGGTCCATGTATCCATTCTTTGGTTTCATGAGACTACGATACCAGCACAAGAAATATCCTACATCACTACCTTTATACAACTTTGTAAAACAATGGTATTTTCCAATTTCTGTTAGAGATTCCTTGGTTTACAACAAGGAATGACATAGTTCACTATAAAAAAAAAACAACTCCAAAATCAAAACAAAACAAAACAAAAGTATGGTACTTGAAAAAAAAAAAAAAAGGCACATAGACCAAGAGACCAGAATTGAGAGCCCAGAAATAAACCTAACATATAAAACAAACTAATATTTCACAAGGGAGCCAAGAATACTCAATGGAAATAGCAGTCTCTTCAGCAAATAGTTTTGAGAAAACTGGAAAATCATAAGCAAAGGAATATCTTACACTACTTAGCACAAAAATTAACTCAAAATGGGTTAAGGACTTAAAAATAAAAACTGAACTGTAAACTCTTATAGAAAACCAAAAAACAAAACAAAACATATCTTTGACATTGGTCTTGGCAATGATTCTGGGGGTGTAACATTAAAAGCATAGGCAAAAAAGTGAAAATAAACAAGTGGGAATACATCAAAGTAAAAAGTGCCCAGCAAAAATCAACAAAATAAAAAGCAATCTTTGGAATGGAAGAAATATTTTCAAGCTATATGTCTGAAAAGGGGTTAATAGCCAAAATACATAAGGAACTTTTGTAACTCAATAGCAAAACAACAACAACAAAACAGTCTGATATAAAAAATGGGCATAGGACATTATTGCAAAGAAGACATACAGATGCCCATCATATGCATTAAAATGTGCTCATCACTTATTGTCCAAGAAATGCAAATTAATACCACAATGAGATATTACCTTCTACCTGTTAGAATGGCTCTTATCAAAAAGATAAGAGATAACAAGTGCTGGTGAGCATGTGGAGAAAAGGGAACTTTTGTGCATTGTTGGTGGAAATATGAATTGGTGAACTACTGTGAAAAACTGTATGGAATTTTCTCAAAAAATTAAAAATAGAATTGCCAAATAATCCAACAATTCCACTTGTGGGTATTTACCCAAAGAAAATGAAGACAATAACTCAAAAAGACGTTTGCACCCCCATGTTCATTGCTGCATTATTCATAATAAGCAAGGTATAGTTACAACCTAAATGTCTACTGATGGATGAATGTGTAAACATGTATGGAATATATATATATATATATATATATATATATATATATATATATATAATGCAATATTGTTTAGCCATGAGAAAGAATGAAAATATTCCATTTGCAACAACAGGGATGGACCTTGAAAACATTATGCTAAGTGAAATAAGTCAGAGAAACAAAGACATTATACTGTACAATCTTATATGAGGATTCTCAAAAAGCTTATCTCATAGAAACATAGAGTAGAATGGTGTTTACCAGGGGTTGGTGGGTAAAGGAAATTGGGAGATATTGTCAAAAGATAGAAACTTCCTCCAATTACAAAGTCAGTTCTGTGTATCCAATGTACAGCCTAGTTATTATAGTTAACAAAACTATATTATATACTTGAAAGTTGCTAAGAGAGTAGACTTTAAATGCTATCATTAAACCAAACAAAAAGTAATTGTAATTATGTGACATAATGCAGATGCTAGCTAATGCTATGATCATGGCAACCATTTTGCAACACATGTGTATCAAATCAAAAGATTGTATACCTTAAGCCTATGTAATGTTATATGTCAATTATATCTCAATGAAGCTAGACATATAAAAGTATACAATATGAGATGAACATTGTGAAAATAATATAAAGCGTGAGAAGTTAAATTGTAGAGTTTTGTGTATGAATGACCTTAAGTTATCAATTTATAATAGACTGTAATAATTATGAGATCATTTATGTAAGTCCCAAGATAACCACATACACACAAAAACTACCTATAGAAGTTACACAATGAAACAAGGGAAAGGAATCAAAGCAAATCAATACAGAAAAACCAACAAAGAAAAACACTAAGATAGGAAAAGAGAAACAAAGAACTGGAGACTAACAGAAAGCAACAGAATGGAAATATTAATTTTTTATTTTAATTACTTTAAATATAGCTGGATTAAGCTTCGCTATCAAAAGACAGAATGGCTGAACGGATGTTCAAAAACAAGATAAAATTATATGCTGTCTGGAAAAAACATACTTTATATTTAAGGACACACAAAGGTTGAAAGCGAAGGGACAGAAAAGATATTCCATACAATTGGTAACCAAAATACAGCAGGGGTGGCTCTAATTCTAATTACATCAGACAAAATAGATTTTAACTAAAAAACTGTCCCAAGAGACAAAGAAGAGTTTTATATAATGATAAAACAATCAATCCACCAGGAAGATATAATGATTACAAATACATTTACATGCAAATCAGAGCATTTAAGTATATAAAGCAAACACTGACAGAACTGAAGGTAAAATAGACAGCAATGCAACAATAGTAGCATGTTTTAATACCCCGATTTTTATAAAGGTTAGAACATACAGGAAGGAGATCAATAAACAGTGACCTGAACATCACTATATACCTAACAAATCAAACAAAAATATACAGAACATTTCACCCAACAGCAGCAGAACACACATTCTCAAGCACACATGTAACTTTCTTCAGAATAGATCATATGTTACATCAAAAAACAAGTTTTCATAAATTTACGAAGTTTGAAATCATACCAAGCATCTTTTTTGACCACAGTGGGAGTGTTTGAACAACAACTGGCAAAAAAAAAAAAAGGGATTACAAAATAATGACATACATAAAAAGAAAAATACAAATACCAAAACTTATGGTAGGTGGTAAAAATGTATCAGCAGGGATTTAATGCAATAAATGTCTTCATTCAAAAAAAAAATCTCAAATAAACATCCTAACTTTATACCTCAAAAAGCTAGAAAAACAAACTAAGCCTAAAGTTAGCAGAGGAAGAATTTTATTTTTTTTAAATTAGAGAAGAAATAAACAAAATAGAGAATAGAACAACATCAATAACACTAAGAGCTTATTTTTAAAGATAAACAAAAATTAACAACCTTAAAAAAATTAACAAATCCGTAGCTAGACTAAGAAAAAAAGATAACACAAATAAAATCATAAATGAAAAAAGGAGACATTGCAACTGATTGATACTACAGAAATAAAATGGATCATGACACCACTATGAACAATTATATGCCAATACAATAGATAACCTAGAAGCAGTGGATAAATTCCTAGAAACTTACAACCTACCAAGATTGAATCATGATTAAATGAAAGTCTGATCAAACTTATAAGGAGTATGGTAACTGAATCAATAATAAAAAAACTCCAAACAAATATACCCTAGTACCAAAGGACTTCATGGGTAATTTTACCAAACATTTAAAGAAGAATCAATGCCATCCCTCAAACTCTTCCACAAAACTGTGGTAATGTCAGCATTACCCTGATACAAAAACAGACAAAGACTCTACAAGATAACTGTAGACTAATATCCCAGATGAATGTAAATACAAAAATTTTCAACAATATACTTGAAAAACAAATCCCAACATAATATTAGGAGTATTGTACACCGTGACTAAATGGGATTTATTCCTAGATTGTAAGTATGGTTCAACATAACAATAAGAACAATAACAAAAAGACATAGAGGTGATACACCGCATTAACAGAATAAATCATAAAACCATGATTGTCTCAATGAATACATAAAAAGCATTTGACAAAATTGAATACCCTTTCATGATAAAAACTGTCAACAAACTAGGTACAGAAGAAGTACTCAATATAATAAAAGCAATACATGAAAAGCCCACAACTAACATTACACTCCAAAGTACAAAACTAAAAGCTTTTCCTCTAAGATCAGGAACAAAACAAGGATGCCTACTCTTCTCACTTCTATTAAACATGGTACTGGAAATCCTACCCAAAGCAATTAGGCAAGAGAAAAAACTAAGAGTCACTGAAGTCATAAAGAAAGAAATAAAATTGCTCCTGTTTGCAGATATCAGGGTTTTATGTATAGAAAACCCTATTGATCTTATTTACAAAGTTAGAACTAGTAAACAAATTCAGTAAAGTTGCAGGATACTACAACAACATACAAAATTCATTCACATTTCTATACACTAACATTGAGCTATCTTAAAAGGAAATTAGGGAAAAAACTCCCATTTACAATAACAAAAAAAGTACTTAGAAATAAACTTAAATAATGAAGTGAAAGATTTGTATAGTATAAACTATAAAACTGAGATGAAAGAAAATAATGAAGACCCAAACAAGTGGAAATTACCCTATGGTCATGTGTTGGTAGATTATTATTAAATGTCCATAATTGCCCAGAGTAATCTACAGATTCAATACAGTCCCTATAAAAATATCAAGGAATACTTAAATAGAAAATGAATTATAAAATTTACATAAAGTTATAAAAGACTACAAACAGCCACATTAATCTTGAGAAAAAAGAACAAAGGTGGAGGCATCACACTTTCTCATCCCAAAATACATTAGAACATTATAGTTATCAAAATAGCATGGTAGTGGTATAAAAACAGACAATATTTAAACCAATATTTCAGAATAGAGATCCCAGAAATAAGTCCTCACATAGATGGTTAACTGCTATTCAACAAGGGTGCCAACAATTCAGAATAAGTAATTGTGAAAGGAAAAATGATATCCACATGTAAAAGAATGAAATGGGCTCATATCTTACACCATTCTGTAAAATCAACTCAAAACGGATTAAAGACTTATACTAAAGACCTGAAAATGTAAATCTACAATGAGAAAACACAAGGAAAAATCTTTGTGATTTGGGTCTTGATAATGATTTTATACATATGACAACAAAAGCAGAAAAAGACAAGTGGGACTTTATCAAACTAAAAGTCTTCTATATGAAAAACAAAAACAAACAAAAAAACGATCAACAAAGTAAAAAGCTAATTTATGAAATGGTTGAAAATATTTTTAAACCATGTATCTGATAAGAGGTTAATCTCCAAAATGTATAAGGAACTTGTAAAACTCAACAGCAAAGAAGCCTAAAAGGTCAGTTTTACAATGGGCAAAGGAAGGAGTTGAATAGGCTTTCCTCTGAAGAAGACACACAAATGCCCAACATGAATGTGGACCATGGTTAACATCACTAATCAACAGGAAAGTGCAAATTGAAACCACAGTGACATATCCCCTTAGACCTGTTAGGATGGATATTATAAAAAAAATAAGAGACAATAAGTATTGGTTAATATGTGAGAAATTGGGTATGCAAAGTGGTGCAATCACTCTGGAAAAAGGAATGGAGTTTCCATTTAGATAGACCTACCATAAGATCCAGCAATTCCACTTCTGGCTATTTATCTGAATGAATTAAAATTAGGATCTCAAGGAGATATTAACACTCCCATATTTGTTGCAGCACTATTCTCAATAGCCAAGATGTGAAAACAACTAAAAGTCCAAAATAGATGAATGGATTAAGAAAATGTATATATATATATATATAGCAGTATACAATTCAACCTTTAAAAAAGATTTTTAGTTGATTATTTGAAGAGAGTGTTAAAATAATAAACCCTATGCAAACTAAATAAAAAAATAAAGAAGTAAATAAAAGTACAAAATCAGAACTCAGAAAACAAAAATAGTTATAATTATCACAACACTATTATATCTGTATCCAGGGAAGCAAATTTAAGGGGTAGCCATCTAATTTAGCACACATCTTGGAGCCTACTGAGATACACTCCAAGGTCAGAGGCTGGCAGGCACAATCTTTTGCATTTTTCCTCTGCCTCGCTCCAGTTCACTAGTATCTCCCAGAAAAAAAAAAAAAATCTTTGTAACCTCAACTGGTGCCCTTACTTTTGCAGCTGTCATCCAGTAGATACAAATAGTATGTAGCATGGCTCTAGTGGGCAATGGGACTTATGCTTGAGGGTCCTACAGGACTGGACCAATGGTGAAAGAGTTTTTAACCAGCTACTAACTACCTCCAGGGCACAGAAAGAGGCAACAAAGGAGTCCTCCAGGGCCTACTTTAAGCCTTTCCTGAGACCTCAGATGGAAGAGGTCATTTTTGTGCTCTCCCTCTGCTGTGCTCCAGGGCGCCTGTATCTCCTGGAGGGGAGCTTTGACATATACCTGGTACCTTGGTTTTACACGTGGTGCCTAAGTTTTGTGGCTGAGGCTCAGGAAATGCTCCTTGATTACCTGGTTCTGGTGGTTAAATGGGCTTGTTTTCCTGGGTCCCATTAGACTAAAAATTGCAGACAGTTCTTGGCAGAGTACTAGTCTTGGGCACTGCACAGATAGAGGACTGAAACAAATCTTTCTGTGAACAAGGTCTATTTGCCCTGAATCTTCAGTCTGAGAGGCAGGCTTCTGGTTTGGCCCACTTCTAGGGGCCTCGAGGGATGCTTTCCAGGAACAGAGGCTGGTAGGTGCCATTTTTGTGGTCTTCCTATGCATCACTCCAGAGTTGACTAGTATCTCTCAAAAAGCAGCTCATATCCTTGTCTAGCACCCCAATTTCTTGAAGTTGATAAAAGTGCAGTGAACTGGAAGACAGCAGAGTGGACCCCATCAAATCAGAGCATAAAAACATAAAAGAAAAAAAGAAAGAAAAGAATGAAACAAGTGAAGATAGTTTAAAGACTTATTACACACATTTGCACAAGAGAGGTCCCAGAAAAAGAAGAGGGAAAAAGGGGCAAAAAAACTTATTTGAAGAAATAATAGCTAAAAACTTCCCTAATCTGGAGAATAAAAATGCACCCACATTCAGGAAGCCCAGAGAGTTTCAAATAGGTGAACCCAAAGAGATCCATACAAGTTGCATTATAATTTAAGTGTCAGAAGTTAAAGACACAAAAATGCAAAAAAAATCACAATGAGATATTGCCTCACACCTGTTAGAATGGTTATTATAGGGGGAAAAAAAAGAAATAATCACTGTTGGTGAGGATGTGGAGGAAAGAGAACCCATGTGCTCTGTTACGGAAATGTAAACTGGTGCAGCCTCTATGGAAAACTGTATAGAGTTTCCTCAAAAAATTAAAAATAGAACTACTCTACTCATATGATCCAGCAATTCCATTTCTGGGTATTTACCCCCAAAAATGAAAACACTAACTTGAAAAAATTATTTATAACACCCAAGATATGGAAACAACCTAATTGTCTATCAAAGGAGGGGTAAAGAATAGGATACCCACACATAAACACACACACATACACACTGGCATATAATTCAGCTTGGAGACAAAAGGAAAACTACCATTTGTGAGAAGATGGATGGCCCTGAAGGGCATTATGCTAAGTGAAATAAGTTTACAGAGAGAGATTAACACTGTATGATCTCACTTATATTTGGAATCTAAAAACAAACACAACAAAAAAATCCAAGCTCATAGATACAGAGAAGAAATTGGTGGTTGCCAGAGGCATGGGTTGGGGTGTGGGTGAAATGGTTGAAGGAAAGTCAAAAGGTTCAAACCTCCAGTTATAAAATAAGTATAGTGGAGATGTAATGTAACCATAGAGATTATAGTTAATAATACTGTATTGCATAACTAAAAATTGTAAGTGAGTAGGCCATAAAAGAAAAAAACTGTGTAACTATACTCATATATGGTGACAGATGTTAACTAGACTTTTTATGGTAATCATTTTGCAATGTGTGCAAGCAAAAAATCATTATGTTGTACACCTGAAACTAATAATGTATATCAAATATAGTTCAATGAATATTAACACAATATAGACTTGGTGTAGATATAGATTATAATTTCTGGCATCCCAAATATTAGCTGAACTATAATGAATAAATTACTCAACCTTTCTGAACCTAAATCTATCTCTTGATGATTACATAAAACAGCGTACATATTTTTGTAATGTATATATAAAGGAACCCTAAATTAATGGTAGCTGTTATTTTTAATAAACTTCTCATCTATCAATAGGATAGCTGTTAGTTATCTTAAATGCTTTACAAACAAGGAAAGCTATAAAAACAGAGCAATATAAGTGTCGTTAATATTCTTAAAACAATTTATTATTTACAAGAGTTCAGAGTTAGGAAAAACAGAATTATCCTCATTTTATTTATAATAATCTAATAGCCAAAGAATTTAAATAGCCACCATAGTCTCAAAGCCAAGCATTCTGACTCCATTTATGTTATGCCATTTTTTTCTTTATGGTTAACATGTAATAGCTGTTAAATAGAACATTTGAAAATTCTCAAAGGCTAAGTAAAAGTTGCAATTTTTAATAACTGCATCCAGCAACAAATTATAGTCATAAAAACAATTTTTGGTTGGTTTCAACAACTTAAGAAATACATATGGTTTAAGTATTTACCAAAATTTAGGAAAACAATTCACATTAGTAATAACATGGGCCCAAAATTTACTCCCTATTTTTACTCTTCAAATTGTAATTCAAAGATGAAATCATTAAAATGAAAAAAAAAATTCCCAAAAAAACACACTCATAAATTTATGAAGGGTCTGTTTTACCAAACTCCCAACATGGACAGGTGAACACTCTCCTAAGACTATTACAAATAATGAAACCACATGTATTTTTGGGGGTGAAATATCAGCAACAATAAGTTAGTAAATACTGGTCTTCTTTTATCCACATTTAAGAAGAGAAGGAATGGCCCAGTTTTCTTTGAATGTCATTTTTTATTCAAAGGTTACCACTCATTGATATAATTAGAAAAGTATTATGAGTAATGATATCCCTAAGCTCCAATTAGGTTTTGCAAATTAGAATTAGGTCAGATGTTATGACAAATAGAGTCTAACAAATGTACCCAGAAGTCTTGAAAATGAAGACAAATTTCATTAATTGTAAAAACATTTGTCTCTAATAAGAACACTTATTCTTTTGGACCTAAATGTGCTCAAAAGAGAAAATTCCACAAGAGATAGAACTTTGATTTAATTAATAACTAATGAAATATACTAAAAAAATAGAAATGAATGTTTCAAAGCACACTTTAATTTGAAGTTCTTTGAAGTTCTTTCTTTATATATTGCTTTAATTTTGATCATTTTTTTCCTTCCTTGACACAGTAAATTGATCTTGTATCATTTCAAAGCACATTTTCAAGTTTGTTATTTTTATTGGTGACTCCAGTGAACTGAGTAGCAAAGAAGCAATCAAATTGATAACTTTAAAAAGAGTAAATTTGGTCACTTTTAGTTAGGTTAGTTTTTGTTTGTTTGTTTGGGGCAATAGGAGAAAAGGAAATAGATTTTACTTCTTGAAACAGATAATCTAGCATAGGAAAAAAGATGTACAAATACCAGGATGTCATAGCATATTTCTGTTTACATGAACCAGCAGAAATCTATATATCCTGATTTATACAATCCCCAAACACTCAATTGTTTGACTATGCTTTGACTAAAAGCATAGGTCACCTAATGGAGGTGATGGGGTTGTCAAGTCTAAAAGTTAAAACTTTTCAGAACCACTTGTGTATGCATACACTATGTTTCACTATGGAGTTCCTTTACACATATACATTTTTTAAAACTCAAAAGCACGATAATTTATCTGCATCCAATTCTTCAAGTCAGCCATTAGGGCTGGTCTTAGCTGGACTCACTCAAGTATCTGTAGTCAGAAGCATGTTAACAGGGGACAAAAGCATGTAAGACCTCTTGATACCTAGACTCACAGTGGCACGTTATCACATCTGCCACATTCTGTGTATCAAAGAAAGCCACAAGGTCAGCACAGATTTAAGGGATACAGAAACAGATTCCAGCTGTTGAGAAGAATATCTATAAATTCATTGGAAAAAAAAAACATGAATACAATGAGAGGAATAATCAGGGTCAACTTTGCAAATAGCATACCACAAATAGTTTACAAATTGAAGAAAATACATGCCAAAAATAAAAATGTCAAACAGTAAAGAGCATTAAAAGATAAAAGAAACATTTGACTTTCCTGGTTGTCATGAATCTAACTCTACTCGTATACTTACACATCATTCCCAAAATTTCTATGAACATAAATATAAATGTGTCCATTCTGGTTCTAGGTAACATGGAGTAATAAACACACTCCACCCAGTGCCTACCACTGAATTCAACTATAAAACCAGGACACAATGTATGGTGGAGCAACTTGGGCAGTATGGAAGGAAATAGTAGCAGGCAGATCAAGAAAGAACACCAAATTGGAAGTGTCACTGAGCCGATCATGGATTTTCCATTGTTCCCTCCCACACACGATATCCCCCAGCCTGAACTCAATGCGGCCAGAAGCCTGCATGTGAGCAGTGTGGCAACTACAGGAAGAGCTCCAGTAGATATTGTGTGGAGCAAGAAAGGGAACTAACTCCTTCCTCAGGACAGTGTGGAAATACACTTTGTTTAGTTTTGTTTTTTTGTTTGCTTACTTATTTTCTTTGCTCTGTTCTCTTGCCCAGTCACCATGGGGTAGTGGTGGCAGTGGCAATGGCAACTAAGGAAAACTGCAGGAGCCCCAAACACTGAAGAATGGAAACGTCCCTCTTCATTTAGTAGAACTACAGTTCTGAGAGGGTTGGGGCATTCCCATGTTTTGTTTTTCTTGCTTTCTATTCTCCACTCAATGCCAGACATGGATACAATGATGCAAGTGTACAGCAGAGCAAGTTTATTAGTGCTGCAAGTTTTTGGCTGAATGAAAGACAAGGGTAATTTTTTTTGGAAAGTACTGGGACAACTCCAGGGTGAAGGAAGCTCAGAAAAAAGACACACTAAAGTTGTTTACAAACTCCTGGACTCACCCCCTACTGAGCATGCGTAGATTTGTTCTTGATTGGTATACCAAAAACTTTGGGAACTGAATCAATGAATAGACAATCACCCAGGAGCTAAAATGATCACTTGGGTGGCACACCTCTGGGATCAATCCCAGAGTATTGCAAAGGTTTAAAAAAGTAAAACTAACAATGAAACTGAAATCCACAGAAAGTATGTTAGAACTTGGGGGACTGACTTTAATCATGTTAACTGCCTACTAACACAAAAATGTTAACGCTATCTACAGGACTTAGACAAGACCCAGAGTCTTATAGTGGAATACTAAAAATAACCAGGTTATAATTTACAATTATTTGGCATACAAAGAAAGACAAAAATTTCAACTCATACCAAAATGGCATAGATAAGCTATTATGTGGTAAACACTTTAAAGTGACTATTATAAAAATGCTCAAAAAAGTGATTGTGAACCTTCTTTTGAAAAACAGAAAAATAAACAGAGTTAGTAAAGAAATAGAAACAAACGGAACTATGAGACCTGAAAATTTCAATAGCAAAGTAAAAATCTCACTGGATGATTTCAATAAAAGAATGGAGATGACAGAAAAAAGAGTCACTAAGTTCTTCAAAATAGATCAATAGAAAATATTCAACCTAAGTAACAGAGAGAAAAAGGACTTGGAAAAAATGAACAGAGCTTCAGGGCCTGTTAAAAATTAATAAGTATTCTAGAGTTTATTTTATTTGTGTTCCAAAGGCAAGAAGAAAGAATGTGATGCTGAAAAGTATTTGAGGAAATAATATATGTAAACTTCTCAAATTTGGTGGAAGACAAAAATTAACAAATTTAAGGATCTCAGTGAACCCAGAATGGATTAAGCACAATAGATCTTTGTGCCAATGCATCATAATCAAACTGCTAAAAACTAAACACAAAGAAAAATATTGAAAGCAGCCAGAGAAAAATGATATATTAAGTGCACAAAACAACAATTCAAATGATTGTAGATTTTTTTATTAAAATCATAGGGGCCGGAATGAAGTTGCTCATCTATATAAATGATTACTACCATCTACCTAATACATCAGCTCTTCACTGTCACCATTTTTGTGTGTGTGACGAGTACACCTGAAACCTACTCTCTTGTCATATTTCCAGTGCTCAATACAGCAGTATTATTAACTATTATCATTATGCCTGCCTTTCAGATTTCTAGAAGTAACAGCATCCCACATAACAGCAACTTTTTACCCTTTGACCAATATTTCCCCATTTTCCCACCCCTAGCACCTGGCAACTACCCTTCTACTCTCTGCTTCTACTTTATCTTTTTAAGTATTCCACATATGAGTACTTGTCTTTCTCTGTGTGGCTTATCACTTAGCATAATGTCCTCCAGGTTCACCCATGTTGCTGCGAATGGCAGGATTTCCTTCTTTCTCATTGCTGAATTATATTCCATTATATCTACATGATTATATCTCACATCTTCTTTATCCATTCATTTGTTGACTGAAGTGGCACAATTTAAAGTGCTAAGTAAACATATCTGTCAACATAGAATTCTGCATCCAGAGAAAATATTCTTAAGTAATGAAGCTAAAATGACAACATTCTCTGCTGAAAGAAAACTAAGAAAAACCACAGCCAACAGACCTGATCTAAAAGAAATGCTAAATAAATTTATTAATATAGCAGTAAATGATATAAGAAGGAAACTTGGAAAACTAAGAATGAAGGAAAAGTGAGAGAGATTGTAAATAAATGATGTAAATTAAATAGACTATTATCTGAATTCTTCAAAATATATTTGATATTTGACACAAAATTAAAATATTATATAATAGGATTTTCAGTATATGGAGATGTAGCACCTAAAACAACTAGAGCATTAAGGAATGAGGGTGAAGAAATCCCTATGGAATGGTAACATTTCTACATTCCAATTCAAGTAGAAAAAAAGATTGATTCTAAATAGACTATGATGAGTTATTTATGTATTTTACAAACCCTAGAGTAACAACTAAAATCTATACAAAGAGTTATTAAAATCACAATATATAAATTAAAATAGAATACCAATTTTTTTATAAATATATAAGAAAACAGGTTCTATTCTTTGAATGAGTGAAATACAACAAAGAGAATGAACAAACAGAAAAAAATGAAATGGTAAACCTAAATCCATACCATCGTCATCTTAAAATAAATAATCTAAAAATACCAATTAAATGATAGACTTTATCAAAATGGACTAAAAACCACACGATACTACTACACACTATCAATAAGAAACTGATTACAACTATAATGATATAGGTAGGCTAATGGCAAAAAGATGGCAAAGGATCAACCATAATAACACTATTCAAAAGCAAACAAGATTGGCTATATTAATATGACAAAGTAAACTTCAGAGCAAAGAAAATACCAGAGATAAAAGAAATAGTCTTTTGTTTCTTAATTTACTATAAGTAACTTTAATATTATCACTGCCTCTATTAATTTATAGTTTACCAAGTATTTTACTAGTTACTCTTAAATATATATTTCTCATAGTTCTTTATCAACCAGTTATCTCTAAGATCTTTAGACAATGTTACTAAATTATTATTCCAAATTATTATCTCAGTATTGAACAGAGATGATTGCAAAAGAGTTAAATCAGAGTCTATTATGGACTAACACAAAATGTTAACAAACTAGTCCATTAACATAAAAATGAAGAACTGGGTATTAATAGGAAATAGAATAATCAGTCAGCAGAAAATGTGGAACTGAAAAAATAAATAGTAACAATTATGTAAAAGAAAAATGTATTTTTCTTGAATTACACTGAATCTGTGAGATTGCACTGATGCATTGTTAATTTAATGGAGCTTAGATCAGGCACAATCCCAGATCTGGAATTACATGATGTAGGACACCAATCAGAAACATCACTTGTATACATGAAATATATACTTGCCCAAGCTATTCTCAAACAAAGGTTAAATATTCAAGGATATATAATAGGTAAGGCATACTACCATATCGCCTTTACTTAAGGTGGGAAAATGACACATTTTAAGTTTCAGTAAGTACATAACATACAATTTTAAAGCTTTATTTCATCAATAAAACAAATTCAAAAACTACTCATTTTCAACAATGCTCAGTAAGAATGTAGTTTAATATTCAAAACAGTAATCTTGGTCAAAGCTGGTCTTATGTTTTTAAAATGTTTTTTAAATTAAATTTATTGGGGTGACATTCATTAGTAAAATTATATAGGTTTCAAGTGTTTAATTCTATAATACCTCATGTATATATCACATTGTGTGTTGTCCAGCCAGAGTCAGTTCTCCTCCCATCACCATATAGTATTTGACCCCCTTTAGCCTCCACTTAGTTGGTTTTATCTTTTAACCCACACACCATGCTAGTGCCTTCAAGTGGTGTGCTCTTGCATAGATAAACTATAGCTCAGAATTAATTAGTATTGCAATGAGGAAGGTAAATTGTTTTATGAGTAATATGAACAGATGGCATATATCTTATACATCAAATTTTGTTAAAAGGGGATACTTAATTAATCTCTTACTCAGTTACAAGTATTCTTATTTCAAGTATCTAATGAATAAGATTAATGTAAATATATATGACTTTGCAAAGATTTTCATATTATAAAATGAAGATGTTTAAACTATACTTAATCAACTGTATGCCATATAAAATCTATATAAATTTGGATTCAAAATTATTTCAATATAGTAGGTTATACAAATTTATTTTTTGGAAAAAAATTATTTGTGGTTAGGTGGCAGACATTTGGAAAAGCAACAAAGGTACAGAATTAAACATGTTTAAATGACAATAAAATGATGGCCATGTCTGTGGAGGAAAGGTGCTGGAAAGTAAATGCGGAACAATTTGGGCCACATCAACAAGGGTCTGGAATGCCAGGATAAAGAACAATGGCTTACTATACAAAAATTCATAAAAATGAAACTATTAATCTTATGAAGTACTCCATAGGATATCCAATTGCTTAAGATAGCATCTATTCAATTGGTATATTTTAACACCACGTGTGTTTGAAGACCATGTAAGTTAAAAAACAAAACAAAACAAACAAGAAAATCTGTGACTTGTTTCTGGCCAAAAATTCAATCTTAATTAAAAAAAGATACTAGTATTTCTTTTTATAACTTAGGAAGTAAGTCTATGATGAGGTAAAAGGAATGAAAATTAAAGTCACCTAACTTTTTTTCATTTAAAAAGACACAAAAATGTATAAATTTATTTTTCTTTATAAATATTATTTACTACATTCATCAAATTCAAGCATTAGGTACATTTTTCCTGCATATTCAACTGAGTCAATATCTAGTATAGATTTCTTTGGTTTTCTAATCCACCAAATCTAAGTATTTATATTTAAATATAGAATACATGTGTATTTGACCTACTAATTATGTAGAAAGTGTTAAAATGGTGGTAAAACTTTTTATCAACATATCTCTAAAATTCGTTAAAATATATCTTATTATTTTAAATATTTTACTTGGTTATAAAATATTTTAGAATACATAAAGTGAAATAATATAACAAACTCAAAAAGAACATATTTGCATATTTGATTCAGATTTTAAGAAGTAAAATATTGTAAATATGTTGAAGTTTCTATGTTCATTTCATTGTCCTCTCTCCCTTCCTCTGCCGCTGAAGTTAATGTATTTTTTAATGCATGTTTTAAAGGAATTTGCAGCATATTTACACATCCATCACAATACTGTAGTGTCTTCTTTTATTTTTTACAATCATAGGTTGTGTCATTTAAATTTTATAACTTCCTTTCTTTCACAGCATACTGAGATACATATTGCTTTCAAGTGTTTATAGTTTTATTGATATATTGGCTAACTCTTCTGTGATATTTATACTTTTAGATTGCATATATGAAATATGTAACCTATGCCTTTATTGTGTGCCCTCAGAATCTGTTGCTGTAGGATTTGAAATCTCTGTTATAATCTCTCAATAGGAAAAATGTTCTTTATAATCACGATTTCAGGTTGGCATAAGCCTTTCATAAAATGATGAAATAAGGTACCTTTGATGAAGGTAACCCATTTATCAGAATTTCATGTAGTTTTACTCAGCAAAAATCAGTAGATATCTTGCCCACAGGACAGGTAGTTTTATCCTATTAAATGCAAGATAGCAGAATATTTAGTTAATTTTAAATACTCGGGTCTAATTTGTCAATTTTCCCGTCCATGTCTTTTCTGTAGCCACCTCCTCTCTACTACTCTGGAGAAGGAATTATACAATGCAGCTTATTTACTTAGCTTCCTCTGTCTCTTCTCCAATCCTCTTACCTTACAGTAGAGCCCAAAAAAGCATGATAACCATGTGGGGCAGAAAGTTATTGAATAATCATGTAAGACCCAATTGACACAGACTTCAGAATCAAAGTCTTCCCTACTAGTGAATGATTTGCATATTTTTACATTGCAATATCACTCAATATTCAGAGGAAACCTTACAGTTTCTATAGCAAGGATGCCCTTTGAAATATAAAAATAAACAAATATGAAATATAAATTATAGTGGAATGATTCTATAAGATAGGTTTAAAATGAAACTCCTGTTGCTACCACATGATGCTAGAGTCACTTTGTGTATATATTAGTCAAGGTTCTCCAGAGAAATAAATAAGATTGATCTAGATATAAGTTATAGATATATAGACATGTGTGAGTCAAATAAAAATTGCACTGGACAGCCAATACATTATTCAAGACTATTGTAATTGGAAAGAGATTAAACTCAACTCTACTAAAACAAATAGCAAGGGAGTTTTGTTTGTTTTTTAAAAATACATTATTTTTTTAATTAGTTTCAGGTTTTTAAGCACTGGAGTGAGCTGGTGGAAAAATACTGCAGAAAGTCAAAGGGAAAGTTGGTCAACGTGATTAGAAGACAAATGTTTGCTCATTGGCATTAACTGAAGTTAGGCTTCTATCTTCCCACACTAAGAATTAAAGACACTATCTTTCTGATGATTACGTTTCAAAGGGATGGAGCCCAGTCCTTGAAAAAGACATTCCTGGGTTGTAAAGCTGACAAAAATCTGGGAGAAGATTTATAATTGAAAGCCTCAGAGAAAGAATTTACAATTGCAAGTTTTCTGAAGTAAATGTGGAGGTCAGGGGCCTACAGTCAGGAATAAGCCTGTCTGAAGTTGAGCCCAACTGACAGAACAGTAAGTCTGTCTTGGTCACTAGGAATTAAGGGATGTGTCAGGTTGGCACAGGAGAGTGAGATGACAGAAAGACTGGCACTTATTTATTTATATAAGCATTGTGATCAATTTTAGGTAAAGACTTCATTTTAAGAGTCTTATAGTACATGTTTCCAGCTATGTACCCACAAGAATTACTGACAGACACCAATATGTAAAATGGAGATGATCAACGTAACATTTTCTTTGGGATTACAGTTTCCCCTTTGTTACCTCAGCATCTAGATTAATCAGGTGATTGAGTACACCTCAGCTCTGTTGACGAAAAATATCCAGCCTAAGAGAAAACTTATAAGAGTTTATTTGAGCCAAACTGTCGACAATTGCCAGGAAGCAAATTCTCAACCGAGTGAGAAAATGCTCTGCAAAATGGCAGTTTGCAGTTTATTTTACACATAAAATCAAAGGAGGAAGGTTACATGAAATCCACTGGTGGTAGATTAAGGGGTCAGAGAAAGCAAAGCGGGGAAATCTTTGGGATTGGATAAAAGTACATTGGAGAGACAGGTACTCCTCCCACACAGGTGGGTGCAGGATAGCTAACAGTTCGCTTTTTACAGCACATAGAGATGGTAATCAGGAGACAAGCATGATAATGAGGAATTTTGTAGTTTCCAGCTCTGTTCTGGAAAAAGGATTAAAGATGCTATCTTAGGTACAAAAAGACAAAGAACAGGCCCACTGAAAAGGCACAGATTAACTTAGTGAGGAAGCTGGAGATGTGACTTCCCACCATGGCCCACTTTAGTTAGGAATTTTTATGTTCACACCGTCCTCTGTGGTTACTTTCAGTCTCCTGAGCTTTTCAGGTTTAATATGTGGCCCCTTTTCCATCCACATTTCCCCCTTTTGGTCATAAATCAATCCGAAGCATACATTGATGACCAACCTTTTGGTTGGATAATGTGGTCCCACAGTGCTAGGAAGGCTCATTCTTAGGAAGTCATAGTGCCAGCATTTGTCTGAATTTTGGACCGTTGTGGGTGGGGCAAGACTATCATATTAGATGGCATGGCAGTGGAAGCCGGATTATTTATTTATATTTAAAAGAAAATGTGAGCAAATGGGAGACAGTCAGATCCTATATGTCTTTATTAAATATATTCTGGATCATTTCTAATCTTTCAGCTATCAGACCCAAGTTTTTTGTGTGGTTTTTCTGTCAGCCTTATGGTTTGGTTTTTTGTACCCAGTATGACATTTACAAACTGGGACCAAGAGCAATAGTATTAAACCAGTAACACTGATTAGGCGCATAAAATATCCAATATTAGACAAGTGTGAGTTTGAGGAGAGCAAACATCCTAGCCATCCAAAGAACGCTTTACATGTATTATCATAATTTTTTATTATTAAGTTAATGTTTTCCTCCCTCATTTTACTGGTTTTTGTACATTATGATAAGTTTAGCAAGATGAATGAAGACCATTTTAAGATCTAGAAGTTCAAATTTTTCTTTTGGTCAATTAGTTTCCATAGAAATGACTCCATGGGGAGGATTAAGTTCTATTTCCCAATACATTGGATTTTCAATATCAATATTATCATGGGTTTTATTAACCTCAGGCAAAGTTAATTTATCTCTGATTTTAGTATTACACCATATTCTCAAAGCATTTACTGTAAATCTGGTGTCATCACAATAAAAACCAGTATGACAGAAGAATTTTCTAACCCTTCCCAATAAAAAGTCCTCTTCCCATATACCATATATTGTTTACTGAGGTGGATACGATAGGCCAAGATTGCATGAATTCAGAATTCCATATAGATTGGGGACAGAATCATTCACCTTTTTTATTTAATATGGCCTGTCATTTATTAATCTGATTTCTGTAAATTGTATAACTGGGAACTGTAACTTTAAGGTTAAATAGGGGCCAAGGCTGTAAGACCATAATGGCATAAATTACAATTATTACCTAAAAACTTCTAGAGGCCAGGACAGTAAGAGTTTCATAAATTTCCTGTGCCTCAGGAGCCATTATAGGGGACCATTTAAAATATATATATATATATATATATATATATATATATATATATATATATATATATAT
>NW_017732399.1:52191-68606 GCF_001890085.2 Hipposideros armiger | reverse complement strand
TTTGTCAAATGGACAAAAATTTTTTGGTTGTGAGTCATGGTCTTTGAAGTCTTCATCTCCCAGGAGCACATTGAAGTGAATCAGTTATTAATTTATTAATTTTTAAAAGATAATTTATAAGTCCTTGATAATAATGTAGAATGTCTCCTTTTAGTAAGTTTGGTTTTCATATGTCCCTTCACATAATGTGAACAATAACTAATGAGAAGAAAGCCTGTGTTTACGAAAAGGAATATCTCAGGTTGAGAAGCATCATGAGGAGAGCTTTTGGACAGAGGAGATTAAGATAAAAGCTTCCAAAATTTTACCTAGTTGAGTTTTAATTTACTATTTATACATTCTACCAATCCAGAGGACTCGGGTGATAAACACAATGAAAATACTGTAAAATAAGCCAAATATTACAAATAGATTATTATTGGCCCAGTGAGATAAGTCCCTCAGTTACTACGTAATTCACAGGGAATTCTCTGAGGATTATTTATTATTTTCAATAACTTCCCTACCATTAAAGCTGTTGCTGTCCTGTAAGGGAATGTCTCAGCCCAGTGAGACAACATATAAATCATGACTAATACACTTTTGTATCCTTGAGATGGCATTTGGATAAAATCCAATTATCATACCTCAAATGGACCTAAAGTAAATGGGAAATGACCTTGGGACCTATGGAGTGATTTTCCAGAGTTATATTTTGGACAGAAAGAACATCTGCTATACACCTTATGAGCTACAGTAGGTTTCTAATAATATTCTTTGCTCTATGAAACTATCTTTCCAAGACCTCAATGTGTTATATCTGTTTGGGTCAAAGCTCCCTCTTTTGTTGCCATTTTTTTTCCCTGTAGCTGCCCATTAGAACAGAGTTTTTTATTGACTTAATAGGGAGAAAAAATATTAAGTCTAGATAATTTGGCTGTTTATTACTGTTGGTCTAGCTGCAGTATCAGCTAAATTATTACTATTTTTCTTCCTATGATGACAGCCTTAGAATGTCCTGGAATTTTGATAATTGCCAAATGTTTCAGTTGCTGGATGACATCTAATTTAAATTCTGCACCATGTTTTCAATTCTTATGGGCTGCCCTAAGGAAATTAAGAAGCCTCACTGCTTCCACAAGTTGTGAGCTACACCAAAGGCATAGCAACTATCAGTGTAAATATTGGCTATTTGATCTTTTACAAGCTTTTGTTAGATCAATTAATTCAGCTTGTTGTACTGATCTTATTCAAGTAAATAAGAAACTTAGTTGCAGGGAACCCAGACAGAGAGACAGAGAGACAGAACACCAAGGCTTGGGAAGCAACTTTTATTAATGCCAGCACTGGCTCAGTGGATTCCTATCCAGAGGCTGAGCCCCGACCCGGGTGGGACTTGGGGCTGTATACCCTGAGGTTTCCGGGTTAGCAGCTAAGGTTTCTTATTAGGACATGCGGCCTTGTGCCTGTTCCTGACTGGCTCCCGGGCGAGGTAGGAATTTGGAAATATTAAACGTGGAAGTCTTACTGACCATAGAGTCCAGGAATTCTTTGTCTGAAGCCCACGCGAAATCCTTAGTGACCACATGGCCTGGGAAGTCCTTTGCCTAGGGCCCACTGCCACAACTTAAATTTATGCTTACCATGAAAGTTATTGCGTATAGCATAAATATAAATCATCTACATATTGGATTAGAATAGAATTTTGGGGGAATTCATCATTATTCAAATCAGCCTTTAGTATCTGAGAGAAATAGGTGGGACTCTGTATACCCCTGGGGCATTATTGTCCACGTAAACTCTGATCTTCCCAGGTAGAAAAGCAAAGAGGTATTTCCTGTCTTTTTCACAGGAATGCTGAAATAGGCACTACATAAATGTATCACTGAAAAATATTCACAATAAACACAGGAATAGCTGATAATAGGATATGTGGATTTAGACCCACAGGGTATCTATTTATAGCTAAGATTTTGTGCAAATCTCCATCCTTTCCCATTGGGCTTTTTTTTTACTGAAAGGACAGGAGAATTACAGGCCCTCATACATGGAATTATAAGCCCCACCCTTTTTTAAAGGTAATCTTGTACAATGAGCTAATTCAAGCTGGTGTATAAGGCCTCAAAGGATATTGGCAAATATTAGATAGAGGCAAAATATTATCAATAGGTATTTTAATAGGAGTGGTATTTTAATAGGAGTAGGAGACAAAGTATTATCAATAGGTACTTTAATTTTAATATTTAACCTTGCCAGTCAATATCTGTACTGGAAAAAGCCTGACATTCTTTAGAACATCCTGTAACAAACATTCCGTCAGTATCAAGACTAGTTTTCTCTTCTGGGGCTGGTGGGGTGACCCTGAGGTGGCCCTGGACTTGGCCTGTCTAAAATCTGGCCTGCCTGTTAACGCCTAGGAGGGAATATGAACTCCAGCAGTCCTAAAATACAGAAGTTTACATAACTATTAGCAAAACTTAGTTCTTAGATTTAGTTCTCTTGAGTAATTAAAGACCTAATTAAGACAATATAAAACAGATAAATGTTTTGATGACACATAATTTCTGCCTTTTAGGCAGAAAACATTTCCATTTCAGTAGTAGACCAACAGTCTTGTAACAAACTTTGTCTTACTTAACAGAGACAGAAAACTTAATTTTGCATCAGCTTACTCTTGATATTTAAATTTACTTAATTGTATTTAGCATAACCATACATATTCTTTCAAGATTTTCCTTTACAAATTTTCTATAACTTTCCCAGTTCCTTAGTTTGTCTCTTTTAAAAGCATTATTTCCCCAATCTGATTCATTTAGTCTTAAATACATTTCACCCTTCTTCTAGAATATATGAGCATTATTGGTTAGAAAGTCTCACACTATCAGGTGAGTTGGGGCAGATTGGAGTAGTAAAACTAGATGTTGCCCCTTAACATTTCCTAGTTGGAAGGGAACCTGTTCTGATTTAAAATCAGACATTGGTTGATTAGATGTCCCTACCATTGTACAGAAGCTTTACTCCAAAGGGGAGGGCAACTAATTCAGTGTTAACAGATAAAGTAGCCCCAGCGTTAGTAAGAAGGGGAAATGCCTTCATAATCCTTGGAGCAGCCCTATGCTTGCTTTTATTTCTTTTTTCTTTTTTTTTTTTCTAAATCCCATTTTAGTTTTTTACAGTTTTTAAGGTGACCTGACTTTTTACAATAAAAGCAGATTCCTCTACAGGAGTTTCCCTAGCAAAACGTATTTAATAATTTTGTTGTTTTGCTCTCAGAAACCAGTAGGTGTGTTCATAGGGATAAAACAGCAAAGGTAGGATCATAAGTTTGTTCTAACACTTAATTCAAATTCCTTGTGAACTTATTAGGGCCCTAGAGAGGGTTGAGAGAATCTTTATATTTCTTAGTTCTGCCTGCATACAACCACAGATTCCCCTCCACCCAAGACCAGCTCCTCTCTCAACAGAGCTGCAACAGAGGTGCAGAAGAGAGGCAGAGGGAAAAAAAGGAGAGGAGGTCCGGACAAGTAAAGCACATATTGGGACAGTCAAAGAGACAAAAGTGGGGTGTTGGCATTTAGCAGCTTCAGAAACCTTTAGTTCAGACACAGTCTCAAAAAATTTTCTTACTAACTTGCTGGAGAGAAGAACATCTCTCTGTACCATTTCAGAGGCTCCTATTTGTCAACTGAGGGAAGCCTCCCATTCTATTTAGTTTGACCTTTTAAGCTGGCTTTTTCTAATTGTGTACACAAAAACTTAGATGTCAAAAGAGTTCTATTTTGGCCATCTTAAGTTAATATCACTTCTAGGTAAATCTTTCCATGTCTGTAAGTACTTGCAAAACTCCTAGGAAGTGTACATCTATCTGCAGGAGAATAAAGGCTCTGGAGTCTGGGAGCTTGTCAGCCTTTGAGGCACGATTTCCCATGTTAATTTTTAGTTTTCTTTTGAGATCTGCAGAGTCTCAACAAATACGTAGTGGGTTGAAGTGTGCTGTTTATGGGTTCAGCTCCAAGGGGCTGTCACCTTCTGAGTCACTTCAACCAGCTCACATGCCTCAGTTTCTCTCCCCAGCTGCCTAGTCCACAACCATGAAGACTCGGAACGCTAGGTAACCAGCCTTTATGTGTATGTCCCTGGATGAGTCCAATATTTAATTACAGTTGTGTTGGAATTCCCTATGGGGCCACTGCACGTTTTGAGGAGTACCCTCAAACACCTCCACAAAGATTCTTAGTCACCTAAGAATACCCGAAATTCAAGCTGGAGGGAGTAAATGCCCTTTATCTTCAGAGTTGAACAAGTTCAGATTCTCATTTACCCGGCGAAAACTTTTGTTCAGACTCACAGTAAGCAATTCCAATTGAAAAGCCAAAATTAAAACCAGCCACTCATTTCATTTCTCCTCTCCAAGAGTTACCTTAACTCTTGCCATTAACCTCGGTTAAAGACAAGGTTTTAAAACAGCTCAAATAAAGTCAGGGCCTCCTACCTTAAAACAGGGAGGTTCGGAATTCCAAGAAAAACGGTGGGACACAGTGGGCCCCTGCTTGTACCTAGTACCAAATCCGGGTCTGCAGGGTGTTCCTGGGTGGGCTTCTTTGGAATCCTGCTGACTATACCAAGTAATGTTGATTAAAAATATGCAGCCTAAGAGAAAACTTATAAGAGTTTATTTGAGCCAAACTGTCGACAATTGCCAGGAAGCAAATTCTCAACCGAGTGAGAAAATGCTCTGCAAAATGGCAGTTTGCAGTTTATTTTACACATAAAATCAAAGGAGGAAGGTTACATGAAATCCATTGGTGATAGATTAAGGAGGTGGGAGAAAGCAAAGCGGGGAAATCTTTGGGATTGGATAAAAGTACATTGGAGAGACAGGTACTCCTCCCACACAGGTGGGTGCAGGATAGCTAACAGTTCGCTTTTTATAGCACATAGAGATGGTAATCAGGAGACAAGCATGATAATGAGGAATTTTGTAGTTTCCAGCTCTGTTCTGGAAAAAGGATTAAAGATGCTATCTTAGGTACAAAAAGACAAAGAACAGGCCCACTGAAAAGGCACAGATTAACTTAATGAGGAAGCTGGAGATGTGACTTCCTACCATGGCCCACCTTAGTTAGGAATTTTATGTTGACACCATTCTCTGTGGTTATTTTCAGTCTCCTGAGCTTGTCACGTTTAACAAGTGGCCCCTGTTCCATCCACAGCTCTAAATCCCAGATTAAAAAAAAAAAAAAAAACTTCAACCATCATGAAACAGTATTCTCTATATGTCCATATATAGCTGGTCAATAAATTTGCTTAAAAGTTTAAAATAAATATTCCTTATTTTGACCTTGACTGCTTTCAAATATATTACTGGTGCTTTGTTTTATTGACCTAATGGATTGCAAAAATAAAATTAAACTGCATGTAGCTAAAATAGAATGCACTTGCTAGCTAGTTTCTGGAATTTACTATAGGATATATTTTAAGAAAATATAAATAAGCTAATGTTTATAGGAGCACTGTGACATAATAACAAATATAAATTTAAAATAGTTGGAAATTAGTAAATACATTATCCTTTTTGTGAATATCAATGTCATAGAACATTATGTAGATACTATAAATTATAAGTAGGAACACCGAGGTATGTATTTGGGATAGTGTACATAACAACGTGTGAAAATACAAAGTACACCAGTTGCATTTGCAGTGTAAGTAAACCTGCTTAAAAATGAGAGTATGGATGCATTCAGGGTGAGGATAATTGTAATATTTTATGAATAATTTTGAAATAGTATTTTAAAGATCCATTTTTGTCATTGCAGACATTAGTATCATTGCAGAGTATTTCTGCATAAATGCCAACCATCTTTAACTTTTCATTTAAGAAAACATTTGAAAGACAGCTTTATGGCATTTTCTTGCACAGGTGGAAGATTTTGAACTATTAGGATGGAAGCAATGAGTCAAGAAGCACTTAAAGCCCTTTACTTTCTAGGCATATGAGAATTACAAAAAGGTCTTTAATTCTGTAAAAGTTTCTTATATTTATTACCACCCACTACTTTGAACAAAACACCTTGCTGGGCATATAACAACCCTGAAGAGAAAAAATGAGAGTTGGTACTCAGTGTTATCCGTGCTAGATAAGTAATAGTTAATTTATGCCAAAACTGCAGTTTTTTTAATGCAATAGTCTTGGTTATGCTGCAGTATGAATTTTTCAAATGTAATTCCAAAAAATACAAATAATATATTTTTCCATAATTAATGCAGAAAGGATGCGGTATAAACACATCTGTTTCCTCTGTAGAAAGTGGAAACAGGAAGAGTAATGAAAAGTAGATTTCTGTAATATAAATTATTAATAATACGAGTATATGGGGGAAAGTCAAGATCAAAATAAGGATCATTTTAAGCTTTTAAAAATTTTGATCATATTAATCCAAAGCAAAGAGATGGCAGAATAAGCATAGAAGATGGCTTATAATATATAACTATAATGAAAAGTACAAGTTGGACTCAACAAAATATCTATCGGTTAAAAGTATTTGTTGAACTCAGAAAATACATCAAAATTATTTTTCTGTCAGTTAAAAGGATAAAAAAAATGAAACAACATATATTCAAGAAATTATCAGCAAATCTGAATTTCGTGGTAGAAAAAAGTCAGAACACCAGATACACTCCACTCTGATTTTATAAACCTCTGTATTCAAAGCTCTTCATCAAAGCTTGGGAAAAGAGGATTTTTATATTGTTTCATTCAGAAGGACATCCAACATTTTAGACAAAAGAAAAGTTCTCAGAAATGTAATGACATTTTAGAGGAAAAACAAATTAGACAATTCAGACGTTGTTCTTTCATCCTGTGTTTTCTGACAAGCTTTTTAAAAAGTAGATGTTATTTTATAAAGATAACAAATGATGCAATAACCACTGGCTTGAGGAAAATAAAAATTTGAAACAAGTAGAATGAATTCAGAAGTACAAACAGAAAACATTTAGTAAGTATAAATATATGGAATTCTTGTTTTTTCTCCCATTTCTAATTTTCTATTGCATATTCAGAGTTGCTTGAGTTTCTGGGTGTAAGTTTATTTCATATCAGGTAAAAAAATCAGGACCCTGAAAGTAGTCAGCAGGAAATCAGGCACACAAACTATTGTTCTGTTCTCATAATCAAATTCTGGTTTTAGCATAGAGTAGGCAGATGAAGAGTAGCCCTTCAACATCCTTACCTGTGGTGAAACTTCATTATGGGGGAATAACACTTCTTTAGTCCTTGGTTTGTGGCGTAGCCAAATACTTTTCTTTGACCTGTGAATGGAGTGGAAGTAGTGTCAGACCCAATCCTAGGTCTTAGGAGACCTGGGAGGGACCCTTTTATCTCTTTCCGTGTGCTCCAGCTGGCTCTCTGGTTAAAGGTGGATGAGAATCACCTGGAGCAGAGCAGTTGCCTCACAGACTCGCAATGAAAATCAGGTCCACATCAGCTGCTACAGCTTCCAGCATAGTTAGTTGTCCACCTGAGCACAACCTACATCACCAGAATCTCAGTGGACTCCAGGTGATTAGAGTGTTACTATTTTAAGCCACTAGATTCTGGGTCAGTGGTTCTCAACCTGTGGGTCATGACCCCTTTGGGGGTCGAACGAACCTTTCACAGGGGTCACCTAAGACCATCAGAAAACAAAAAGATATTTACATTATGATTCATAACAGTAGCAAAATTACAGTTATAGAGTAGCAACGAAAATCATTTTATGGTTGGGAGTCACCACAACATGAGAAACTGTATTAAGGGGTCGCGGCATTAGGAAGGTTGAGAACCGCTGTTCTGGGTGGTTTGTTATTTAACATTTTGGAAGATTAGCTAACTGAAACATAAAGTAAGCTACAATATGGTATAAAGAACACCAATCTTTGTTTCAAAAGATGCAAATTGGAATGCCAGATTTGCCACTTACTGATTGTATGAATTTAGCCGAGGATTAAATGGAAATGAACTACATGTTTCAATGGGAACAATAACATTTATAACATTAATTTATAAATCCCTTTTCATATCTAAAACCCTTTTTATAATACTCGTATCCTGGCTCTCAGGGATTGCCTAGTTATTTCCAAACTTGTGGGAGTCTCAAGCTCAGGCTGATGTCTGGTGTTAACACTCTTATTGCCTGCTATGATCACATTTATCTCCTGCTCTGTGAATCCCTTTCTGAATGTGATTGACATCAGTGATTGACATCAATGATTGATAGTGATTGGCATCAATCTTTTAATCTCTTTTCGGACTCAGATTTATGTGTCTATTTGATTGCTTCTGCCTATTGTGACATTCCCAAATCTGAATTTAACCATGGCAGGTGTGAATAATTGGGAATTCTAATTTCTCTTGATCAACCCTTTGAGATAATTTTTCTTTTCAAGAAAGCCTGTCAAAATGTGCATGAAAATTGTACAATGTTCCTCAAAATATGTTATTATTGTGGAAAAGAAAATAGAAAAGAAAGTCTATCAGACTGAGATTACAAATCAAGTGATTCAGCGTTCTTTAGAAATAGCCACCTCTGGTGCATTTTGGAGCTGGCTAGATTTCCACTAGGTATGCTACATTTCATCCTGACTGCCACAATTCAAGTGGAACATGTAAAATCAAACTCATTCAGAGTAAAATAACAGTAGTAAGGAAAGCCAAAACAGGCTCTATATAAATTACTAGGAGTATAAGACAGTCATTTTCAAGTATTTAAAAGAAGTTTGAAAGAAAGTAGATTTATTCAGTCCAGCCTGAAATTACCCTCGACCATTACTAGAGGTTACAGGGAGGTAATTTTAGGATCTACGTCAGGTATTACTTTCTAAAAGTTACAAACGGTTCAAAGGTGGCTCATTCTGCCTTAAGGGGAAGAGGTATCTCCATCCAATAGATCTAGGTGTGCCACAGTAGATATTTTGTTGGGCTGTTTTCAGCATCTGTACAGTCCTTTACAAAACAATCTAAGTAGGCAATAATATACTAAGTTCCAATGTAAGTAGCTTAGTACATATTTCCTTTCATACAGTCCAGGCAAAGCATGTATGTTAATTGAGTGCTTCTTGCAGGTATATGAGTTGGAGGTGAGGATGGAAAGGGTGGGGGGCAAAAATGTACAAGAGTGACGTACAACTATTCCCACGTCTTTATGTTTGAACTAATTCATCTCAAATCTCTAACCCATAGGATACAAATGAACAAACAAAAACTTGCCTTTTAAAGTTATATCAGTTTCTTTTCATGTAGGTTGCTTTATTTCAGCCTCGTGTGCATAAATATTTACTAAATTCCATGGGGAAAATTCTACTTAAGTACTACTCATTTTCTTGTCACACGTGTTTGTCTCTGCAATTTTTCTCTCCCAGATTAGAGTTTGGATACAAAGAAACACAATGGGAACTCATGCCCATTTAGCAACGGGAGCTTGAGCAATTCCTTTGCTATTCCTCTGATTTCTCACTGTCCTTCATGGAGATGAACATTTTTTTGCATAGATTGGATGTGCTCCTAGATTTCACTCTTCAAGTTCACAGCAGGAATCAAGTATACCTTCTTCCCTCCACTCACTCAGCTCCACCTCAACCCTAGCAAAGCCTCTGAATCTCATTCACATTCTCCATCTGGCCTCTGGATTAGTTATCAATCCCTGACTTCTGTCACAGCACTATTTCATCTCTTACCCCTTTCAGTGCTGCCCCATTTTAAGTTCACTGGCTCAATTCTCATTTACCCTTTCAATGGGAGGGAAAAAGAATTTTTGAATCTTTAGTAAAGCACAGTGGAGCTACTCCTTGCTCTATCTATACCTACTTTGCAATGGATACTGCTATTGGTATGAGACTTTCTTTAAGATGGTCTCCCTCACCGTCCTGAAAGGTAAGCAGGGTCCTATTCCCTTCAGGTTTTGGGTTTTCCTTTAAACTTTAGTTGGAGTATGAGTATGAAGCAAGAATACATCCAGAAGACCTCTTACCTCCCTTCTGTCTCATCCCTCTAAAAAGCTTCCTACTTCTCCTTGGGATTAAGACTTTTATATTTTCTAAGGAAAGAAACATCCTTAGTTTTTTCTACCAATGGTTCATGATTAAGTGTCAAGACTCAAGTGTCTAAAAGCACATGTCGTGATACATTTAGAAAGAGAGCTGTTATCATTTAGAAAAGGAAATAACTTTTATCTACAAAAAAAGAACTTTTTTTTTCTTTACAATCACACAATAAAGCAACCAAAGTTTATTAATAGAAGCATTCTTATAGTCACTTATAGTCACATCCTTTCTTCACTTCTGACAGTAAGCCTTGTGATAGCCACAGGTTTTAAAGGTAGAAAAATTTCATAAAAGCAGTATTTGTGGATAAATACATACAGGTATATTTAATATTTTCAAAATGTAAATTATTTCTACTTCTAGGAAGATGGGGTTAATGTACTTTCCTTTAGTCCTCAAATACAAGGAGGTTCAAAAGGTAGAGAAGATGACAGATTAGCCAAAAAGTTCAAATGCCAAAGGACAATATTGAGGTGAATTCACTGGGTGCCCCTTTTGCCTGGAGGAGTTAATAGAGACCACTTAAAAATCCTTTACTTCTACCCCTACCTCTTGCCCTAGAGTCAGGACTTTTATCTCCCCTAGTGTGAATAAGATACTACACTTTCCCCATGGTGTCAGTGAAAGTCACGTGGGAAGCAATGACAACCCTTTTCTAGGCTTCCCAACTTAAGAGGTATGAAGAAGGCTAATGTGAAACTGATAGTGTCACACTTACCCAACAGTAACTAGGAACTCTCCCCAGCAATGGTGACTGAGTGAGGAAGCTGGATTTCTACTTGGCAGTAATGAGGTAGTGCCTCCAATTCCCCTGCCAGATTGGTATCATGAGAAGTGAACAAAAAAAAAAAAAAAAGCTTTAAATAAGATCCAGAACCTTGTAATATAATACTCAAAAAAGCCATAATTCAATAGAAAATAACTTGTCACACCAAGAACCAGGAAGATCTCAAACTTGATGAAAAAGATGAACAAACCACAACACCAAAATGAAAAGGACATTACGATTATTAAACAAAGATTTTAAAGCAACCATCAAAAATAATGCTTCAACAAGCAATGGTGAACACATTTGAAACAGAAGAAAAAATAGAAAGTCTCACCAAAGGAACAAAGTTATAGCAAATAAATAGAAAATATAACTAAGAACCAAATGGATATTTTACAAGTGAGAAATGTGGTTACTAAAATAAAAAGCTGAATGAATGGAAACAACAGTAGACTGGTGAGGGCATAAAAAAGTATCAGTGAACTCAAACATAAAAAAAATAGAAAATACAAAAATTGAACATCAGAAAAAAATTAGACTAGAAAAAAATGTCAATAGCTCCTCAAGGTTTTGTGGGATGATAAAAGATCGAACATTCATGTCATCAGAGTCCTGAAGGAGAGGAGAAGAAAAATGTATTAAAAAATTATCACTGAAAATTCCCAAATTTGTCAAAAGACATAAACCTACATATTCAATAAGCTAAGCAAAACCCAAACATGAGAATCCCAAAGAAATGCATGACAAGACATAATAGAATTAAACTTCTGAAAACTAAAGACAAAAGTCTTGAAACAGCCAGAGAAAGCAACATCTTTCATACAAGGAAAAACAATTAGAATGAAATCAGTTTTCTCATAAGAAACCATGGACACCACACAGAGGTAGCACATATTTTTCAGGTGGTAAAAGAAAAGTCTGGTCAACCCAGAATCCTTTACCCAGTGAAAATATCTTTGGGGTATAAAGGGAGAAGTAAGACATTCTCAGGTGAAGGGAAAGTAAAAGAATTTATTGCCAGAAGATCTACACTAAAAAAATAACTAAAGCAAGCTATGGAAACAGAAAAGGAATAATAAAAGAATGAGCCTTGGAACATCAAGATGGAAGAGAGAATACAGTCAGCAAAAATATGGGTACAAAAACAGGCTTTTTTTCTCCTTTTGACTTTTTCCAAATTATGCTTGATGTTTGAAGCAAAAATTATAACACTATTTAATGTGGTTCTAAATGTATATATTTAAGATAGTATATTATAAATTAGGATGATAAAAGGGTACAATTTTCCTACTTTCCTAGAACTGATAAAATGACAACATCAGTAGACAGTGATATGTTTTGTATATATAATGTATTACCTAGAGCAAGCATTAATAAAATTATACAAAGAGGTAAATTGAAACACCCTATGATAAACCAAGATGGAATTCTAAAAAATGTTCAAATAACCTATGGACAGGAAAAATAAATAAAACAGAGACATGAAAAACAAAGAGAACACACAGAAAAAAACAAATGTTAGACTTAAGACTGAACATTTTAGTAATTAAATTAGATGCAAGTCATTTACACACACAAATTGAAGACAGCAATTGGCAGAGTAGATTATATGACATGACTCAAATATGTGTTATCTAAAAAAAATTCATGTCAAGTATAACAATATGAGTAAGATGAAATTAAAAGGATGGACAAAGATATAGTGTGCATATTCCACGAAAAACAGAAGTTGCTAAAATATCAAATAATATAGGAAGAAAAGCAAGGTTTCAGCAACAGACATTACTTATGGTTTGAAGGTCTATCCACAAAGAAAATGCATCAATCCTAAACATATGTACATTGGACAACAGACCTGCCTAATATATGAATCAAACACTGATAGAACTAAAAGGAGAAATAAAATACTTAAAAACCCCTATATCAAAAATTGATAAAACAACTAAACAGAAAATCACCAAGAGTATGAACTTAACAACCCCATTAGCCAGTAAGATCTAATCAACATCTAAAGGACACTTCACCCAACAATGGTAGAATACAAATTCTTTTTAAATGTCAATGGAACATATATTCATATAGACCATATCTTGGGCCATAAAGCAAACATAAAACAAATTTAAAGGAATTGAAATCAGAGTGTATTTTTCAACCACAATCGAAAGCAATAGCATAAGATAACAGGAAATTTTCCAAACACTTTAAACTAAACCATGTACTTCTAAGTAATATATAGGTTAAAAAGGGGGAAATTAGAAAAATACGCTAAACTAATAAAAATAAAACATCAAAATTTGTGGGACACAGCTGAAGCAGAACTGAGGGGGAAATTTATAACACTAAATGAATTTATTAGAAAGTAGAGAATCTCAAATCAATAGTCCAAGCTCCCACCTCAATAACCTAAAAATAACAAACCGAAACCAAAGCAACCAGTAGAAAGGAAACAATAAAGAGCAGAAATCAATGAAATTGAAACCAGTAAAACAACAGAGAAAAATGAATGAAACAAAGAGTAGGTTCTTGAAAAGATCAATATCACAAATTTCTACCAAAATTGGCAGAAGAAAAAAGAGAGAAAGTACAAGTTATCAATATCTAAAATGAAAAGTACTAGCATTACAGACCTTGCAGACATCAAAAAGATAAGGAATGCCATGAATAACTCTACACGCACAAATTTGCCAACTTAAATGCAGTGGACCAATTCCTAAAAAAAGAAAAAAATGCAAACTAGCACATTACTTAACATGAAATAGATAATATAAATATCCCGATATGTCCAGATGGTTTCACTGGAAAATTCTACCAAATATTTAAAGAAGAATCAACACTCAAACTGCACAATCTCTCTAGAAAACAAAAGAGGAGGGAACACTTCTGAATTAATTTTATGAAGCTAGTTTTACCCTGATATCAAATCAGACAAATACAGTACAAAAAAAAAGAAAAGTATATACCAATATCTCTAATGAATATAAATGTGAAAACATTTAACAAAATATTAGCAAATAGATTCACCATTATATAAAATAGGAATTTTACATTATGACCAAGTGAGGTTTATTGTAGAGATGCAAGGCTGGTTCAATATTCAAAACCCAACCAATGTAATCCATTACATTAACAAGCTAAGGGGAAAAATATATCACACAATCATATCAGTTAATGCCGAAAAACTTTGACAAAATTAATCCCTCATTCATTGTAGAAGCTCCTAAATAGAGAACTTCTTCAACATTGTAAAGAACATCTACAAAAAATTCTACAGCTAACATGATACCTATTGTTGAAGGACTACATTACTTCCCCCATAAGATCAAGAACAAGACAAATGTATCTTCTCTCACCATTCTTATTCAACATATAGAAGAAAGTTCTAGGAAGTGCAATAAAGAAATAAAAAGCATAAAAATCAGAAATAAAGATATAAAAGTATTTATATTTGCAGATGGTATGACTTTTTACTTAGAAAATCCCAAGGAATCTATGATTAAAAAATAAATAAACAAAACTAATAAGTGAGTTCAGCAAGATTGCAAAAAATCAAAACTTATGTTCACACAAAAACCTATAAACAAGTGTTCATAGAAACTTTATTTGTAATAGCCCCAAACTGGAAACAACCTCCATTTTCTTCAGTAGGTGAATTGTTAGAAAAACTGGTATATCCATACCATTTACTACAATTCAGCAATATAAAGGACTATACTGTTGATACATGCAACAACTTGAATGAACACTAAGGAGTTATTATGGGTGGGAAAAAACTGTTCTCTAAAGGTTATACTTATATAACATATTATATTTTTGAGATGACAGAATATTAGAAATGGAGAAAAAATTAGTGGTTTCCAGAGGTTAAGGAAGGGATGTAAAGAAGAAAAGCAGATGTGTCTATAAAAGGGCAATACGAGGGATCCTGACTGTAATGGAAATGTTCTGTGTCTGGACTGTATCAATGTCAGTATCCTGGTTGTGATACTGTACTATAATTTTGCAATATATTACCATTGGGGAAAACTGGGTAAAGGGTAACATGGCTTCTCTGTATTATTTCTTACAAGTGCAGGTGAATATAATAATCTCAAAATGAGAATTTTAATTTAAAAAGAAAATAATAACATTAAGATAAAAAATACATGATTTATGTTACAGTCAGAATAAATTGAGGGTGGTATTGTAAGGGCAATATTATCAGATATGTTGCTGTATAGGGTAAATCTTCAAGTCACATGCAAAAGAGATTATCTAATTTAAGTGTAGCATTGAAGATTTAGTCATTTTTTCTCATTGCAGCAGCTCAGTTTTGGTTAGGATTGTCATAAGAATATTGTGTAATCATGATATCAAAACATTCAATGTAAGTTGCTAGACATCTGAAACTGCAGATATATTAACCTCCTATTCTAACCTCCACTTTACTAGATATACTTACAGTTAAAACAATTTTACAATTGGTTTAAGAACTATTTTGATTATTCATTATGTTAAGTGATAAAGAAAACATTAACAACAAACATGAGTAGTGTACCACCTTAATTTGACTATGAAATATTGTTTTCTTTTTCTTGCTAATTTATAATTCTAACTGTTATCTTTTAAAAAACAACAGCATCCTGAGGGATAATATGTGAGAGCAATGCAACTATAGACGAAGATAACTGAATATGATCTTATTTAAATCTAATAATTATGAAACTAAGTTTTCTACTAAAATTATATTAGGTCATGTAGAAGATGTGTAAGGCTTTAATTTCTCCTAGTTCATTAATAAGTTATCTAGAAGTAATTTAAGCTACTATAAATTTATAATCTGCTACACAGAGGAATTAATAAAAAGCTCAGAAATCACTGTTTATTAATTTCACATTTGCTAAAAGCAGTTTATCAGAAGAGAATATTAAAAGGCAAATTAAAACTTAAATCCCATCATACTGACGTAATGCAGTTAGCCTTGTCATAAAGCATGCTTAAGAGCCTCAGAAGTATCAAAAAATATTCAAAAGGCTGATGCTCGTATGTCGTATGAAATATTAAAATGCATTGGAGTACTCTTAATACATTATTTTTTTATGTATTAAAAATCATGTCTTCTAAATTAAAAGTACCCTGGTTTAAGAAAAGTTTAGCTATTCATTCATTCTTCTGGGATTTTCTTTTTAGAAATCCAATTTAAATAAATGTTTCAGATAATTAATTTTTTCAGCTCAATCTCTCCAATATTTGAACTAACTGGCAATTATTAACTATGTAGGAAGCACCATTTTTTCACCTAATATTACTAACAAAATAGTATTAAAATAGATTTTCTCCCTTTCTGGGCAAGGGTAGGGGTTGCTTTTCATATCAGAATTTCTTAGAGACCTAAAAACATAATTTATTTTCATAATGTTCTTTTCTATGATATTATCTTTCTCCATTGATTGAATATATTTACTAAAATAGGAAAATAAAACTGAAAAGTGAAATTACATACTGTTGATGGACAAATTGGTAAATAGAATTAAACAATGTAACCTAAACATCATATTAAATATTAAATATATAGAGAGAGACTATAAGGAATTTAGCAGGATTGGAA
>NW_017732399.1:46509-50021 GCF_001890085.2 Hipposideros armiger | reverse complement strand
CTGCCATTTGTGACAATTTGGATAGATCTTGAGATTACCATGCTAAGCGAAATAAGTCAGAAAAAGTTGAGATCCACTTGAGCTTACTCATATGTGGGATATAAAACTGAAAGTAAAAGACAAACAAACAAAAACTCATAGACACAGACAACTGTTTAGTGGTTACCAAAGTGTAAGAGGGGGAGAAGGTGTGGTAGAAGAGGGTAAAGGGGATCAAATATATGGTGATGAAAGGAGAACTGACTCTGGGTGGTGAAAACACAATGCAATATATAAATGATGTATTACAGGATTGTACACTTGAAACCTATATAATTTTACTAACCAATCTCAACCCAATAAATTTAATTTAAAAAATCAGAGTGGAAATAAACAAAGGAGTCCCAAAAAAGTAAAAATAAAGAAGATCAAAGAAACCAAGAACTGGTTCTTTGAAAAAATGAACAAAATTGATAAACCGTTAGCCACTCAGCAAGAAAAAAAGAGAGAGGGCTCAAAGAAGGAAAATCAGAAATGAAAGAAGAGAAGTAACAACTGACCCCACAGAAATATGGATTATAAGAAAATGCTATGAACAATTATATACCAACAAATTGGATAATCTGGAAGAAACTGATAAATTCCTAGAAACATACAATCTTCCAAAACTGAATCAGGAAGTAACAGAAAATCTGAAGAGACGAATAACTACTAACAAAATTGAATAAGTAATAAAAAAATCTCCCCAAAAACAAAAGTCTTGGGCTGGATGGCTGGCTTCACAGGTGAATTTTACCAAACATTCAAAGAAGAATTAATACTTATCCTTCTCAAACTTTTCCAAAAATTTGAAATGGAGGGACAGCCCCCATATTCATTTTACAAGGCCAGCCTTATCCTGATACCAAAACCAGACAAATGCATTACATAAGAAGAAAATTATAGGCCAATATCTCTAATGAACATCGAGCTAAAAGCTCTCAACAAAATATTACCAAATCAAATTCTGCAATACGTTAAAAAGATCATACACCATGACAAGTGGGATGGATTCCTGGGTTGCCAAGTTGGTTCAATACCATCAGATCAATTAATGGATATACCACATAAACAAAATGAAGGATAAAAATCATATGATCATATGATTGGATGCAGAAAAAGCATTTGACAAAATACAACATCCATTCATGATAAGAACCCCCAGTAAAGTGGGAATAGAGGGAACATAATAAAAGCCATGTACCACATTGAATAAAAGTGATGAAAGTGGACATCCTTATCTTGTTTCTGATCTTAAAAAGCTTTTCACGTCAGTATGAAGACAGCTTTGGATTTGTCATGCATGGCTAACCGAATGTCTTAATAGTCAATTTAGACCTTTACACAGTAAAATAAACTAACAAACCAACCAACAAACAAATATAAAACAACCCACTGTTATGAGAGTAATTTGGTTAAAATATCTATAAGCTTAGAATCCACCTCTCAAAATATTCAGATTGTGAACTATAAATATTAATAATCTGCTTATATTTTTAGCATGCTATTAAAACTTTTAATGAACTTAAATATACTATTAGGAAAAATATTTTTCAGAGGTTATTTCAACCAGCTAGGTAGTGAACACTTTTAAGTGTTATAGAATAACTTCCTTTTCATTATTGTTTAAAATTAACAAATCCAGCTTAAGAGTTCAAGTAAAATAGACCCTGAAGGTGTTCAAACGCAACAATGTTAAAGAGGATAACTATGACAAGGAGCAGACAATGTAGGAAAAGACTGAAAAAATTCTAAATCTGAGAAAAGAAAATTACTCACATGGAATATAAAAATATTTTTTTATAAATCAAAATTATCTATTTGTAATTTAACTTGCACATCACTTAGTTATTATTCCTTCATTGTTTTTTAATAGGACCTGAATTTATCTTTGTTATTAGAGTTTTGTTCAGGTAATTATATTTGATAAATTGCTTGAAATCTCTGTAAATTTTAAGTTCTAGTACTAAAAAGCAACTGTTTGGGGTTATTAAGAAACAAAGAATAAAATACATAATACAACTTAATCGGTCAACTAAGTTCCTCAGTTTGGTCAATTATTGGCAGAGATGACCGCAATAATACCTCTCATTCTGTACCATTCTCTATTTCATGTGACTTCTCAGCTCCTCCTATCGAGTGTTAAGAGTCTGTTTTTACATTCTTAAATTTGGGCTGGCCTTGTGAAATGGCTATGACCAATGGAATTAAACAAAAGTGAAACTTTGTGACTTTTCAGCCTAGGTTTTAAGAGGCCTTGCACCTTTCACCCTCTTGGGATGTGGTACTTTAATGGGAGAAAATCAAAACGCCTTGACAATAGAAGACCACATGGAAAGAAAAGTTAAGCTGACAAGTAGAAAGGGCATAGATATAGGGGTAGGGCTACTCTGGAAAATATACACAAATATGAGAGGCCACATACTTGCATTTTTATGTGTAATTTCAGGCCAAATTGTTGACCCATTATATCAAGAACAAATAAAATGGTTTTTGTTTTAATACACTATTGTATTTGGGCATAGTCTGTTATGCAAAAATAGATAAATAACATAAAAGTTGGTAATTAACAGGATAACAAAAACCTAAAATATGTGGCATTGGCTTTAGGATCAGGCAGCAGGAAAAGGCTGGAAAACTGGTGAGCGGGCTGAGGATAAACAAATGGCAAACAAACTATTATGGAGACTGAAAAGACAGAAAGAAAGCTGTCACTGGAGTCTCAAAAATGGAGAAATAAACTCTGTACTGGCAGAAAAAAAAAATAGCATCTGCATGACCTGAGGGATGCTGAAGTTAGAAAATTTCATTAATGAACTTTCTGATCTGGACAAGGAGGTTGTCTAGTTAGAATGTTGAAATTGCCAATTGATTTCTTCCCACTGAAAACGATAAGATAATGCAAGGGACAAATAAGTAAAGAAATTGCTCAGCACACATACAGAAATTAGAAGAAACACAGAGGACTCAGGACTACAGATTGGGAAGGAGAAAAACCTTTCTCATCTCTATTCTCTCTAGCCTTCAAAGATTTCTCAAAGAAATGGTGTTAAGGTAAAGATCAAGTCAGAGTTCAGAAAGACTCAAGACCATGCTTATAGATTCCCATAACTGGATAAAATGGCTTGAAATAATCTTAAGATTTTTATCATACAGGAGACTACCACATCCCAAAAAGAGGGAGCTGAGTTTCAGAAATAATTTTGGATGTCACTTTGCAGCATAGACATTCATAGCAAATTAACAATGTTTGTAGGATAGCTGACCTGGCCAAACACCACCAGCTTGGACAATAAGGGCCCGAGGCAGTTAAAAATGAAAAGTAGGCTCTGAGTTGCCAATCTCCCAGGGGCAGGAATCAGGTTAAGGAAGCTGCTCAGTACAAATATGGGCCATTTCTTATAAAAAAGGAGGTAACTCAGAGGGCTTAGCAAGAGATGTGAACAATGGATTAAGAAACAACTCCCTTGTGGCAGAATTGGGACATAGTCAAA
>NW_017732399.1:39501-45139 GCF_001890085.2 Hipposideros armiger | reverse complement strand
AGATGGCTATCTGGAATTATGGAAGAAATTGTCCCCACTGACCTTTAAGTTTCTAAGTGGATTATCAATGAATTACTCTGGAATGAGGTAATGCGTAATTGTCCCTTCTTTTTTGTACTCACCCTGAATGTATATAATAGTGGTGGAAAATAAACTCGGGGCTTCAGTATTTACTGGAGTCCTCCCGGTAACTCTCTCTTCTGTCTCTTTTCTTAATCCTTGCGCCCCCCCTCAGGACTGTTCGACATATCGGCTGGTTCTGATACTTGGCATATGACTGTTTTCAAATCAACTGAAGATAAAATTTTCTCTTTGTTCTTTTTATTATTTGGATTTATTTTTTTAATAGACAGTGCCATATACAAGGCTTTATTCTATTTTTCTTCACCATTTCCTGTCAACTTATAGTAAATACTGTGCTTCAGTTTGATTTATTGTTGTCTCAGATTTCTTTTATGCCTTGAGTTTGAGCTCTTATCCTCAACTTTGATAACTTATGGATGGAAATGTTACTGCCAGATGAGTTGAGTCCATTAATCTATGACTATATGATATTGATTCATGTATTCAGTTTTTCATGTGTGACAGATACATTATGGATCACTTTCATTTAGATGTTTAATCTATTACCATTTTTCATTGAATAATAAATGATGGATAATTACACATATTAATTACCTACAGTCGTTTAATTTTTTTTGAGCAAGTGAGAAAAAGTATAAAATGGAAACTCATTATTCAGAATAATAGTGCATATCTGTGAAACTCATTATTAATTTGCAATCTGTCCCTTTTTTTTCTTTCTTAGTAGATACCATTTTAAGTGAAGAGCCTAAAAATCTCTGTTAATATCTTGAAGCTTTAATAGATTTCAATTCTTACACATTGTTTCATCAGGTTCATATGATTTTTAATAATATCCCTCACATGAGGTGAAAACAGTATATTCTTTGCTTTCATTTATGAATAGAATTTAACTTAATATAATCTCTAGGTTGTAAAATCCTTTATATGTTTGCATTGTTTTATCCCTGAATATGAGCATTTTTTACCTTACTTCAGCTGAGGACCCCATCAACAGTGAGTTCTGATAAATTTCAGTTGCAGTAATAGAAATGAGCCTACTGAAACAATAGCTAGTATGACAGTATTTTTAACCATAAGCATACTGTTATACAGAATATTATGAGAACTCGTTTATCTTGCATAATTGAAACTTTAAATTTAAGTTTTTATAATATTTTAATTAAATTTATTGGGGTGACATTGGTTAATGAAATTATATAGATTTCAAGTGTACAATTCTATAATACATCATCTCTATATCACATTGTGTGTTCACTGCCCAAAATCAATTCCCTTTCCATCACTATATATTTGACCCCCTTTACCCTCTTCTACAACACCTCCTCCCCACTTACCCTCTGGTAACCACTAAATTGTTGTCTGTGTCTGTGAGTTTTTGTTTGTCTTGTTTATTTGTTGCTTTCAGTTTTACATCCCACATATGAGTGAAATCATATGGTTCTCAACTTTTTCTGTCTGACTTATTTTGCTTAGCATGATAATCTCAAGGTCCATCCATGATGTCACAAATGACACTATTTCATCTATTCTTATGGGTGATTAATATTCCACTATATATATCACATCTTTATCCAGTCATCTATTGAAGGACACTTTGGTTGTTTCCATATCTTGGCCATTGTAAATAATGCTGCAATAAACATAGGATACATACATGTATATTTTCACGGATAAATGTAAGGGATTACTTACTGGGTCATATGGTAATTCTATTCTTAATTTTTTGAGGAAACTCCATACTGTTTTCCATAGTGGTTGCACCAACATTCTCACCAGCAGTGTATGTGGGTCCCTTTTCCCCCACAACCTCTCCAACACTTATTACTTGTCTTGTTGATGATAGCTTTTCTAACAGGTGTGAGGAGGTATCTCATTGTGGTTTTGATTTGCATTTCCTCAACCCATTCAACAGCAACTCCACATTTCTCCCTCTCCCCAACTCCTGGCAAACATCATTCCACTTTCTTCTTCTATGAGTATTACTATTATAAATACCTCATGTAAGTGGAATCATACAGTATTTGTCCTGTGACTGCCTTATTTTACCTAGCATATTCTCAGGATTCATCCATGTTGTTACATACAGCAGAATTTTCAACAATCTGGTGTGTGTGTGTGTGTGTGTGTGTGTGTGGTGTGTGTGTGTGTGTGTGTGTGTGTGGTGTGTATCACAATTTTTAAAAATTTTTCTTACCATTTTCTTTTCTCTTCCCTTCTCTTTTTTCCTTTCTTTCTCCCCTTTATTTGTCTCATCTCATCTCTTCTTTCTTTCCTTCTCCCTCCAATCACTCCTTCCTCCTTTTAACAACACTTAAAAGCTAATCTCTAAGAAAACTTCATGTGTACAACACATCGCTGCACAGTAGACCTCCAGAACTTATTCATCTTCTATAAATGAAACATTGTATCCCTTAATCAACATCATCTCATTTCTTCCTCCTCGCATCCCCTGGCTACGACCATTATATTCTGGTTCTATGAGTTTAACTATTTTAGATTTCACATATACATGAGGTCATGCAGTATTTGTCTCTCTGTGTCTGGCTTATTTCGTTAAGCACAGTGTCCTTCAGGTTTATCCATTTTGTTACAAATAGAAGGATTCTCTTTTTTTTCTTAAGGATGAATAATATCCTCTGTGTGTGTGTGTGTGTGTGTGTGTGTCTGTGTGTGTGTGTGTGTGTAAAATCATGTTTTCTTTATCCATTCATCCATTGATAGACACTAGACACTTAGCTTGTTTTGGTATAGATGCTTGACTATTGTGAATAATGCTGCAATGAACATGGAAATGCAGATATCTCCAGGATACCGATTTCCTTTTCTTTTGATGTGTAGCCAGAAGTGGGATTGCTGGATTACAAGGTAGTTCTATTTTAATGTTTTAAAGAACTGCCATACCATTTTCCATAATGGCTATATCAATTTACATTCCCACCAAAAGTATACAAGGTTTCCCTTAATCCACATCCTCACCATTATTTATATTTTGTCTTTTTCATAATAACCATCCATATAAGTATGTGGTGATACCTCATGATGGTTTTGCATATACCTGGTGATTTGTGATGTTCAGCAACTTTTCACATACTTATTGGCCATTTGTATGTCTTCTTTGGAGAAATGTCTATTCAGGTCTTTTGCTCATTTTTGTTTAATAGGGTTATTTGTTTTTTGCTGTTGAGTTTTAGGAATTCCTTACATATTTTGGATATTAACCCCTTTATCAGATAGGTGGTTTGCAAATATATTCTCCCATTCTATAGGTTGCCTATTTCCTTTGCTGCACAGAAGCTCTTTAGTTTGATGTAACTCCACTTGTCTATTTTTATTTCTGTCTTTTGTGCTTTTGGTGTCATATCTAAAAATATTGTTACCCAGGTCAATGTCAAGAAGTTCCCCCCTATGTTTTCTACTAGGAGTTTGACAATTTGGGATATTACATTTAAGTCTTTAATCCGTGTTCACTTGATTTTTGTTTATGGTATGAGATAGGGTCCAATACAATTCTTTTCATGTACATATCCAGTTTTTGCAACCTGGGTAATAAAAGGATATATCAAGGTGAGAAGGATAATATGAGCAAAGACCCTAGGATATGTGAACTACTTGTTAAATTACATATAATAACTTTAACATTTCTTAAGGATAGCATGTTAATTATATTTGGGTTTTTGGTCTTATGAAACTGAATATGCATACTCATTCAAGTGTGTTAACCTTATCTCCAATACTTCTGTTTCCCCTGTAGACTCATTTCAAGATTTTTTTTAGATCTTAGCCATTCCTTCATTTCTTGCTAAATTTCTTCATTCTTTGGACATTCCTTCCATAATTTAGTCCCTACCTCTTCTGTTTAAATATTCTGCATTGTATTGATTTTTTTCTCCCATATTTAGTCTTCTCAACTAGATGACAAGACCTTGTATTATCAAGTGCATAAATCATATATCTTATATTTTCTACTTCGTATTTTCTACCAGGTCCTTCATAGAGTAAACACTATAAATGATATTAAGTATAATAACTAGCTTACATTAAATTCTTATTTCATGCCAAGGAATAGTGAAAAATGTTGTTCATTGTTATAAATGAATAATGCAAAGGAACAGTTTCTGAATTGGACAATAAAAATTAAATACTTGGATAACTTCCAGGAGTTGCTAGTTAGATTTCTATGAATACAGCATGNGGTCCTGTACACGTGTTCAGGTGCATTTCAGTACTGCTATGAGCCCGTGGCTCCTCAGGGATTTCCAGTTTCTACCCTTTGAATGCAGTTATTCTATTGCTGTCTCACCATTTCACATGGATTGGAAGAGCAAGGGGATAGTAGTGGACAACTTATATTTTCATTTCTAAGTGTCTGGAATGAAGAGGACCCACCTGGGGGAAGCTCCAGCCTAGAATCTTCGTTCACGTCTGTACCAGAGACAGATCATGAAGTCATAGACTTCGACGCAGATGCAGATGACTTAACCAAGTATGTGTTCTTCGGAAATAAACCTATAAGAGAAACAAACAGATATGGAAGGGAAATGGGCCGAGCAAAGGAGTGGTCTTAAGTGACCTTATGCACCATCAGTCTCTGGAGCGTAAATCACACACAGAGTCATCACACCTTGAGGAATTCTCTGGAAAGGGGTCAATGATTAGCAGCTAACATGTACAGCATCTGGGAAATAGGCGTAACTTCCAGAAAAAGGGACTATGAGCAAGGCACTGACCTTCTACACCAGGGATCGGCAAACTGCGGCTCTTTGGGTACGTTCCATCTCAAAAGTTTGCAGACCCCTGGAACAGCCAATCTTGTCCCTCACAAAAATTTAAAACTTATTTGAGAGCCATAAATACATGTTTACAAAACAGGAAAATTTAAAGTGATATTATAAATGAAACTATGGTAGTTTTGTTTTCATTTTCAGTTTTACTTCAGAGCCACATGTACGTACCCAAAGAGCCACATGTGGCTTGCGAACGGCAGTTTGCCGACCCCTGGTGGCTCTTCCATCTCAAAGTTTGCCGACCCCCGATCTAAACATTGACTAGTACCCTTCAGAGTGAGTAAAGTATATGTTGATTTAGTATTATTCATATTTGTTCAATTTTCTATGGTTAGTAACTGTAAAACTGTTTACCACCTAATTTGATTTAGATCACTATGTTTCTTTCTTGGCCTTATTGTAACAATTCTTCTGCAGAGAGAATATTCTCCCAAAAGGTTCTCATGGACTAGCAATACTAAACCTCACTCTCCAAGAATGGAAATTTTGGACAAGCTGTTTCATATACTCAACCTACTATGTGCCCTATGCATCCCTAGTGATCTATAGCTGCTGTCGCTATTATCACTTTATGTGGTCTAAACTTCCTTGTATTCACCAATTATTCTAAGTATTAATATCTTGTGGCTTGGCTGTTGGGATATCATGCAGGCTGACTTTACTGATTGCATATCTTGTTTTACTTCTTGTTTTACTTGCACCTGGAGGGTGTTTTGCTTAATCTCGAGGTATGTGGAGAGAATGGCCAGTGCCTTGGGAGATACAAT
>NW_017732399.1:30841-32366 GCF_001890085.2 Hipposideros armiger | reverse complement strand
TAAGGTTTTCATTATGGAATTACATATCTAATTATAAGCCAGAATCCTATATTATTTATTTTTTGCTTTGTTTTATAAAAGTCACAAGATTTGTATAAAATGGACTAAATTGCAAATAAATTAATTTGTTTGCCACCCATTTTATATCTCACACAGCTATACTTACTAGAGATAATATGAATAAAACGGGGCTGTCTGAGTGACTTGTTGGTTAAGAGTTGGCTTGTGGGCATGAGCTCGGAGCAGCAGGGTCACCAGGTTGGTTCCCACATGGGCCAGTGACACTGCACCCTCTACAGCTAAGATGGTGAACAATAGCTTGACCTGTGCTGCCGTGAGTCACTGGTGATGACATAGGCTGCAGTGCGGCTGCAGTGGGCTACTGTGAGCGGCTGGCAGCCGGCATGAGCCACCGTGAGCGGCCGTCCAATGGCCAGCGACCAACTGCCTCAGCTGGGAAGAGTGCAATGATCACAATACCATCACGGGCCAGTGAAGTGACGTCCTCCACAACTAGACTGAAGAACAAAAGGACAGGAACTTGTCTGGTCCCCTTCCCAGATTCCCCAGGGCTGTTCCCCTCCCTCAATTCCCCAATAAAATCTTTAAAAAAAACCAAATATGAATAAAACACAACCCATGCATTCAAGAATTTCACAACATAATGAAATAAGACAGATATGTAAGGTATTGATAATACAACATAGTGATAAATATGTTTTTACTCCTAGGCCTTACTTGTGTATTGAATTAAAACATAAGAAAAAATAAAATGTTAAGTAGAATATCAAACATGAAATATTTTAATTTTCATTATTACTTTTCTCCATATATTTTCATTAGAAAAAAAAATAATGTTACTTTGTTTGCAGTTAAACACTTTAGAATTGAATGCTTACCTGTTTAGATTTTCTTATGTTAACAATGAAATCTACTTGACTTCCCTTACTATTTTCCAGTCAAATGTAATTATGAGAAAACCTTAGTGAAGTTAACTCCATAATTATTTACAAGATGATATTTTCTATTTTAAAACTATTTACTAGCCTATCTAGTGGAATCATAACATTAAATAAATGTAACAGATACAAAGAGCACTCATTTCAAAATAATGCCAGGTCCTAAGACACATTGGTTTATAACCATTGTTAATTCAACTTACGAATTATATGTAGTGTTAAATATTTCAATATTATATTACCATTTTTTTTTAATCTGGGGAAATGTACAAGAAAATAATTGGGTACTGTCCCAGAATACTTCAGAAATCACATTGAAATAATCACTATGGTGACTTTGATAATTAAAGCTTAGTACTTACATTTTCCAGGAACTACCTGTTTTCAGGTTTTTATCATTTTTAAACATCTAATTTTCTCATGATTGGAACTCTTTCTGTACTATTACATAGCCTAATTGGCCTACTGTGAAAGATAAAAACACCCCATTTGGGAGATATATTCACTTTAACTATATGAAATTATTGATTGATTATTATGGTCACTGCATAAAATTGTGGCCAAAG
>NW_017732399.1:24070-27835 GCF_001890085.2 Hipposideros armiger | reverse complement strand
GAGGAGCAATTTTTTTTAGGAAAAAATAATCACTGTTGCCAAAATAATAAAGGGGCTAACACACTGAATTCCAATCGAGCCTGTCTTCTTATATATGTGGGTTTGCCAGGGGAGTCTCATCTGCTACTCATGTGGTTTGGGTTTTGCGCCTCTTCTTAATACGGCCCAGCAGAAAGTTTTCTGGTTAACTTAAGAACTTACACAAGTATAAAGCTTCATTCACATAATCTCTGCCCATCAGTGGCACAGAGTACTTGAATTCTTTCATGGTTGCTTCAGCCTCCGACACTGAATTTTGTGTTTCTTATCGTATGGAGTATATGTTGCTTATGTCTTTTTTTAAAAAAATTAATGGACCATTGTGGTTTTGTATGTTTCTCCAGTTTTATTCAGATTAATTGACATACATCACTGTATAAGTTGAAGGTGCACAACACGATGGCTTGATTTACACATATGTATTGTGAAATGATTACCACAGTAGGTTTAGTTAACATCCATCATGTCATATAGATACAATAAAAAGAAGAGAAAAAATTGTTCTCCTTATAAGAACCTTAAGATCTGCTATCTTAATGGCTTTCCTATATGTAATACAACAGCGTTAAATATAATTGTTTTGTTGTACCTTACATTCTTAGTACCTATTTTTCTTGTTACTGGAAGTCTATGCCTTTGACCACCTTCCTCCAATTCACCTTTCACAACACTGCCCCTCCCACTCCACCTCTGGTAATCACTAGTCTGAACTCTTTTTCTATGAGTTTATATTTTTGTTCCACATATAAGTAATATCACACAGTATTTGTCTTTCTCTGACTTAGTTCATTTACTATAATGCCTTCAAAGTCCATCCATGTTGTTGTAAATAACAGGATTTCTTCATTTTCTATGTGTTAATAATTTCTACTATGTGTGTACACATATAATAGAAAATTATTCAGCCCTATATACACACACATGCATCCATCAATGGACACTTGTTTCCATGTCTTGGCTATTGTAAATAATACTGCTATAAATATGAGAGCACAGATATTCTCAAGTTAGAGGTTTTGTTTCCTTTGCATATATCCCCAGAAGTCAAAATGCTGGATCATATGGTAGTTCTATATTTAATTTTTTTGAGGAACCTCCATAATATTTTTCATAGTGGCAGCACCAATTTACATTACCAGCAACAGTGTGCAAATGTTTCCTTTTCTCCATGTCCTCACCAGTGTGTTCTCTCTTAACTTTTTGATGATAGCCATTCTATAATAATAATATGCATAAGGTGATCTCTTTTGGGTTTTTATTTGCATTTTTCTAATGACTAGTGATATTGAGCATTTTCGTGCACCGGATGGCCACTTGTATATTTTTGTTGTAAAATTATCTATTTATGTACTTTACCTATCTGTTAATTGAATTATTATTATTATTATTATTATTTGGAGGTTTTTCTATTTTTTATTTTTGTTTTATTTTGCTACTGAGTTGTATGAGTTCTATGTATTTTGAATATGAACCCCTTATCAGGTATCTGGTTTACAATTATTTTTGCCCATTCCATAGGTTGTCTTTTCACTTTGTTGATTGTTTCTTTTGCTGTGCAGAAGCATTTTATGCACAGATGAAGAAGAAACATCAATGTGTTGCTCACTTCAGTTGTAAGGATACACACAGACTGAAAGTGAAGAGAAAGAAAGATAATTCATGCACATGGAAACCAAAAACAAACAAACAGTTTGCTATACTTTTATCAAATGAAATAGATTTTAAAACAAAGGTTGCCATCAGAGACAAAAAAGGGCATTACATAGTGAATATGAGGCAATACAATAAGGATATAACATCTGTGCATTTTTATGCACCCACCATGGGAGCACCTACATATATAAAAACAAACACTAACAGATCTAAAGGGAGAAATAGACAGCCTAACCATAATATTGGGTCTTTGAAAAAGTCATGACGTATTTTGTCTATGTTTCTCAAAGGTCATGTATTTATACAAAGAACAAAGATCTTTCAGTGAGCTTCATAATTCCTCATTCATAGAAGGACCTGTCTTTATTTGCAAAAAACTGAACAAGGTGCTGATTTACAGCCTCATCTGAANTGGAGTTCTGGTGGTAATGCCAGAGATTTTCTGATGAACAAGAGAAGTTGGAGTCCCACAGAGGTTATGGGTACCAGAGCTACAACTTTGCAGAACAGATCCCAAAAGTCTGCAGGAATTATAACTACTGAGATTCCCATATGTACTCTAGGCCTGGGATACATCTCTGCTCCCCATCCCCTCCACTGCCAGGAAGTTAAGCCTGGCAAATTAGAGGAAGCATGTCCTTTTTCCTCTGTAATGCACTCAATGGAAGTGGCCTTGGCCACAAATGTTTCTACTTTTCCAACTTTTCCTCTACATTGCCACCAGAGTGGCTAAATTGTGATAAGTTTGGAAGATTGTACTAATATTTTGAGCATGCATCCACCATATGTTTCCAGTTCTTAAACTTTGGCACCAAATCTATTTAACATAGTGACCCATACTCCAAATTCCAACAGAAGATTTCCTCCTTTGTGATCTAAAGTTCTTTGCTCCACAGGGTATCAGGTATGTGGTGATAGTCTTGAAAAATGAATAGCAATCGCTTACTTGTTTTTTATCTCCTTGGGAAAAATTAAATCTCAGTTCTATGTTTTGATCATCATCATAATAATAAGGTGTACTCTGTCCATTTATTTGCTTTACTTCAGAAATTTGATGTTATTTTGTATCTAAGGTTTTATCAATCCAGTATCCTGTAGAAGAAAGAATTAATTTAATATTCAACAGTGGGATGACTAGAAAAATTTTGGGATGTCCATAAACTGCAATACTTACAGTATAAAAATAATGAATCAAATTTACACTGATTAATGTGGAAATGTTATAGCAATTAAAAAGGGTGTAGAATTAAAAGGCAGATACAGATAATCTCACTTATTGCAACTTAATATTTAAATATAAACTCAAAAAACTTTATTAACAATAACATTTAACAGGCACCCATATGCCAGGCACTGCACGAAACATTTTATAAACCCTACAAAGTTACAAATGAGGAAAACAAATCCCAGTGTTCAATCCAAAAGGCTAAATAACATGCACAAGGACACCAAGCTATTAGGTGATAGAACTGGGACAGAAAGAGGCAGTCAGATTCCAGGGCATGTACTCTCATCCTCTAACGGAGACTAAAACATTCAGGGGTTATCACTGAAGTAAGGATGGATTACCTCTGAATTTACTTTACGTGTTTTTCCTTAATTGTTTTTCCAATATTTTTTTCATAAAGATGTGCCACAGCATGGCATGCTTTCTCCATGAATCTCTGAGTCCTAAGAATCACGATTTTTTCCTTTTATTCACAAATTACCCAATCATTTATTCATTCTAGAACTTGAGCCAAGAGCGAGATGAAGCTGATCATGCTACAATTTCATATTATCTTGTTCAATTCTTCAATGTTGCAAAATGTTATCCATCAATGTGTGTACATACACTCCTTCACCAGAAAATATTTTGTGCGCTGACTAATGTCAGGCGCCATGCTAGGCAATGGGGATAAAGAAGTTTACAAAACAGATGTCTTCTTATGAAGGTTATATTCAGTAAGAAAAAACAGTGAGCAATCATGGAAATAATATGTAGTCTTTGATCGTTATATTAAGGAAAACAAAGAAGAATGCTGTGGTAAAGATTGAGTAGAGTGTGGTAATTGGGTGGTTGAGGAAGGCTTT
>NW_017732399.1:3597-20870 GCF_001890085.2 Hipposideros armiger | reverse complement strand
GTTTAATGAGCATATTGCACATGTTTAATATGCGCCGTAAAATGAACTTCTTTGAGTTCATGCGGAACCCAAATATTGAGCTTGCGTATGTATCCCAGCTTCTTCAGGTGGTTGTGAATGTTTGAATGATGGATATTCAATATTTCTGCAATCTCTCGAGTCGTGTAATGTAGATTTGACTCGATCAATGCCTTCATTTTGTTGTTATTAACCTCGGTGCACCTCTCTGACTGAGGAGCATCGTTGAGATCAAAATCACCAACACATGAAATTTTGTGAAACATCATTGGCACTGACATTCTTGTAGAGCATTGTCACCATAAACTTAATGCAACTTTTCACAAGCTTGATGTGCATTCTTCCCTTTATGGAAGTAAAACACTAAAATATGGCAAAAATGCACAGTTTGGTCTTCCATCTTCAACTTTTTGTAAAATCTCTAAAACTCAACCAAATCACTCATTATTTTTAGAATGAAGCTAGAACTGTCAGCTGTCAAATGACATAGCAATAACATAGATGCAGATGACTCTAGTACTTCCAAAAATGAACTAGTGCCATCTGTTGCAAACATGCGTCATGACTTTTGCAAAGACCCAATAGTAGGGGATTTTATGCCCCATGTATATCAATGGATAGGTCATGCAGACAAAAAATCAATGAGGAAATATCAATTTTAAATGACAAGTGGACTTAAGAAATATATACAAAACACAAGGAAAAAAAAGACTCAAAAAAAACAAGACATTACAACTGACACCACAGAAATACAAATGATCATATAGACTACTATGAACAATTACTTGCTAATAAATTGGACAACCTAAAAGAAATGAATAAATTCCTAGAATCCTATAATCTATCAAGGATGATTTATGAAGAAATAGGAAATCTGAACAGACGAAAACTAGTAGGGAGACTGAATCCCCTAATAAAAAAACTCACAACAAACAAAAGTCCAGGATGAGACACCTTCACCTGTGAATTCTACCAAACATTTAAAGAAGAATTAATACCAATCTTCCCAAAAGCTTCCAAAAATTAGAAGAGGAGAGAGAGCTTCCAAACTCATATTATAAGGACAGCATTGCCCTGATACCAAAACCAGACAAATATCCCTGATCAACATAGATGCAAAAATCTTTAGCAAACCTAACTTAACATAAAACTAAAAGGATCATAAACCATGAACAAGTGGGATTTACTCCAGGAATGCAAAGTTGGTTCAACACTCACAAGTCAAGAAATGTTATATACCACATTAACAATATGAAGAATAAAAATCATAACATCTTCTCAATACATTCAGAAAAAGCATTGACAAAATTCAACATTCATTTATAATAAGAGCTCTCAACCAAATTGATATAGAGGCAATGTACCTCAACATAATAAAGGCTATGTGTGGCAAGCCGACAGCTAACATGATAACCATTGGTAAAAAGCTGCAAGCTTTTCCTCTAAGAATGGTATCAAGACAAATATTCTCACTCTTACCAATTTTATTCAACATAGTTTTGGAAGTTCTATCCAGAGCAATTGGGCAAAACAATAATAAAAAGCATCCAAATTGGAAAAAAGTAAGTAAAACTGTCTCTATTTGCAAATGAATAAATCAATAGTTATAAAACTGTGCTGTGTGGCTATTACATATAAAGTTGTAATACATATAACAGTAATTTTGAAAGGAGAATTAATACAATAGAGGTACATTAAAGTTTTGTATACTCTTGGCATTGTTAGATTTAATCTCATTTGGATTGTTTTAAATTAAGATGCTATCTATAATTCTTAGGAAATCTAGTAAGAAAATAACTCAAAGACATGTAGTAGAAGTGATATCAGCATCATAGGTGGTGTGGTCTGTTTCTTTTCTCTCCCCTTTTATTTATTTATTTTTTTAAAAATTATTTATTTATTTTTTTAGCTGAGCCATCCTGCCACCTGTTGGCAGCTCAGCAGCAACTCAGCTCGAGCCTGGCAACGAACTCCTGTTGCTCAGAGCTCGCACTCTTGCGCAAGCTCTTAACCAACTGAGCCACTCAGCCATCCCCTCCCCTTTTATTTAAAACTAATTAGTCATTAATAACCAAAGTGCCTCTGCCCATCACACCAGAACACCTAGGAGATTTCTACCCACCTGTGCTTCAGAAAGTAGGTGAACAGGCTCTCAAAGTCAGCTGCATATTAAAGGAAGTTGGTGAGCCTGTGCCATCCCTACTTAATGCTAACTGACAAAAACAAAACTGGAGAGTGCAAAACAGGGAAGATGTGCAAGGGAGATATAGAATTTGTTGAAGTAGCATCAGCCTGATGGGAGAACCAGGCATGCCATTGGAGCAGGACAAAGACTAGTTTAGAGGCAGAAGAGGAGGGTTCTAAGGATCCATTCCCCTCCCAAGCACAACACTGCAACATGCTGGCCTTTCCCAGTAATGATGATGGTGACGTCCCTCACAGAGGAGGTGGAAAGCAAAAGCAGTGAATGACTGACCCACGGCTGCATGGGTCACTGTGGAGACCCGTTTCACTCCAGCACCATTTCTGAGGAGAGACCTCCTTGTCTGGAGGAAGGGGAAGATGCAGACAAGAATAACAAAATGTCTAGGAAGGAACACATTCCCTGTTATCTGTTTCCAGCAGGAAGTCTGCCTACAGAATTCTGGGAGTACCCCCACTTGAGGATCCTCTTACTGGGCAGTGGGTACCCACAAAGCATCAGCTGCTAAGCCCATACTTCCCTCCACCCTGCCACCAGCTTTTTCTATGCTAGCATTTTTAAAAACATGCTCCAGAGCACAGCCCTAGAGCCAGCCCAGCTAAAGGGAAACCGAAAATTATAGTGCCACTTTCTGGAAAAACAAAAGAAAGCTTTTTAATTATCAGTCTCTTGAACTGTAACCGTCAAAGTAAACAGCAAAGAATGGTGTGTATATGGTATTCAAATGTAACAGCACTGGCACATTTCATCAAACACTATGGAAAAAATCAGAGTAATATGGTATCACAAGAGAACATGATAATTTTCTAGTAACCTAAACCAAAGACACAGGATACGGCAATCTAACTGAAAAAGTGTTCAAAATAGCTGTTTAGAGAGATTCAATGAGCTACAGGAAAACTCAGAAAAGCAATTCAGTGAACTCAGGAATAACATTAATGAACAGATGGAGTTCTTTACCAAAGAGACTGAAAATTTTAAAAAGAACCAGACAAAAATTATGAATCTTAAGTATTCAATGAATCAGGTGAATCAGATGAAAACTTCACAAACCTGTGGAAGGAATTGGACATATAAGTTCATGCAACTAGTACAACACCCTGTTACCTTAGTGCAAGAAGTCCTCCAAGACACATTGTAATGAAACTGTCAAAAGTCAATGTTAAAGAAAGAATCTTAAAGCAGTCAAGGAAACTTCAATTTCCCCACTGTCAGCAATGGCTAACTCATTCACACAGAAAATCAAAAAGCAAACACTGGAATTGAACCATATTTTGACTAAATAGGCTTATATAGAAATTGTATCCAATAGCAGCAGAATCTGCATTCTTCTGGAGTGAACACAGAATATTTTCCACAGTAGATCATATAATAGGGCACAAAACACATGTCATCAAATTTAAGAAGTTTGAAAACTATGTTTTCTGACCACAGAGTATGAAAGGAGATGTCAAAGCAAGAGGAAAGTTGGAAAATCTACAAATAAGTGGAAACTAAACAACAACTTTGGAACAACCAATAAGTCAAAGAAGAAATCGAAAGGGAAATAAACAATTAGCTCTAAACACATTAAAATGGAAATATAGCATATCAAATCTTATAACAAGAAAGCTTAGTCATAAATGCAAATATTAAGAAATTAGAAAGATCTCAAATAAACCTAATTTAACACCTCAAGGAAGTAGAAAAAGAAAAAATTAAGCCTAGTGTTAACAGAGGGAAGGAAATCATAGAGATCAGAGTGGAAATAAATGAAACCAACCAGAAAAACAGTAGAAAGGATCAACAAACCTAAAAGCTGGTTCTTCAAAAAGATAAACAAATTGACAAACATTTAGTTAGACTAAGAATAAAAAAAGGGAGAACCTAAATAAATAAAATTAGTAATGAAAAGGGAGACATTACAACTGTAATGTTACTACATTACATAGGAACTGTGTACTACACAGTTCCTAGAATACTACAAATACATAGGAACATAAGAGAATATTATGAACAATTATATGCCAACAAATTAGACAACCTAGAAGAAATTGATAAATTTCTAGAAACACACATCCTGCCAAGAATGAATAAGGAAGAAATAGAAAACCTGAAAAGACCAATAATGAGCAAAGAGATTGAAACTGTAATAAAAAAACCTACCAACACAGAAATCCCCAGGACCAGAGGGCTTCATTTGTAAATTTTACCAAATATTCAAAGCAGAATTCATGCCAATCATTTTCAAATACTTCTAAAAATTTGGAATATTTCCAAAGTCATTTATGAGGTCAACATTACCCTGATACCTAAACTAGACAAGGGTACCATAACAAAACTGTAGACCAATATCCCTAATTAATATAGTTGCAGGATTTGTTAACATAATATTAGCAAAATGAATATTATTCAGCTATAAGAAAGGAGATCATCCTACCAATTGTGACAACATGTATGGACCTTGAGCACATTATGCTAAGGGGGATAAGTTAAACAAATAAGCACTGTATAGTATCATTTATATGTGGAACTTTAAAAAGCCAACTTATAAAAACAATAAAATGGTGGTTACCAAGGAATGGGGGTAGGAGGATAGGACAGATTTGTTTAAGGATATCAGTTTACAAAGAATAGTAAATAAGCCCTAGAGATATAATGCACCATATAATGAATACAGACAGCAATATTATGATCATTAAACTTGCTAAGAGACTAGAACTTTATTCCAACTACTAAAAAAAAAAATTGTTATGTGATACAGGTGTTATCTGTACAATGGTTATCATATTATAATATATAAATATCAAATTAACAAATTGTACACCTTAAATTTATACAATGTTATATGTCAAATATATTTAAATATAAAATGACACCCATTTATAAAATAAAAACGAAAACACAGTAAAAGAAACAGGAAATTTATAAGATATACTAGGAAGTGTCTACCTAATAAAAACAAAGTTGGAATCAAGAAATAGAGGAACAGAAAATACATAAGACACATAAAACAAATAGTAAAATAGCAGATTTAAACCCTATCTTATCATTATTATTAAATTAAACAGATAACCACACCAATCAAAGACAGAGATTGGCTACATTGATTAAGCATATATCATGTGCTGTCTACAAGATACATATTATAGAACCAAAGACACAAATAAGTTCAATGTAAAAGAATGAAAAACACTGTAACATGATGACAGTATGCAAAAGAAAGCTAGAGGGGCTTTAATAAATATCAAATACATTTTAATGCAAAATGTCTTACTAAAAATAAAGAAAAACATTTATAATAAGAGGGCAAATACCTCAAAGGATTGAAATCATACAGAGGCTGTTCTCTAGCCACAATGGAATGAAATTAGAAATTAATGGGAAAAAATAAAAATTTATAAATATGGGGAAATGAACAATACTCCTATAAAATCAACAAATCAGTAAAGCAAAAGGGAAATTAGAAAAGAAATGAGACAAATGAAAACAATATACAACATACCAAAACTTATCAGATGCAGCAAAATAAGTTTTTAGAGAAAAATTTATAGATGTTAAATTATTTATTCTGAAAAAGAATAAAATTGCAAAGCAACAATCTATACTTCCACCTACAGAAACCAGCAAAAGAACAAACTAAACCCAAACCAACCCAAAAGAAAAAAATAATACAATTAGGGTGGAAATTAATAAAATAGAGAATAGAAAAACAATAGAGAAAGATCAATGCAACAATAAAATTGACAAAACTTAGCTATATTTACCAAGGAAAAAGAGAAAAGACTCAAATTATTAAAAGCAGGAATGAAAGAGGGACCATCACTAGACCTTACAGAAATAAAAGGGATCACAAGGAAACCTATTGAACAACTTTATGCCAACAAATTAAATAACTCTGACAAAATAAAGAGATTCTTAGAAAGACACAAATGACCAAGACTGGCTCAAGAGTAATTAAATAATTTGAATAGATCTATAATAGTCAAAGAGATTGAATTACTAATGGAAATCTAACAAAGGAAAGTTCAGGACCAGATGACTTCACTGGTGAATTTTTTCATATATTTAAAGAAAAGTCTATACCAATACTCCAAAAATTCTTCCAAAAATTATTAAAAACAGGAATACCTCCCAACTCATTTTATTAGGTCAGCATCCCTCTGATGCCAATACTAGACAAAGAAGCCATCACAGGTGAAAAATATATGTGTGTGTCATGTGTGTCGTGTGTGTGTGTGTGTGTGTGTATGCACACACAGACCAATATCCCTTATTATAGGTGCAAAAATACTCATAAAAACCAACAAATGAATCCAGCAACCTATCAGAAGAGCTATACATCATGCTTGCTTCAGCAGCCCATATATTAAAAGAGTTACACACCATGACCAAGTAGAATTTAGCTCCACAATGTGAGGTCGCTGTGACATCTGAAAATCAATCAAATAAAAGATTCTTAGAATAAAGGATAATAATAACATGATCATGACAGATGCAGAACAAAACCATTTCATGAGAAAAAACACTCAATAAAGTAGGACTAGAGTGGAACTTCCTCAACCTGATAAGGAGCATCGATGAATAGTCCTCAGCTAACATCATACTTATTGCAGAATGACTGGATGCTTTCCTTCTAATATCACGAACAAGCTAAGAAGCAAGTTACACTCTTACCACTTCTATTCAACATTTTATTAGGCAGGTAAATGAGGCAAAGCAAAGAAATGAAAGACAGTCAGATTAGAAAGGAAGAAATAAAAATGTGTCTGTTTACAGATGACAAGATCCTATATATAAAAATCCCAAGAAACCAACTAAAAAACTGATTAGAAGAAACTAGTATAATGCCGTGACAGGATGAAGAAACTAGTATAATGATGTGACAAGATAAATTATTGATATATACAAATCTATGAACTTACAATGAATAATCCAAAAAATAGAATTAAGAAAGCAACCTCATTTATAATACCAACAAAAGAATATATAGAAATAAATTTAGTAACAGAAGCACTGAACTGTATACCGAAAAGTACAAAATGTTGAAAGATATAATATTAAAGATCTAAATAAATTGGAAGACATCTCATGTATATGCACCAGAACATTTTAAAATAACAATCTCCTCCAGATTGATCTACAGATTCAATTTTTATCAAAATCTCAGCTCCTTTTTAGTCATAAATTGACACTCTGATCCTAAAATTGACATGAAAATGAAGAACCAAAACAACCCTGAAAAAGAAGAGAAAGTTGGAAGACTCCCACTTTCCATTTTCAAAATTTACTCTAAAGCTACAATGATCGAGATTGTATGATACTGACATAGGATAGTGACATAGCTCCATGGGATAGAAATGAAGAGTCCAGAATCAAACCCTCACATTTATCAATGATTTTCAACCAGTGTGCCTAGACAATTCAGTGGGGAAAGGAATAGTCTTTTCAACAGTGAATTATCTCTTTATCCAGCGTATCCATAAAGTATACGCTACCCACCAGTTAGCCATGCAGCAGCTGTCTCAGTTTTAATTGTCACTGTTCTTGTATTCAAGTAACCCGTACAGAACCCAACACTATGTCACAGTGCCTGTCATTCACCTCACTTCATCTCATCACACAGGTGCTGTGTCATCTCACATCATCTGAAGAAGGGTGAATACAGTATAATAAGATATTTTGCAAGGGACCACACTCCCATAACTTATGTTACAGCATATTATAACTGTTCTTTTTATTGTCAGTCTCTTATTGTGCCTAATTTACAAATTAAATTTTACCATAGGTATATATGTAATACAAAAACACAGTATATATAATGTTTGGTACTATCTGTAGTTTCAGGCTTCCACTGGGGGTCTTGGAATGTATCCCCCACAGATAAGGAGGGACTGCTGGCTAGGTAAATGCATACAGGCAGAGAGTGATTAGTGATTGCCTGGAGCTGGTGTGGGTTCAGAAGGGAGTGAGTGGGGTGGGAATGCGGAACAACTGCTAATGTGTACAGAGGTTTCTCCTTGGGATGATGAACATGTTTTAAAATCATATTGTAGCGATGGTTGAACAAATCTGTGAATATCAAAACAAATTAATGAATGAAGGTTTTTCTCCTGTAATGGGATCCACCCCTCATGTCTTCAGGCCTAGGTTACTGCACTATGATTTGTAGTTACCCTATTAAAATACCTCCGTAAATATTCCTTTTTGTAAGTAAATACTTCTTGAATTAACCAATTTTTGGGTGCCATTGTTTTTTCTGTTGGATTCCCAAATCATAAACAATAAGGTGACCTATGAAGGGGAGGGGGAAAGAAGACAGAATTGTGTTCTCAATAGCAAGACGGATAAGTCAAGGTCTTTTTGGGAGCTAAGACACAAACGGATGTTTTCCTAAGTAAACTACGCAAAGTAAAATGGATTTATGAATCAGCCTGTAGATGTAATTGTACCATACTTCATCATAGTCTATATTCTCATATCTATTATATACTTGGAAGAAGTTCTACTTATTTGCTTTTTCAAGAGGTATATTTTGATGCTACACACGAGTCAGAAAATTCTATTGTTATGTGTGTAATCAGACCTTTACCCTAAGCATTATTGCGAATGTAGCCAATTTGAAGGATGATTTAAAGGTATGTTGCACTAATCTTAGCAGTAATGATACAAGGTAGAGAGAAAGAAATACAGGAAAACCCATGCTCCCCAAGAAAGAAAGAGAAAGTGAGGATTTAGCGGTAACTGTGTCAACAACACCCAGAGACTATATGTCCACAAATCCTCTAAAGTGGAACATATCTTTTATGTAGCTACTAGATTATTTTCCCTATATGGGAATCAGGCTTTTAAATGACAAATCAGAGCCAAGATTTACTGTTCACTGAGCTATTGACCATTCGAAGTAAAAGACCCCCAATATCCTTAACAAACTGTCTCTTTACAAATAGTCTGAAGGGATAAAACCCTGGTAAATGAAATGATAATTCATCTCTTATTTTTGAGCATAATAATCTCATCCATAGTAATTAGAAGACTAAATGGGATAATAAAAAAAAATGTCCCTTCATTGGACCAGCATTGTTAATAATAAATCCCATTTTCTCAAGGCATAACAAACTGGTTTATATTCTTAGCTAAAGTTGTTATTAAAAAAAAAAAAGTATGATAGCATTAGATTTCCATTTGTCCACCAGGGGATAGCTGAGCCATTGCTAACACTTGATGACATAGCTCGAGTAACATCGCAGGTGTGCCAGAACATCTACATCTAAGCTAAAAGAAAATCCAACCTGGCTCAATTGTTGCAGCTTGCATATTACTTAGACTGGGGAAATATCAGATCAGATCATGGTTCTGGAAAACCTTCAATCTCCTTCTTACAATATTTTTAGTTATACTTGTTTCACATTTGAGTAATTATGTTGTTCAGAGTCCTAAGTGCTTCTTAGCATTCACTGTCCTGACAGTTGATTCAGACTTATGCTAATCAATATTCACACTGAAAAATGAGACCTACTCAAGGGAGACTTTATCCTCAAGGAATTCAGCAAGAATGAAGATGTGACAACCCTTGAAGGGCTCCCTGCAGCTTTAGCTCTGAACATAAAAAGAAGTTCCCATACTCCCAGGAAATGGCTGATTATTTTGTAGCCATCAGAACCAGTTTCAACCTGATTAAACAATAAATGACAGCTCTCACTAGGCTTGGGTACAAGTACTATGAGGACTGAATTTTAACAGCTGACTTTATCCCAGTTATTACACCATGGCACATTCCTTGCAATGACAGCTCTTTGCTCCTTATTCCAGTCAGTCAGAAAAGAACTCAGTCCAATGTACGGCCAGCTCAGGACATGTGTCCTATTGGCACACAGGACTTTGCACTCAGAAGTCTGATGTTTGGGATTTAATGCTCTACAATTATTATAATCCTTAATAATTTTATTTTTGAATTTATGCTCTGTTAGTGATGCCCAATGAGTCAATGAAACAAGAGTTAGTGGCTTGGATCCTTGGCTCATGCATCAGCCTATTACCTATCACCACTCTGCATTCCGGGAAGGGTTCTCAGCTGTCCCCTCCCTTAACTCCACTCAGTGACCATTGCCACCTCTGCCTTGCTAATTGGGGCCTGGGCACAGATGTGAAGAGGGTCCAGGTTCTAAATCTCAGTCTCCTGTGAGAGTTATTTACTGTCCCCAAATAGTGTGACATTATATAGGAAAATAAAAACACCACAGCAGGTTGAGAGACAGACCATAGAAGAAAGGGAAAAGGGTTTTCTCCCCTGGCTTCTTGAATAAAGAAGTTCACACTTTCATTTTGCACTGGGGCTTTCAAATTACATAGCTGGCTTTGTTCCAAGGAACACACTTGTCAATACCAACCTGTCAACAGCCTCATGCTTCTACAAATGACGCCAACTCACCAGTGCCAACGAGAGCTGGCCATTCCCTTATTGCTACACTCCTTAAAATCCCCACATAAAATCAGCAGTCTGCTGTTTGGGGAGTGACTGCCTAACCAACATAACAAGTCTTACTTGTGTTTGCAATAAATTCAGCTTGCTGAGCTTGTTGTTGTTTCAGATACTGTGCAGTGGTCTCATAAATTGACAACACCAACATTTGGTTCTATGAGGATGACAGAGGCCTGCTGGTTTGTTTCCAGTTCTTTGGTCATTGAAAAGAATTTGTTAAAAGAGAGGGCTGTATTTAGAATTAAAGAAGTGCTAAGAAATAGCATTAATATTCTTCTCAAAAAAATTCTTCCCACATCTTCCAGGAAAGAACTTCACTGCTGATTAAAAATTTGGATTTCAATAATTCCAGGTTCAGCAGGGAAAGAAAAGTTATCATTCATTTATAACTTTTTGAAAACTTTTCCAACCCAATTTCACAGATGTAATTGTTAAAAAGTAAGTGCTCAATGAATACTGAATTGAATGAATTTATTAATTCAAGAATACATTAATGACCAATCGAATGCTCCTTTCAACTTTTTGCTGAAACCATTTTGGAAAAAGGAATGCAAGATCTGGAGAAGCAACTTTTTAAATCATAGCACTGTGGTGCTGGTACAAAGAAAATGAAAATGTATTTGGGATTCCTACATATATAGACAGTGAATATTTTACACCAAATACGAGGTATCCTAAAAGTGTGTGTATACAAGAAAGGTGAGCAATAAGGCTTATTAGAAATCTAAGACACAGTAAAGAAGCAATATGAATATGCCCCAAATAAAACTTCTACCTCGTTTTATTTTCTTGAGTTTGCTGACATAGGTGAACAAAAAGCATCCAGAAATGTGTTTTATGTGCATGCTATGCATTGAAAATGCTTTGCATATGCTGATTTTTGGGGGGGGGAGAATAAAGCAAATATTTAGATGATTCCGTATAGAAAGTGAACTCATATTTACCTATCAGCTGTTTATATGCTATGAAGACAAGTAAATTGATATCTGCTTTCCCTCAGCATTAATATAAAAAAGTGGAGATATTTACCCAGAATAAGATGAGAATTCACTACTCTTCATTTTCATCATGTTATTATAAAGCAAATCCTCACTTTGATATAAGATTCAAGAGTCTTCCTCTAATAAAACCCGTTAGAACAATATTAACAACCCTGTGGTATTGTTTTACTGCTACTACTTATCCAGTACTTCTAGTAAATAATCTGCTGGGCTAGATGGCATCACTGTTGTTGCAAATGCACAGCCTGTTGGTATAACAGGTTTATAGTCAAGCACTGGTGTTTATTTTTCTTAGTAGAAGGAGCATTCCAGAACATCATAAAGAAAGTACAAATAAATGAAAAATTATAAATGAATTACAGATTCTTCCGTTGCTTTGCACTTTTTTTTTTCTCTGATTAGAATTTTTTTATTGTTTGGTAACATAAACAGAAGAGAAGAAAGCTGAAGGGGATTGCAATGTACCAAAAGGTAGGAGAACATATGTCTTCACCCAGTACGAGCAATAGTCAGGGTATGAATTATGTGGTTGGTCCAGCATTTTGTTTTTATTTTATTTATTTTTTTAAATATTTTATTGGGAAATTGGGGGAGGGGAACAGACAAATTGCTGTCCTTTTGTGCTCTTCAGTCTAGTTGTGGAGGATGTCACTTCACTGGCCCATGTTGGTATTATCATTGAGCTCTTCCCCGGGTGATGCAGTTGCTTGCCCGCCATTGACGGTCATTCACAGAGGCTCACGGCAGCTTGCGGCAGCTGCCGGCCACTCACACTGCCTGCCAGCCACTCACAGTAGCTAACGGCAGCCCACTGTAGCAGGGGCTGCAACCTATGCCGTCGCTGGCGACTCACAGCAGCCCAGCTCCATGTCGAGCTGTTGTTCACCATCTTAGCTGTAGAGGGTGAGCATCACTGGTCCTAATGTGGAATCCGAACCGCGGCCCTGCTGCTCAGAGCTGGTGTCCCAAGCCAACTCTTAACCAACTCGCCACTTGGCTGGCCCATGGTCCAGCATTTTAATACTCTTCTCCCTGAGTGTAGACTTCTGGTGTGTTGGGCTGTATATCATTGATTGCACATTAGGATAATTTTATCCTACATAAGCAAACAGGTAGATGTTCTGTCTTTAGGAGTACATTTTAATCTACTCTCTGAAAATTAATATGAAAAAGAGGAGAAGTTTATAGGCCACTAGTGGATGCAAGTCCTTGAAAGGATGTTAATTAATGTTATTTATAGATTTTTTTAAACGCTGTAACTTACATATTCCAATTAAAGTAATATAAATCTAATAAGTACAGGGTAGAAATGAAGGAATAAACAGGAAAATGACTAATAGGTTATAGTGGAAAGGAAACTTATGCAAAAGTTAAAAAAATGAGAGTATGGTAAACAATCTTTGGTCAGATAAAATGAAAGCATTTCTATTGCAAGTAACAAATGTGTATTGCTTAAAACATTAATGTATATACACTATGTTTCTTTTATTCCAAGGTATAATACTGATTTGTCTGATATAAACATGGAACATTTTTTTTTCTCCTCCAGGAAATCATGTAAAATATGCAAACAAGCATAGTTGTGTCTGGTGAAGGACAATAAGTACTTTTCAAGATATTTACTATCACTGAGACTAGTAAATAGATAAAAATCATGGACATCACAATTAAAATTTCTCAGTGTGAGTTTTACAAATCTTACTCTACTTATAAATGGAATGACAGATAAGACAGGGAAATTTTCCATGTGCTTGAATATAAGAAATACAGTTACTAAATACATACATATATACATATACATATATACATATATATATACATATATATGTATATATGTATGTATATATATATATATATCTCACAATGGAAAATATAGTATAAAATAACTTGAACTTCATGAAAAATACTACATATGAAATGTATAGGACAAAGTTAAAGTTATACTTAAAAAGGAAATTGCACATATTATAAAAAGGCAGAAAATCATTGAAAATATAGAATGTAAAATATCAGCAAGGCCTAAAATTGATTCTTTGTAAAAACTAATAAAAATAATAAACACCAGAGAGATTGACCCAAATAGAAAAAGCACCAAAAAAAAATACATTAATTAAAAATGGGAGAAGACTACATATCCTACAAGTATTGAAAGATCATATGAAAATATTATAATCATATTTCTGATAATGTTTTTAAAATATAAATAACATGAAAAAATTCCTAGAAAAACACAAACTGCCAATACCCACAAAAAAAAAGAAATAGAAACTGCGTATAACACTATAATCATTAAAGAAATTAAATTCATAATTAAAATACTTGAGCCGGCAGCCACTGAGGAGAAGCAGCCATGTTCTGTGCTACCCCATGGTCGTGGACCTCACCCAACAAAGGCCACAGGTGACCCTTGTTGGAATGTAACATTACACGGGAATGTAAGCAAGCCGAGGCACAGCTGCTGCCACGGGTGTCTCACCAAACACACCAAGTTTGTGCAGAACATGATCTGAGAGGTGTGCGGCTTTGCCACCTATGAGCAGCACACCACAGAGCTGCTCAAGGTCTCGAAGGACAAGAGTGCCCTGAAGTTCATCAAGTAAAGGGTGGCGACACACATCGGTGCCAAGAAAAAGAGAGAGGAGCTGAGCAGTGTCCTTGCAGCCACGAAGAAGGCAGCAGCCAAGATGGACTGAGCCCCATCCCCTCTGTGTGTAATAAAACCTTTTCAGAAAAAAGCAAAACAAAACAAAAAACCTTCAGACACAGACAACTGCACAAGGGAATTCTACCAAACTTAAAACAAATACAATGCAAAATTATAACACAGATTTCAAAGTCCATGAATGTTGAAAATGCCCCCAAATTATCTTTATTCTGGTGAGTCCAACTCTTTCTCAGTACCTGTACACATCACAGTCCATACAGGAACAGTGGATGGTTAAGCCAGGAAGAGAGATGTAGGGAACACAACTTGTCTAATTCCACTATATAATCAGTACCAGACCAGCTGAGCTGATATTGTGTGCTCTGCCCTAGAACACAAGCAACCTACTATGTTCCCAGTGTATCCACTAAAGTTACTAATATTGTCACCTTCCAGCCCCCCCTTATCAAATTACCTTTTGACATCACAAAACCCCTCACAGCAAATAGAAATTGTGGATGAGACAGCATGCAATTGTTTGCACTGAGCTTCAAAGTTCTAGAAAAAAATGAACTTCAAAGTTATGCAAGCATTACACTTAAAATTAAATGTTTTCTCTTACTAAAGAAAAAATTATTTGCTATCATTTTTTAAAGTGTTACTGAGGGCATTACTTGTCATTGAGAATGACGTTTTAGTAAAAACCACAGCAATCTCATATTATTTGTAGATGAGAAATATCAGTGGAGTGTAGGCCCTCTGGACTGTTTTCTTAAAAAAAAAAAGAAAAAGAAAATGTTTCTCTGTAAGTTAAAAAAAGTTTCTCCTGACCCCATATCTTTGAGTAGTTTTGGAAAATCATCTAGTCAGAAAAATTTATAGAGAAAAATTATAGAAATTCATGAACTTCCCCCTGAGTCTTCTATCCTGCCCCGGCACTGGAAAAACGTGTTTTAGTTAAGCTATGAATCAACTTCAACAGGATAAACGGGCCAGCATTACAGTTGCAGACCTAACAACCAATACTTGGGACCAACAACAAATGCCAAGAGAGGGTAAACCAGTGCCCGTATACCAAGTTGCCTATGCTGTGGATGACATCCTGCGGGAGAGCATGACATTTCACCTCCACAAAACTGGTTTGCTGGAAGAGTGTGAAGAGAATAGCTTGTGTGGGGGCAGGGCAGCATAGCTCGCTGTTGATGAGTGTGGAAGCCTTTCATGGTAGTAATATATTATATTTTCATGCTCTCCCAGCCAGCAGGGAGTGCCACAGACTGTCACAGAAGAGGAAGAGTTTCACAGCTATCTTAATTAATATCTCAGAAATTTAAACAATTTCGCAGTGGAAGTTATTCCTGTCATCTAAATTTTTTAAATAAAACATCATGCAGAGAATTCTCAGGAGGAAGCAAAAAGTTTTGGTGAAAAACAAAAAACAAAACAAAACAAAACAAAAAGGTGCAAATAATGGTGTATCCTAATGGCCAACAAATAAGTGATACTAACAGGAAATAATGCGCTGCTTGTCTTTGTAATTTTCAATCTTTATGTTTTTTTCCTATTTCACAGCTGTGTTGCATTTTCTTCTCCCCTGTTTGCCTTGAAGTTACGTATATCTGTTCAGCTCTTCAACCTCCTTTTGCTAGTTTCCAAGGTTAATTCTTTTTTTTTTTCCTGCCCAGAGGAAACAGGGGAACTTGGAGAAGTACCCAAGGCCCCTCTGCAGGAGCATGATGGCTTGTATGTTCCTACAACAGTGAGCTACAGAAGGGAGGTACTTTACCACCCAATGACCCGGCTAGGGGGACTTGAAAGCCAGAGAGAGGGAGATCTAAAGTAAGACAAACCAATAAACACCATGGTCAGTAAAACACAGTGCTGGAGAAAATATGTAACAATTTTAAAGAAAATAATAAGAGCAAGATATAAGATTTTCTGGATCTAAAAATAAGAGCTATTATTTTTCAGCATTCATCTCTTGGATATGGGCTAATTGGGTATCCTAACCTTCAATTTATATAATTTATTTACCTAAGTTCATCTGAATGCTTCCTCCCCTCTGCATTTGTTCTACATTAGGTTGCCCTGAGGAAGAAAAGCTATAGCAGGTTAACACATTTGTGACAACAGAGTAGAGTTAAGAACATAGCTGCAGTTTATTCAAGTGCAACAAAGATCCAGGAAAGAATGAAATTCATGAGCACAATTTCTGGCTGCCCTTGTAATGGGCACCTTCCTCAGGATAATGGCACATGGATGAAATAAGTCACGTAACTGATGATGTTAGTTCAGGAGAGAGCAAAGAAATGTACAGTTAGAGGGAGGAGCTTTGACTGCGAATGATGGAGGAAATCACAGTGCTTTGGCCTCCGGCGATAATTTTCTAAAACTTTGCTTAAGTTTCAGTGTGGAGAATTTTGCATGCGCTGCAGATCTGGGCATCACTCACCAACACAAGCACAGCCAATGCACAGGAGCCGAGCCTGAATGTGTCACTTGTTCTACCCAGAGCCCTTGCTCTATGGGCAGGAGCCCCAGGCCTGGGTAACAGAAAACCACATTCTTCGGGTAACTGTTATATATTGGCTTGGGCTACTAACAACTATAGCTGCTTGTTTCATTGATTGACTTTCCTCCTCCCTCCTGCTGCCAAGGAAGACTGAACACTCTCAAAGGCATTAGGATCTGTAAAGGCCTGATGATAACGGTGATGATGGTAGTAATAATGATTACAACAACAAGAACTAACTTGTAAGCCACAGTAATGAACATGTTATAGGAATTGTTTCATGTAGCCTTCAAAATAATTATATGACAACTATACATTATCTCCTTTGGTAAATGAATAAACTAAGGCTCAGAAATGTTAAGAAGCGTGCCGCAAATGACAGAGCTAATAATTAGTGGTTTAAAATTAACCTGAATTGGGTCAACCGAGTGGCA
>NW_017732399.1:0-732 GCF_001890085.2 Hipposideros armiger | reverse complement strand
CCCCCTCATACCTGCCATTGAAATACATATAGAAGGCACAAAGGAACAGCACTGGAAACAGTATTTAATACAGTAGGCCTGACCAAAAGTTAAGGACCTGACCTTTAAAATACTCAAGTGTGGTCTAATAGGCAGGAAATTCTAGAAAATTTATACGTGCCCAGGGATTTTGAGGTTATCCCATGTTACTTTAAAAAAAAAATCTGTCTCCACTTCTTTTCATGCTATGTACCTTTTGAGGTAGTATACATGACTTTCCCCCATCCCACCCCTCTAGCAGTACCTCTTTTTATGTGTACATTTAGAAACAGTACATTTTAGAAATACAGCATGGCCAGGGGAGACAAGAGAGAAAGAGTGGACTTTTATCTTGAGATGTGAAGATGATGTAAATCAGAGTGGAACAAAAAAAAAACACTGAGACGAAGAGTTCTCTGAGGGTTACACATTGTATGAGGAAAGCATGACACGTTCTTTCAAATTATACCAAAAAAGCACTTATCTTCTTCTAGTCACTGTCTTAGACAATGAAGAGAACATTGTTTAAACCAGCAGACCCACTAGAAATATCTGCTAAATATAGGTATGTAGCTAGAGGCTGCAGAAATGAAACTGTCTTGTGTGTAAGATCTGAAAATGTAATCAAATAATTATTTTTCCACCCATGCCCCCTCTACCCACCAAAAGAGTCCTGGAGCTATGAACTTTTTTGGTGTGTTTTTTTAAATTTCA
>NW_017732398.1:576669-577771 GCF_001890085.2 Hipposideros armiger | reverse complement strand
AAAAAAAATCAGTTGTAGTCATGGGCTGGGTGGGGGAGTAGTGGTGAGGAGGGATGAATAGGTGAAGTGCAAGGCATTTGTGAGGTGGCAAAACTATCCTGTACAATACTGTAATGGTGGACGCAGGAAATTATGCATTTGGCAAAACCAGTCGAGCTGTACAACACAAAGAGTGAATCTTAGTGTAAACTATGGATGTTAGTCAATAACAATGTATCAATATTAATTCATTAATTGTAACAAATATTCCTCATGAATAAAAATGTTAATTGTAGGGGAAACAGAGGGATAGGGAGAGGGCGTATATGGGAACTCTGCTTTCTGCTCAAATTTTCCGTAGTTCTGTAACTGCTCTAAAAATGTCCATCACTTTTTAAAAATTGAAGCATAAATAATTTTTTTGTACTTAAAGTTATCTTTGTGATTCCCCAGAGGACTCCTGTAAGATCACAAATATTTGTTCTTTCATTTTATGAAAAGATGGGTGCCAGAAATAATTAAGTATTTGATATATTATTGATGAGTTGCATGGAAAGAGGTATCAAATCAGGAGAGATATTTAGATTTTCTTGTGTTAAATTTGTATAAATAAAGTGTTATTAATGTATTTATTATACAAATACATATATACTATATGGACAGTTTCAAGAGCTCTGTCAATGTCCTTGCTGTTCATGATATGTTTCTATTTATGTCTTGTGGCTGCTTTGCCTCATACTAAACAAAGTACATTTTCAGTCATAAAGTCAGTTCATCTTAAAAGGTTAACTTGGTGGTAACTTTACTTCTTTAATATAAATACAGCATCTTCAAGACCACTGGTTTTCAACTGAAGATTCACATCACTTCAAACTAAGGAGTTTTATTAGTATACAATGTTTAGGACCTCTCCAGACTCACAGAATTTATTTGATTTGTAGTTTTCATATATTCTTGGCATATTCTAACTATATGCTTGGTATATTCATGGTACATTATGTCAGTATATTTATATAGCTAAAGATTTTTCCCTGTAAATATTCTTTTTTCATTTTCATAAATTAAATGTAACATGTACTATCTTTTTTAAAAAGTCTTAATTACTAAGTGTTTTGTCTAAAAA
>NW_017732398.1:571061-573444 GCF_001890085.2 Hipposideros armiger | reverse complement strand
GCTCCTCAGTGGCAAAAGTTGCTAGGGTGCTCTACAGAGCAGTCTGCTGGGGTTCGCGACAAAGTTCTCAGTGATGAAAACTGCAGCATCTGTAAGAGCTGCTGTCCTCAGCAGTGAAGGCTTGTTGGGGTTCTCTGCAGAGCAGGCCACTGGGAACTGATGGTCACTCCTACCATGTCGGTGATAATGGTAGTCTCTGCCCTTCTTCCTTGTTCCTAGCCATTTCAGGACATCTCAGCTTTGCTGATCTGTGAATTGGGTAAAACTGAAGCAGGTTTTCATGTAGTGCTTCAAAAGGCTGGGGAAGCTCATCTCTCACCTTACTCTCTTTTCCCTTGGGTCAGGGAGTTCCTTTTCACTCTGAGCAGTGCCAGTCTGGGGAATGGAATAAAGCAGGCAAGGTGAAATGGTTTTTCCAACCCTTTTTGGTTGGTTATTTCAGGCTTTTGCTCCATGGTGTTGCAAACTTCTTCAGCTCCCTCAGAGCTATTTTCATTTGTGAATAGATGTCTAATTGTTATTCTTTGTTGCGGGTGGAGGCTAGATTCTTCTACTACACCAAATTGGTGATGTCCTGTACACTCTTAATTGGAATCTTGAGCCTTTCCAGGAATATTATTGTTCATGGAGAGTTGCTTTTTGTGGGTGGAGGAGGTGAAAGCTGGTATCTTTGACTCTCCCATCTTGCTGATATCACTCTGCAGGTTGATTTTTTTTTTATCTCATTATATGACTTGGACTCTGTTTCTTCTTTCTTCCACATCTAAGGACCATTATGATTACATGGGGTGCATCTGGATAATCCAGGATAACCTCATTGTTTTATGTTCAGTAGATTAGCAACTTTAATTCCATCTGAAACCATATTCCCCTTTCTCAAGTAAGGCAGCATATTGACGTTTCCAAGGATTACATATCTGGAACAGGGAAAGAAGGGCATTACTCTGCCTGCCATATCAGTTCTTGGCTTGACTTCTAGCCTTATGGGGCTTTTAAAAGTCCAATCTTTTTTTTTTTTTCGAAAACATCCAGCAAAGTAAATTGAAAAAGGCTTGTATGGTAAATTACTGTTCTTTTTTCCCCTGTGTAAATAATCAAGCCAAATTTAATTGAGACAATCTTATCTTGTGATCAAGAATAATCTTTCTTTGAGATTACTTTTGATTAAAAGAAGGGTTACTCTAGAGAACAATTTTGTGTTTCAATGAAAAACTGAACATCAATGATAAACTGTGCATACCCTTCTGGGTTTTCAGATTCTAGCTTGTTCATTGTCTTTTGAGCAATTTTGCACTTCTTGTAAATTGCAGGTAATACATGGAAATGCCTGGTGGAGATTCAATTGACTTCAATCAGTTTTGGAACCTATTTGTCAATTGGACTGGATCCAATTACAGTATCCAAATTGTGAATCCCTAACNTGCACTGCTCAGAATAAATGTGTAATATTATTCATAGCCTCCATCACCACCACGCCCCCACCGCCCTGCGCAGTCCTTTCTTTTTCTTCATGTAGTCATTTATTGCTGTATGCTTCTTTCTTAGATCTGCTTTTGCTGCATCCCTTAAGTTTGAGATTGTTATGTTTCCACAGTGATGGCCATTGGCTACCTCAGTGGCCAAATCTGCCAGTGTCCTCTGCAGTTGCTGGGGTCCAGGCCATCAAACACTATAGGGTCCTGTGCTGTGGGAGCTATAGGGAGACCTTATCTGACTGCCATGAAGCCTGTTGAAGTCCTCAGTGACAACGTTTGCCACAGTCCTCTGCAGAGCAGGCCACTGGGAACCATGGTGACGCCTACGGCATGGCTGACACTGATAGTCCCCGCCCTTCTTCATTTTTCCTCGCTGTCACCAGACATCACTGCTAAGCCAATTTCTTCAGAAATCTTTTCTGTGCAGTTATTCTGTTTTATGCTTCACTATGCTGCTGTAGGTTCTTAATTGTTCTTTTATTATTTTCTTGATTTCATAAAATTGTCTCTTTGTGTTTTCTTATAGCTCTCGGAGCAACTTTAGGAAAACCATTTTGAATTCTCTGTCAGGCAATTCAAGGATCTCCATATTTGGGGGGTCACTTACTGAACGTTTATTGTGTTACTTTGCTGGTGCCGTGTTTTCCTGTTTCGTTGGTATCCCTGTAGCCTTGCCTAGGTGTCTGCTCATTCAAAGAAGCTGTTATTCATTCAAGGCTCTATGGTCTAACTTTAGTAAGGTAAGCACTTCACCTGCAAGTGGGGGTATGCTGGAGCACCTGTGACCCCGAATCTAGTGGTGCAGGGCATTTGCAGGGCACCAAGTACAGGTGTGTGAGGCAGCTTCAGGTTCAGAGAACATGATGTCCTTTTGGCTCAGGCAGCTGGAGTCCACAACAGGGGCAACT
>NW_017732398.1:566376-567729 GCF_001890085.2 Hipposideros armiger | reverse complement strand
TCTTAGGATTGTTTACAAGGGCACAAATGATAAATATTTTATCCTCTAAACAATATCCTTCATGATGCTATCTATTTTCTTTTAACTTTTACTTTCAAGATGTATTTTTATTGTCATTATATTTATATTTGAAAAAAACAGAATATAATTATTATCGACGTTGTCTCTGACTGCCTTGGTTTGAATACTTACTCTGACACTTAACCACCTTGTGCATAAGACCTGTGCCACCTTGGGCATATTACTGAATCACTCTAAGCCTGAGCTCCATCCTCTATAAACTGAGGATGATAGAAGGCCCAGCTCCTATGGTAGAATCTATATTGAGGGAGGCAATAAATGTAAAGCACCTAGTATAGTGCTTGAACATAAAAAGTACTCAATCACTTTCATTACTTTTCTAAACTCTACATTTTACTATAAACATTTTGAGGTTAGCGATGAGTTTATAGTCCTCCTTATAGCCCATTTTTGAGACATCAACTTGAATTTACTATATGCTCTTTAAAAAATCAAATTAATTTAGGTTCATTTGATTGATAGCACAGAGCCAATATTTTTTTATAATTCCTACTTAAACATTGTATTGGTTTTATCATTGTGCCGTATATTCACATAACCTCGTGCAACATCCTGCTGTTTTTTACTCATTTAATTACTTCAAAGACCTCAGTTTTTCCAGAAAGCTTGATAATTTCAATGTACACAGCCTTTTCTAGATTTTAGATAGATAGTATGTAGATACAGTATACTGTTCACATCTAAATTATGATTAATTTAATAACTATATATAAATTATGTATAAATATATATATATACATAATCCTAGTCCAGGCATAGTGATCCCTGCTGTCTGTACTTCAGTGGCTTATCAGCAGAATGAAATTTGATAATGCATATGAAAATACTTTGTAAATTATTACACATAAAATGTAATGTAATACTGACATTTAAATGATTACTATTTAAGAATAAGGATGAGAATGAGGTAGCATGGAATTGATCCATACCTGGATATCTAATATTACAAAAACTTTCCAAAATTGGAATTCTATTCTTTCTAACTAAGCAATTTACGTACCTAGCTTAAAATATAAGATGTGCAATGAATAATAGCTCTTTTCTTACCTAACTCCAAGTCCCGTAGTTTTAAACTTATTAGCTCTTTTTACTGCCTTATTTTTAAAAAATCATGTTTTACTGCTATTTCTTGATTTTTTAATTTTAGGCAAATCTACTATAGAGGAGTGTTTAGTTCTCTCCCTGACCTTGGCCCAACTCTGACACAGTCACACATCCCCATCTCCCAGTGAATCTTTAGGATTGTTTATTAAGTCAGTATTTGACATTTTC
>NW_017732398.1:562676-563044 GCF_001890085.2 Hipposideros armiger | reverse complement strand
TGCTATCATTCATTAATTTTAGACAATAGTTTTAAAGAACTGGTTTGGGGGAGGGGAAAAGAATGAATAGTCACCTTTGATTAAATCAAAGATGTGGAATGTCATTAGCCTGTAAATTTCTTAAATGGCAGAAATTTGATATATTTTGAGTGGCATTTCCTAATGAATCATTACAACCTCACCTATCATAAGACATCGCCCTATTAAAAAGCAATTTAACCAGCAGCAAAAAATGCCCACTTCTCTGAGTTGATATTAAGAAAATAAAAAGCATATATTTATATGAGATGATTCTGATGTCTCATTTAGTCTTGAGAAAGATGGAACAATGAAGAAATGAGTTTAATTTGAAAAAGGATATAGATAAT
>NW_017732398.1:559136-561380 GCF_001890085.2 Hipposideros armiger | reverse complement strand
TGGCATTGCATATGTCTAGTTGGAATACCAGAAGAAAAAGAGAGAACAGAAATGAAGAAATAGTTGAAGAAATAATGGCTTTAAAATTTCCAAAATTAGTGACAGACACTAAATTACAAGCCCAAGATACCCACAGACACCAAAACACATAGGGCACCAAGGAGAATAAATATCAACACTATAAATAAACTAGGTATACCATATTAAAACTGCAAAAAAAAAAAAAACAAAGACAAAGAGAAAATCATGAAAGCAAACAGGTGTCTGATGCTGAGGGGCTGCCTATACATACAAAGGAAAAAGGCAAGAAATCCAGAAGCCTTCCTATTAGAAAGCATGCAAGAAAGTAAACAATGAGTGAGATCTTTAAAGTTTTTAAAGAAAAAAACAAAACAAAAACCTGTCAACCCAGAATTCTATATCCAAAAAAATTACCCTCAAAGATGAAAGAGAAATAAAAACTTTCTTAGAGAAAAAAAAATGATAGTTTATTGCCAGTAACCTATTCCATAAGGTAGTTTATAAGTTGTTCAGGGAGACATAATAGAAGTAATAGAATAAGGTCAGAAACTTATATCCAATAAATAATAAATAAATAAATAAATAGTGAGCATCGAAACTGAATGAATATAAAACTTAATCTTTCTTATCTTATTGAAATTGTTCTAAAAGGTAGCTATTTAAGGCAATAACAGAAAAACATATTGGATTTTTTGCTATAGCATATGTAAACACTTCATTAACAGAGAGACTTTTTAACTATGACCTAAATTTTGATGCTTTGACTACTGGCTGGTATCACTAAAATGCCAACAATGGGAACATATTTCCCTGAATTGATTGGTTAATATTAATTTATAAGTTACCTTAGATCGATTTTGAAGGCTTTATTTCATTAGCCCCTTCCCATAACATTATAATGTTCACTTTCTAATTACTTTACATCTTTCACAATATATTTTGCAAATGTAACTCTCTTCAAACAACACATTCCCACTTTGATACAGTGTACACTCTTTAACTCACCATAATTAGCAGAGGATTTCTAAAAATCAACTCCTTGAATGTCTATATCATGCTTAGTAAGATCAGTTTAAACTTCTCTTTCAATTAAATGAATAGAGCACTTCATTTATGATATGTAAAAACACTTGGTAAATAAAATGATAAAAAGGGGTATCATACAATACAGATTTTAAGCATGGTTTGACTATTATATGGATCATTTAGAAATTGTTGCAGTCCTTTTTTCCATCCAATTAGCATACATCTTCATTAATTTGTGCTGTATTGAAAACATAATTATAAAGTAATTATGAAAACTTAAAATGTCATTAACTTTGTTCTCCATGGATTTTGCAGCCTAATAAGCCTCATTTAAATTTTGGAACTTCCCTTTAAAATCAGCCAATGTATAAAAGAAAATAAAACTTGTACACACAATCAGTGGCATTTGTTTTCTTAAAATCATTTTTCCAAAAGTATCTGTTTATTAGTTTGTCACTTTTCGTGTTTTTCTTATCTCCATTTTCCTTTCAAAATTTACTAGAGTTCCACTGGACATTTGACCTGAATTTTTATCTTTAAATTTCTATAAGTTTTCTATGCATAGATATTTTTCACTATGTCCCTATATTTCTTTTATATTATATACACATACCTTAATTTGCTGTGGAATTATTGTACTGAGGGAATATAATGTTTGTGACCACTGATAGAAAAATTTGACCACTGATTTTTTTAAACAATGCAGAATATGCTTATTTTCCATAGATAATACTATTGGATCTGATATCAAGTTTTCGGTTCTTTTGCTTTCCCTCCCTGCCTCGATTTTAATTTTTAACTTATCCATTCTTTATGGAAAGGAAAGAGAATCCTGAATGAAATTAGCTATGCAACTTTAAAGAAAAAATAGGCCAGTTTTTCTTTTACTACTGTTTCAGCTTATGGAAATTATTAGGGTCAGACAGCAATTTAATGATGTACCATTTTACTTTGCTTCTGTCCTCTAAAAATCACCAGAACCTGCTGAAGAAAGGCAAAATCTGCTCAGGTAATTGCAGAACATGGATACTTTTCTTCACAGGTGACATAGTTTTAAAAAAAACCTAGAGCGACAAGATCAACACCTGGGAACATACTATATGTTGGCACACACATACCACACCAAACAAAACATACCCTATAATATCCATGCATGGTATTTTTATGTTTGTGGCAAATTTTACTGAGATATGGAGA
>NW_017732398.1:547642-557075 GCF_001890085.2 Hipposideros armiger | reverse complement strand
CCAAAAATATTTTCAATGAAAACAATTACTTCAATTGTGTAGTAAACATCAAAAACAAATCTTATCTACTAAGGACACAACCAAGATTCTAACTGACAATTTATGAGGGATATACTGATTTACAGCACTGTGTGATGATATTTATTTGTCAGAGGTTTGTCCATATTTTCTAGTTATATCTAAATCTATAGGTCTATAATTTGGGCCATGTGAGGCATCGGAAAATATTGGGTTGTCGGAAAAGTCATGATGCATTTTTGCAATGAAAAACATAGAAAAAAATATGTCATGACTTTTCCGACAACCCAATAGCATCAGGTTCATGAAACTTGAAGTCACAGTGCAGGAGGCACCCACTCCCTCCCTGCTGTTGAGCAGGAGCACGTTGTACTACACTGAGTAGCACATCTGCTTCAACAAGTCAGAGTCCTAGCATAGTACCAAGCCAGAGCCAAAGACAGCCCTCACATGTTGACATCATTCCTCACAGAGCATGCAAAAGTACATGATCAAGGCAACACAGGGCTGAAAATGACCTACTGAATCATTAATAACTGAACAGATACTGCTATAGAATATGGTAGTGATTGAGATGTGATCTAAGGCTGATTTGGGGTTTTATTTTGAATTTTTAATCCCTTTAAGTGTAGTGTCAAAAATATAGAACAGAAACTTCTCATCTCACAAACTTAATGTTAAAAACTGTGGACCCCTAGAAGAAAAGTTCACTTGATGTGAACCATACAAAGAAATTTATCTTCTGAGATGGATTCCCCATGGTCAACAGAAAGCCCAACTTTTACAAATAATAACAGCCTAGCAAGCACTTACTGGCAGGGAGCTTTTGCTATAAAAGGTGGCCTCCCCTTTGTCTGGGTGGAACATAATTTAAGTTGCTACTTGAATCTGTGTCTCCCAGGCTGCCACTCCTTTTGCTCAAGTAAATGGTTTTTGTTCTTCATTACAGTTTAAAATTAATTTTGGTTTAGAGAACTTCATAAATATGAACAGTGCTCCAGAGCAAAACCCTTTGACACTTTGCCAACAGGTGGCAGAAATTCTAACAGGACAATTTAGCCATGTTCATTGCACTGATCATATTTGCTCTTTTTTTAATTTAGTGCTAATATAATTGTGAATATTGAACATATCAGACTTAATTGAGTGTGAAATAATGAAAACATTATGCAGAGATTATGAAAGGAAGTAGAGATCAATACAAGAGTGCTATGTCTATCACTGAGTTCTTGAACAATTTTTAACCGGACCTGTCCAGTCCAACTTTAATTGAGAGGCAAATCTTTCATCTTATGTCACCAATACCCAAGATGTTCGAGTTCCCTGTTCTCTGTTAGATGGCTTGCGAATGTTTAGTTACTGTTAGACAGCAGGTTATCTACAGGTGATGGGCTTTGAAGGAAAGAGTTTAACCAAGACAGCCTTAGCATTCTGCATTTCCAAGATGGCCTAAACTGTAGACTGTTTCTTCTTGACTACAGACTCCTGGCCTTCCTTTTCTTAGAAAACTTAAAATGGTAAATTCATCCTCTGCCCCATAGAAGTCATTCCTTTGAAACATAATCATCAAGAAAGATAGTGTCCCTATCTCCCAGTTTCTGTGGGAGGAAGGACTCTAACTTCAGTAGGTACCAATACATTGACCAACCTCCTGCTAATGTCCTCTAGTACCTTTCAACCAGCTCATTTCAGTGCTTAAACCTCTCCTGCCTTTTGTTTCATCGGTGTTGAGTTCAATCTTTCTCCCCTAATGCAACACTCTTGACTCCTACTGCAATAGTTTTGAATAAAATCTTCTTTCCAGTTTAACTTATGTGGTGCAATTATCTTACACAGGTTATCCAGTCTGTGAAGCACTGATGGTCCACAATTTAAACTCTGTGTTTTATAAGTGTGATAGCTGGTAATTCGTGGTCTTTACTGAACTACACCCAGAAACAGAGCTTAAAGGTGAGACATTCTCCACGCAGCTGTGTGTTATATTAACTAAAGGTTCTTCTTTCAAAACATCTCCATTCTGACAGGTCACTCAGCCTTTTCTTCTTTTGTCCCCAAACAAAATCTGGCCTACCTTCAGGAAATGTACCATAGTCCTATCAGGTATGCATCCCCATCTTTTCTCTGACCTTTGGTAAGTAACTTTTTCTCTACTGCTTTTCAAAAGACTGATTCATTCCTATTGGAGTCAAATTGGAGATACAACACTACCATGAGGGTACAAACAAAAAAGCCATGGGAGCTGGAAACAGTGATAATACTTTGAGATAAAATCCTTCTACAAAGGTGGGGTGGGGGCGTCAGTGTGGTAAGAAAATGAGTAATGTCCAGCACAGAAGGAATGATTTTAAAACACAAAGAGAAAAGTAAGCAATTGTGTAAAGTATCATCTCAGCGATTGATGATTTTCAAGAGATAAAGACAAAATTTCTAACTCACTGCATTTAGTACCCCAATTCCAACAGTAGTTTAACCACCAGGGCTGGGAACAACAATGGTTTGACCTTCCCATGTCACTGTTCCTCACCAACTTCTTGCCCTCATTTCCTATATTAACCAACCTTAAATCCCTGATCATTAAAATTATCATTCCCTTGAAATTACCATAAACTCTCTTGCTTATTTATCACTCTGTCCTCTCCTGAAAAATCAACTCCAGTTAAAGCAACTCTCTGCTACTCTTTTACCTACACCCACATAGGTGGACTGTTTGGATAAAAGTGCATAACCATGCTAATTTGTCGCATCTTAAATTCATTAACCTCAAGTGGGCTTTTAGTGCTCACCAGCTATCCTACCATATCTCCCAATCCTTTAACTCTCCCACTCTTTTTTTCTAAGTCAGTGCCTCTCAAACATGAGTCTGCATATAAATCACCTGAGGATCTTCTTAAAAACTCAGGTTCTGACACAGTAGGTGTAGAATGGGACCCGAAATACTGCATTTTAGGTGATGAATATAGTGCTAATTTGGGGCTCTCTCCTTAAGAAGCCTTTCAGGACAACTTCTCTGTTTCAAACCATTAACACCTCTTCCGTCCGTCTTATCACCTTTACTTGATGACTCATATTTTAATGAGAATCAGATAGAACTTTCCAAAGCTTCTTTCTCTAAAAGAAGCTTTTTACTCACATAATATGTCTTCCTTCATTTGGAATTAAGCTTTATACTACTATTTGTGAGGCCAAACCCATCATTTTTCACGGGATCCAACTCCTTTTCACATACTCAAGGCCACTTCAGTAATTCACGTATCTCATCACTGCATTATCAACATTTTCGCTACATATAGTATATAAAGAATCATTCTCAAATGCATAGTACACATGAGGTAGCTTATTTCATTTGGAAAATAATATAATCTATATATATATATAGAGAGAGAGAGAGAGAGAGATTTACAAATATAACATATAATAGATTATACGTCTTAATCCCGCAATCTCACCAGTGACTAACCATTCCTCTACTCTCTCCTTTAGAGAAAACGTCCTTGAAAGGTTGTCTATATACTTTTTCTAATTCTCCTATCTACATTTTTTTTAACCCACTGAAACATGAACTTTATACATTTACCAAGAACAGNCACTCTCTCGACTAATGGGTCAGAGGCTAATGCAGGGGGGGTGGTCTAAGAATCGGCTGTAAGGCGACACTTACCTTTGTAGCTTCATTTTCCCTCTCTGCTTTGCTTAGTTTAGCTTAGCACAATTCTTTGCTCAGATACCCCTTCATAATATGCAAATAGTGTGTTCCTTTAAACATGTGCGATTTACTTGAGGTCTTTTTCTAGTCACCTCTTTTGATAGTTTCTGCAATAATTTCAATCACTTGTAAAGGCATCAATTATATATATCATGTCACAATAAAATGATTACCAACATTTTTAAATGACAGCTATGTGGCAGTAATCTACAAATATCTTAATAGTTTAAGTCTCACAATAACCTTACAAGGTATATATTTTCATCATAAATTATAGAAATGAATGAGAGAGAGTCCAGAGAGGAATTTGTACAAGGTCACAAAGTCAGCAAATTGGAGGAGCGTGTTGTTAAAGCTAAACATTAGGCCTGTACTTTATCCATTACATTTATATGCCTGAACCCAGGTCATTAAAACAGTTAGCTGTACCAATTCCTCTAGTTTAATAAGTTATAAAGGTATGTAATTCATTTTAGAATTATATCCATCCGAAGAGTTAAAACAGAAAATGAATGCAACAATTAGGATAAATGTCAATTATTTGAATATTTCATTGAGGTGGAAGAGCTCTCCCTCTGACTATGCCGGATAAATGAGGTGTCTATATTGTGTCTGCTTTGCTTCTGCTTTTGTGCATGTTTTTATTCCAACCAGCATTTCAATATTTGGTTAACTTTTGTTTACCAATGAAGCTTTTAGTCTATGTTAGATCTTCAAGCGTTTAAAAACTCATGGTGATTTGCTTCACGCCAACATATCTCTGAGTTTCCATTTTAAAGTGGCATCATTAAAATTACTACAGTAGAGTATGTGCTTGGACTGGCATTAATTTTGGCACAGGATAAATAAGTTTCCTTTGTGATTGACCCTGAAAGGTCCTTTGATTTTGGCTTTATGAAGCCCCTCCTGATATATCTTTTGTCTTCCTAATAACATTCATCTCAGCCAGGCTTTCAAGCTACTTAAACCATTGTTTGAGCAACTTTTGTTTAAATTAACCCTCATTTCAAATTGCATTTCATCCTTTAAAACTAAGATTAGAGGTGCTTTGCAATATTACATAAAAGGTGTTTTTCTTTATAAGCCATCTCTATTGATATTTGAAATGGTTAATTTTTATCCCGGGAGTTAAACAGTATAGGATGACTTTGCTTTGCGATTCTATTATTTTCTTTCTTTCTCTTAATTTCCTTTTTTTTCACCTTCTTTAGACTTTAGCACTAGAACCAATGTATANTATATTTATATGAGATGATTCTGATGTCTCATTTAGTCTTGAGAAAGATGGAACAATGAAGAAATGAGTTTAATTTGAAAAAGGATATAGATAATTGTTAGGTGGTAAAGGCACTACTGAGTTATTAGTTGTACAAACCATTTTTATTCTTTTTTGATGAAAAATCTTAAGTAACAGTTATCTTAATAAGGAAACTGTAGCAGTATAATAATAAAATACAGCATGATAGTTTATTATAAGAATAGATCTTTATAGCAGAATTAGGAATATATCAAAGTATTTAGGGAAAACAGCCCATATCAGTAAGCATTCATTCAGAACCACTAGGAATGATGTAGAAACAGGGATGTATAGAGTGATGCAACCTTACACAACTGCAGGAGCTGGTAAAAGTCTCAGCTCCACTGTTTCTTCTTCGTCTGGTATTAAGGGCAAAGTCCTTGGACAGGCAAATCAGAAGGGAATATGGGGGAGAGTGGTGATACCTAAAGACCTCACGGAACAAGCCAGGACTTGTATCTTTCATTAGAATCCATAATGGTCTCTAGTGGTTCTCTTGCTCCACTCCCACCAGGATTTGGAGAAGCTCAAGGAAGAAATCCCATGGAAGCTAGCAATGAAGACCCAGCTATTGCCCAAATCAACAAGGTCAGCCAGAAGAACCACAAAAACATACATGATTCAATTCAGCCTTACAAGTATAAATGTGGTCATTGCTTCATTTACAACTTCCAAAACTCGCAGGTATCTGTTGGCCAATCTTAACCAGGAACATTCAAGTAAAGGAATTCTGGGAAAACATAGTTCCCTTTAGTCAGATTAATGCATTAGAAAGCCACCACACTGACAAAATAGAAATCTCAACAATAGTTGCAACTCTCTAAATAAACTTTCACCTTAAAAAGTCTTTATGCCCTATCCTGCCTGATTCCTTTCTTACAGATTTGGAAACTATTATGAAGTTCAGATCACAACTCTAGGTTCAAATAGCCATTAGGGGCACTAGTCGCTTTGATTATAATATAATGAGGTCAAAGGCTTTTATTGACTCTTAGAAGTTCAGAATCACCAAGTAAGAAGGTTCAATATTTCTTTACTCATTAACTGCAGTCTTTACTGAAATGTCCCTTGTTTTCTGTATTTTTTTCTCAGAAAATCACAATTCAAATGGATGGTTTTGCTAGTGTTTTGATGAGAATAAATGAAAAAGCAGAGAAGCCCATTTTTTGGATGCCAAGAATATTACCCTTAAACTTTTGCATTCCCTTTGAATATGATCCAAGGACTACTATCTTTTTGTTGTTGTTTTCCTGTTGGTGGCTGATTTTTTATTTCTTTCAACAAAGGAAAAAAAAATCAACTACAGGACCTTTCTACTACATAGTCTTCATTAATCCGTTCTAACTTTATCATAACTTTTCTCTTATAAGGATCTGTTTTGCACCACTCTTGATCTACAGTAATGCTATCTACTAGAAATACGTGAGATCACTCACCTGGGCCCAGGTAAGCTTCCCACAATCATCTCCCTTTTCCAAACCAATGTTACCATTGGACTGACCTTTACATTGCACAATACCTTTCAGCAATAAGCATCAGGAAACTTTAACAACAAAAACAAAATAGTCTATTACTCACAAACCCTGAAGCATGCAAGGTACACCAAGAAACACACAGCTAGGTTCCTGGTAGAAAGAGCAAGGGCCTGGGGTTCTGCTTTTATTGGGGTCCAGGGCAGGGGTCTAGGGTTTCACTGGCTCACTCTTTATTGGTGAATTTGAAGCATAAAAGCCAGAATTTAAAGCATAGGAAGGAAGAAAAAAGAGTAGCCCAAAGGTCAGTTATTGAAATCAAGGAAGATCTCTAAAACATGGAGCCTGAATGGAGGGGAGGTGGCTTGGCTGTTGATCTAGTGGTGTGGCTGACAGTGTGTTTATTGGAGCTACCCTTCCTTGGAGTGGAAGCCCCTGTTAAGTGGATGCCCAGACAATCAAATTTAAGTAAGTCACTTAAGTCACTTAAGTCACTTAAGTAAGTCACAAAGTATTATAAAAAGAAAAGCCAACTGTCAAAGCTTATAATACAGGATCCAAATTTATCTCCAATCCTAAGGAAACCAACAACTTTTAGCAAATGCATTCTCATCCTTTCCCATTTTCCAGTAAAGTCTCCACTGTGAGTTTTCTATTTTAGCAAACTCCAGTTTAGATTGCTTCGTGGATTGAACTTGCATCCTTAACCTGTATAGACTTCCAGACAAATGAAACAAAGAAATGCTTGCCTCAGAGAGAATCAGCACAGAGAAAGAAAATGATTTCTCCTTTTCTTCTCACCATGTAGCAGCCGACATTTGGGGATAAATTAGCATGGTTCAGCTGAGCAGCATGTGCCCAAGACAGCAGGTCTACGCCAAATAGGCAGGATGAGATGACCTGCTGCTCTCATTAGGGCCAAATGGCTTTCTAGGAGGATACTGTTATGGGTGAGCCGAGGTCCTTTCCAAGGTCACCTCATGCTACTGACACACTTGGAAAAGAGATTTGAAATACTTAAATTGGCTTAATCTACTCTCTTATTAAAAAGATAAGGCAGTAAAGGTAAATTTACACCAAGGTGCCTAACTAAACTTCACTCATAGTAAGACATAAAAATCTAACTTCCTTTCTCTAAAAAGCAATTTAACNGAATAATCAGAAAAGAAAAGGAATACCACAGAGAACAGCAAACACCAGTATCTGGGGTTTTCTCTCCCTTTAGTATTCTTTCATTTATTAACCTCCAACATGCTAATTCTGAAGGGTGTTGTATTCCATCCCCTTTAACATTGTCCTAAAAACTTTTCTTTTTAGTTATACATTGGAAAATGTTCCTGGAGCATAAAAGGGCTGAAAAATCCTGTGGTAGACCCTATCAGGTTTCTGCTAGCATTTCTGGGACTCCCGTTTTAGAGGTGTGCTACTGCTGTTGTTGCTGTGCTGGAATTAAATTGCAAAACTGTTCTGTTTCATGGAGCACTTGCCTGGCCACATAACTAAGGAGGATATAGTTCTGTTGTTGAGAGAGCAAAGGAAAAACCATGGGGAAATATTAGGGTTTGTGTTGAGGCCAAGAATCCCTATTATCTGTGTGCCCAATTTAAATTTGTTTCAACAGCGCTAGAGCAGCACTGATAACATCATACATGCTAGGGGGGTGTAGTGACTCCAAGAAGGATTAGTTCTGTTTGGCCAAAAAGCTTTCCCGGGGAGCGAGGCAGCAGCTGGCTCCACTGGTGGTGGAGCTTCCAACAGAGAAGCCGAGGATCTGCACGGGCAGAGTGAGTCAACCCTTGCTTATTTGGTGCTCTAGGGTAAGAGAACGGGGGCAAAGGTGGACACTTCCTTACCAAGAAGGTGATTCTCTTTGGTGCTGTAACAGTCTGCTCCACTTCCCTAAGGTGAGGGAAATCAAGCTCATTGATATTCCTGCCCACAGGACCTTCTGTTACGCGCATGTGGTTAACTGGCATCAAACCACCTCCTGGAGAAAAAAAAAAAGACTAAAGTGGTTGTTGTGTGAAAACTACCTGTTTTCTTCTCTATTTTGTTTAGCTCGTTGGGATCTTCATTTCATCCTTGCTTCTTATGCTGAGGATGTATTTCAATTTATCTAAGAGAGATTTCAAGGTCATTAAAATTCATCTTTTGAAGGTCACAAACCTGCACTATCAAATTTGTAGTTATAGAGGAGTCAGCCTTTAACCTTTTTAATAGATGTTCCATAAAATCTATAATGGCATATAGTAGAGAGGAAATTTTTATTCAGCTATATCTTTGAAAAGCAATAATCACTGCTAATGTTGTTGCTATTCCATCATGAGAGAGAGTTTTCTAAAGGTGACTAATTCTATCTAGTAATTTAAATAAAGCTCATATTCAGACTGACTGATAAAGATTAAGTAAACGCTATGTAACATTTTGAAAAATGTTTCTGTTCTAATCACATAATCTGAGTATACATTCACAAAAAAAGGCATATCAACATTTTCAGATATGGGTCCATCCACATTTGCAGAAGCATTTTAACACAGAAATATGTATATACTAAAAGCAAATGCAACTGAACACCAGCATCACTCTGGCAGCCAAAACGGCCATATGCATGTACTATTGAAATTAGAAAATTAGATTTTAACCTCTAATGTATTTTTAAAGATAGCTAACACATAAGAAACCAGCTGGGCTTATTATAGGTCCAGAACCTACCGAATTAAACAGTGGGTGCTAAAAAAAGAATCTAATCATGCAGAGACAGGTTTTTTTTTTCTTTAACCTTATTCAGTAATATTTAATTTCCAGCAAATACAGATTGCCAGCTGTTAACATCCTCTTACTGCAAAATGAGGATACAAAATGTAATGCTGGTAGTTTTGTGTTTATGACTGTTTCCCATAAATTACACACTGGCTATGGTTGAGTATTTGTATTTTTCTTCCA
>NW_017732398.1:537845-544327 GCF_001890085.2 Hipposideros armiger | reverse complement strand
GCAGTAAAGGTAAATTTACACCAAGGTGCCTAACTAAACTTCACTCATAGTAAGACATAAAAATCTAACTTCCTTTCTCTAAAAAGCAATTTAACAGAAAGAACTCTGCCATTAATATTAAGTGAAAAATGTTATAAATCGTAGTGTGGAAAGTTGGCATAAGTGGAGCCATTTAAAAATCGAGTGAGGGCAGCCACTACAGAGGAACTGTATTGCATGGCTTACACCTTGAACCTATGGACTGTTTGGGTTGGGAAAAATAACCTTAGTACTGAGGCAGAGCACTGCTGTCTTCCAAATAACTTTTTGTACTGCTAATGGGAAAGCAGACCTCCAGGCTACAGGTCAGAAGATAAAGGACGTTCTTTAGAATTAGCACCACTATGCATAGCTAAAGAATAATTTAGCTTATTTGCAACAATATAAATTAATTTCTTACTTTATTAGCACCAATAGAAATTCCTCTGTTCTATTCATGTAATTATTTTCCTTCCCTTTCTCATAAAACCCCTTGCCTTCACTCCATAATCAGAATACTACTTGGGTTTGTGTCTGAATTAGTGCCCTACCAATAGCTATCTATGTGATCTCAAATAAACTCTTGTTGCCTCTCACTTTGGCCTTTTATTTTTAGGCTAACATTAGAAACTTTTCCAAGGGCCTACTCTGTAGCCTTCTGCCTCAAGAAATTCCTGCCACTATTATCCTAGATACCCATAAATGCACAGACATACTTCTGAGGCTGAATTAGGTTAAAATAACAAGGGAAATTTCATGGACTTTTTGTTTTGAATGAATAGAAAAACATGTGCTCATATACAATTCAGAAATTAATTTCCTTCCTGTAGTAATAATTGATTCAAATAAAATAAGATAATTTTATGGTAACTTTTGAAAAAACAGAAAGTATATAGCAAGTTTATAAAATGTATTCTAGAAGTGATTGATTTACATGTCATCATTTTACATGCATTACATGGGAAGCCATTTGTCTAGGATCTTATCTATTTTTTTCTTGCATTTTTCATTGAGCGTTTTCCTTATTCTCAATATTTTCTTCTTTTACACAACTTTTCCCTATTTTATATATCAATATTTCTTCATTCCATTTTGATAACTCTGCAAATGAATTTTACCTCTTAGAATATATATTTTTTCTGTCTTTCTTTCTTTCTTTTTTTAACAATACGGGACTCATTCTGTACTTTAGTATACCCCTCAAGGTCTGCGATTATGTGACAATTTTCTTTCCCCTGTTTCCTATTTCCAACATATAACACAGCCATTCTGGCATAGATGTAACATTAGTTTTGCTCAATGGATTTCTTGTCATGCATGTGCACAAAGCATCACTTACCTTCAATTTAGTTTTTTGTTTTCCTCTGGTGAGTCATTTTGCTGCATCTGTGTTTATTCTATAACCTGTGGATAAGGCATGTTTCTCTGACTGGGAGCTGGCTGAGCATTTGCTGTTGGCTGCCATGTGTTAGCAATTCCTGAATGCAGTTCAGGGGTGCTCTATCTTCTGAATCGGGTATTAATGCTCTTTATACATTTCCTGATGGTAATCAGTTTAGATCCTGTTTGTTTGTTTCAGGGATTTGTTCTTTTTGCTTGTGTTGTCTTACTTAGCATATCATAGAAGCTTTTGTTATATTTCCTGGTGGTAAATGAATACAAGTCTTACTAATTCAGTGATCTATGTCAGATATTTAGTTACAGTTAATGCTTTGCCTTTGTTCGGATGCCAAATGTGATCACAATGCTTTGTTCCTTGTCCTTTCTGACATTTACTCTATACATCTGGAATACTCACATAACAGTGCAAACCCATTCCAGCCATAAGATTTTTCATGGATAGGTCACAGGTTATTATTTACAAACATGTTTGTCATTCATGAATTGATACTCAAATGCGTTTGGGATTATTTTCCTTGTAAAATGACTTGATTATTTAGCCTATTTTATAATTAGTGGCTTTTTTTGTTTTTGTTTGCTTTGTTTTTGAACATTCTTAAGACATGGGTCTTGATTTCTGAGTTTATTTGGTTAAGGTGTGGGCTAAGTAGTAAGGGGAAATCAGTTTATGGATACAATAAAAGTTTGCACAGGGAAAAGTTATTGACCAATCTTGAAGTTTGCTTAAATCTTGTTTCTTATGTTTGGGAAAGCAAAGAGATTTCAAAGTAATTAGGTTTAATTTTTGTATGTAAGCATAGATGGTAGCTAAATAAGACCTTTCACATATATAGAGGGAGGAATCTGTTCATTCATGCAGATTACTTAACAAACAACTCCCTTTCTTGGCAAAGCTATTTGATTCTGAGAGAAAACAGCTAATCACAAATTATCCATTCCTTAGAAAAACCTAAAAACAACTTTAGGGAAGAAGAATTACTTCAACTGTGAAACTGGGGAATTGAACCAGTCCCCCTGTGACCCCTGTTCCAATCAAGGCTTATCCATACTGTCATAATAATAATAATAATAAAAATAATAATAATAATAACTATTATTATTATTATTATTATTATTATTAATCCTACTGTGTCAGAACCATGGTCCTTCCTTTTGTATTCATGATGCTAACCACTATACCAGATAGATAAAAAAAAATCCATAACTACTTAAATATGATATCAATTTCCCAGGGCTGCTGCAACAAAAAGCCTCAAACTGAGTCGTTTTAAGCAAAGAAACTTATTCTCTCACATTTCTGGATGCTACAATTTCCAAATCAAGGTGTTGGCAGGACCTCTTCCTCTGCCGCTTCCAGGAGAGGACCCTCTTTTGCCTCTTCCAGCTCCTGGTAGCCCCAGATACTCCTTAGTTCGTGGCAGCATAACTCTAGTCCCTGTCTCCATATTCACGTGACTGTCTTCTCTCTGCGTTTGTGAGTCTCTATCTTCACATGGTTTCCTCTCTGTGTGTCAGTGCCCAAATTTCTCACTTGTAAGGATACCGGTCACACTGGATTAAGAGCCCACCAGATCCCAGTGTAACTTCAACTTAACTAATTAAATCTGTAGCAACCCTATTTCTAAACAGGTCACATTCTTATCTGTTGGGAGTCAGAATGTCAACATATTTTCTGGGGGACTCAACTCATAAAAAACACTGAGGATTTTATTTCTTGTTAAGGTAACATGCTGGCTATGTAAACAGATGGGTAGAGTCATACTGCATGCAGACTTTCAAAATCCAGACTGACAAAAGCTCTACCATATTCAAAACCATCCTAGAAGTTATGGTGATGTCAGATATCCAGAAGGGATAAAGGACACAGAGGAGCAAGAGTGGAACAGGCGCAGTGTGGAAATGGCACCTTTAACTCTTGTTCATATTCTATTGGCCAGAATGATAAAGAAGCCTAGGAAATGTGGTCTAGCTGTGTGTCCAAGAAGAGAAAAATATAGATTTTTCTGAGCATAAAGGAATCTCTGGCACTCTTCTGTACAATGACACTACAAGGCATTTTATGAGAGAATGTGGATGTTATCCTATGTGATTGGGGTAACCATACCTTCCAGTTTCCCTAGAACTACCTCCGTTTATAACTATTGTCTCAAAAAAACTATGAATCGGGTTTCCTTTCCCTCTCAAAAGTGACCTAATTTGGATAATAATTTACATGGTCATCTTATCAATGAGGATAAAATCCCAAGAAGGCAAGAAGAGACCCGCCCCCTTCCCCCCCCCCCCGCACACACACCTTTTTGTAACAGAATATATCAAATGTGTCAAGTGAAAATAAGATTGTAACTTGCTGTGCTCCTCAAGGAAAAACATTTCATTTAATATGTTTTCAATTCTACAAGAATGATATTTGGCAAGATTCTGGACCGTATGTCTGTAATGTTCTCTAAACCAGAATGATTGAAAAGGTGTTTAAGACATTTTAATAAAGTGTAAGTGTACACCTGTCTAGAAAATGTGTTCTTTAAAAATGTAATTTCTAACTGATCTGAGAAAAACAGATTGTGATGTACCTTTATGATAGTCTTCTCTGCACTCAGAAAGAATCAATTATATGTCTCAGGCACCTTCCAAAAGAAAGTTTTTGATGGGTGATCATTATAATGAATATTAACACAGGGAAAGTTGCCTAATGGAGATCTGGTACCAGTCTCCTGAACTATTGTGATTCTGCTTATCTGAGGCAAATGTGGCTTTACTTTGCTTGCAAAAGCACATTCTGAAATATTCTTAAGATTGTCCTTGAGAAATTTCTTCACTTTTCTTGGAATTCCTCATCATAATGAAATGTCCCATTCACCCTATGTACCAGACTTAAGAAACAAACTACCCTCTCATTTTTTAAATTAGTCAATATATAAAGAGAACTTGAACTCAAAAGAACTCATTTATCTCTCACTACACCTCTCTGCAGTGTTCCTATAGTGCTCTTGCCAATCCCTTGGTATAAAAGAACTCCCAGACTCTGAAATTTGAGCTTTAACTCTCCTGTATTTAATTCAGGGAGGCCTGCTAAAACACTTATAATTGGTAATAAGATTTAACATAGCTTTCATAGAAGCGTCTTTTGAAGTAATCAAGTCTATATATACACACGTATGCCTCTTATAAGTAATTCACATAAGAATTCAAGTATATGTATGAAAGGCATGACTGAGAATATGTTTCCCATTAAACGTTTTACGGAGGTCAATGCATCTTTTCATCATGATCTTCTTTCTCAGGGGTTACATGTGAACATTTATAGTCATTGCACATTCTTGCCAATATCTGTCAACTCACAATGAAATGCAGCTGAAAAGGCTTTGCACTATACAATGGCCACACAACAGAAATTTTCTGAATGTCCTTCTGAGTCTTTTACAAGTCTCCTGTGGTATTATGCTTGAAAAAAGAAAAAAATCTTACTGCAATTCTTTTACTGTTGCTTGAAAAATCTGAAGTAGTTTGACTATGTTTGATAGCTAAAAAGAGACAGAGAGTATTTTGCACAGTAATAATAATGCACCAGTGGTTTCAAATGTAACACAAAATAATTCTCCAATTATAATCACAGCTATATGATACACTTAATATTCTATGAATCTAGATTATAAAAAACAAGCTCAGTAAAAATGCCAAAATATTTCTTTTAGAAAGCTAGACAGATTCCTGATTACAAAAAGAGGAAAGAAGGAAGGGAAGAAAACAAGGGGGAGAAAGAGAGAGAGACAGAGAGGGGGAGAGAGAGAGAGAGAGAACATGATTAATTGATGGTAACACTAGGTTTTATATTTTTGCTCTTAGCACTGTGAAAAAAGCTAGAATATTCCACCAGAAAGAAATAAATTTATATCAACAGTTTGGCTGTTATGTGCTTTATATCTACTCTAACAGCAATTAACATTTCTTCCAGTGATATAATTTTCAAGAGTTTCGAGTCGTTGAGATGGATAATTAGCACTTGATATTAATAGAGATATTTGTAATCTAGTTAATAATAATTGCAACAGTCAGTTATTTAATAATCACTTCATTCTGCACAAGTTTCCAGGTTTTCTGAGCACACACTTTGGAAGAGCACTTCAGAAATTAAATTTCTCACTTTTAGTAGTCTAAGTAACTCTCACTGAGGTGTAATTTTTGTATTTTTAAGGGTGGAAGTAGAATCAATTAAGATGTGCAGAATGAGTAATGAGTATGATATGAGTTCCAATGAAGCATGAAAATAAAACAATGCTGGACATTTGTTTGATAAATGCCTCACAAATGGATTTTAGATCTTTTATATTTTTAAAAAGAAAACACATTATTAGGTGAAGAGTAAAAAAGCTGTTTATAATCTTTAAAAAGGAAAGAGTGTCACCTTCAAAACCTTATTTTTGGATTCTCTGAGGATGAAAAACTATCAAATTTTGGACTATAAGATCTCATGAGCAAAAATGGTTATGAATTTCATCCTTTTGTTGTTGTTTTTCAATTCTTTTTTAGAAAATATTTTCAAACTCCTCTCCAGCTATTCCTGACTAGAGCCATCATTCCCCGATACACAGTATGCCTAAAAAGACCAAATCATAAATGTAGATGCCAAATAATGGCATCCATTTTTGTCAGCCCTAATCAGTTAAATTGTATGACCATGCCTGGCTGAGAAGTTGTTTATTAGTATTATGATGATAGAAACAAAGGGTCAAGGCACTATGCTGGGTGCACAGGTGTGTGGAGGAAAGTTCCTGCACTTTTTCATCAGATAGATTTGCATTCCAAAGTCAGGTACCTCATTTACTAGTTGTGTGTCCTCTGAGTAAGTCACTGAGTGTTTCTAAGATTCTGTTTTCTTTGAACCTCAGTTTCCTCATCTTTAACATATTCAAGATTCCATACAGATCACAATGTCTGAGGAATAAATGGTATTTTATACTTATAATGCTGTGCAGAGAGTAAATGCTCAAATATTAGTTCCAGTCCATTCCTGCTTTCTGCTTGTCTATTTTATTCACTACTTTTCATTACATTGCAGGGGTTTA
>NW_017732398.1:533674-534615 GCF_001890085.2 Hipposideros armiger | reverse complement strand
AGCTGCTAATTCTATATTTGTCTCTTCTACAGTGGAACTTGAAAATTTTAAATAGATAAGACACCCAGGAAATATACTGTTGATATCTTGGACAGACCAATTTTAGTAATTATTTTAACCACAAGTTTTTTTTATTACTTAAACATGTAAGTCTAAAGTTATAAACCCTGGGATGAAGAATTCAGCCTTTGCTTGATTTTAACAGTTTCTCAAGAATGCTTCTGCTTTCCTCAAATAAGAAATTTCATGTTGGTGGTCTTTGAAAAATCACTATAAATTAATATTATATAATTTAATATTTTTATGATTTTGTGATTTAATATTTTGAGGAGTTGGAAAGTTATGGATAGTTGTTAATAACATAATATACTGTCAAAGTGCTTTTAAACAGCTATTGGAATTCTAAAGCTGACACTCCAGTTATAAATAATACTTGTCTAACTCACTCTTTATATACTACTGTATATTTTTTCATGTCTCTACTTTCTCTCACTCTCTTTCCTGTTTGTCTTTCATCTCTTCTTTTCCTTCTATTCTTCCTTAATTGGATTCTAAGAGAATGCAGTACAGGTATCCCGCTATCTAAAAGTGGAGCGTTCCTATGAAACCTTTCCTAAGTCCAAATGGCATAAAGTGAAGGAGCAATTTACCTTAGGACACGTCTTGCTAAGGGAAGCACGAAATAAACGAAGATAAAAAGCAGGGTTACTCACAGACAGTTCCAAGCTTTGGTGACTTGTTGCTAAGATGGTGAGTGTAGTTCTTGGGGGAAGCAGCCTGGCTGGGCTTCTCTCCCCGTGCGCAGGTGCGCGCTGCCTCTACAACGCCTGCTGCAAAGCAAATGCTGAACGCTGTTTCCGCCTTTCGACTTTTGTCATAAAAGCTAAAATCCTCCTTGGATTTCTTTCAGGTGAAACAGGTACTAATGTAGATCTTTCATA
>NW_017732398.1:526286-528897 GCF_001890085.2 Hipposideros armiger | reverse complement strand
CTGCATTACAAAGGCACCAGCTCATTGAATGACAAGCTGTACCAAACTACAGCAGTTCAAGGACCCATTTGGGTGCCTTGCTTGTACCTTTCATCCTAGGTTAAGCCCCCAAAATTAAACCTTTTCTCTTATGTCATCCAAATCCTTAAAATTGATCTTTCATAAGTTTCTTTCTCACATATCTATTTTCTGCTCTAGAATTGTTACAAGGGTGAAGTATGGTATCATTATTTGTAAGAGACCTGTATTAACAAGGTCATATCCTGTTTCTTGGTCTGGTTATACCTTTGAGTTTTGGAGGTAAATATAATGAAGTATGAAATTATTAAAAGCAAAATAGCTACCTCTCTAATGCCTAAAACATAGAGATCAGACTCAGGCTCCTTTTGAAACCCCTTAATAACGTGTAGCCCCTTTTTTCAGATCCTTACTGCCATATTTTCCTTCATTAGATGCCATGTAGTCTATTAATAATCTAAATATCTTGGAGATTTCTGTATTTTGGATTCTTCTCTTAAAATATGATGGCATTAACTACTTTAAACTAAAGAATTCACTGAAACCTGAGTTAACATCAGGAAGATGAAGTCCAAAGTCTTGCCTAGCCTGATCAAGGAAGAACTGCCAACATGGGCCATTCACAAGTAGCATGATAAAAAACTTTCCCATAATGCTTTGGGAAGCAAGTTATTCTTTTCTTTGTGACGTTCTTGTGTTTGAGAAATATTCAATGTTTATTTTTAATGAAACTACATTTAGTTAATAATACCTGCTACTTCAGTTCCATAGTTTTTTCAACTCAGTAAAAATCTATCCAGATAGATGTTTGTTCTATTGTCTATTATAAAAGGCAAATTTACTTCTGAAGAAAAAAAANCTTTGAAAACTTTTTCTCACCTATTTTAAAAGTATGCTTTTATTGTAATACTATTTTTGCACTCAGAAATTCTTTTATAAATTATTTTAAATTTATAACCAAAGCTCAATTAGGCATATTGGTTGAAACCTGTATAAATGCTATTTAAGCTTTAAAATTAATTGAATAACTTTATTAGATGTATCACTAAAATTCCAAAGTGAAGCTATATAAGGTGATTTTTAAATTTAATTATGTCTATTTTTTCCAGTTAAATTATTTTTATTGGCTAATATGTCAAATTATTCAGTAGAATATGATATATAGCAGAAAGCTGTGGGACTCATTTTTCCTTCTATGAACCCATTTTTATTTGTAAGACATCTCCATGGTCTACTACCTAGATAAGGTAAATTTTAGATTAAGCATAGTTCTTTGCTCACTACTTGTAATTTTATCTTTTTCTCCTAACTAAATTACAACACACCAGAGTATGAGGTTATGCATGCCTTTTGGGGGTATCCTAGGAACTCAATAACTTTTTTTCTAAAGGCCTTTCAGAACCAAGTCCCTTTCCCACAACCAGTTGAACAGGTATATAAATTCCCTACAAAATTAAACAAATTGGACCTATTTGTGGTTGTGTTTGCTGATATTCAAGTTGACAGTGGATGTCTTTTAGGGATTCATTGAGGTAGCAGTGTACCAGTGAAAAAATAAATTGCTCATTTGCTTGATGGATGGACACAGAAAAGCAAGCAGTGTATGGAAAATTTCCCCAAAGGTTGCTGCTTCTTACGTCTATGGAGTGTGAATGGAGGAATCATTTTGTCTGGCTAAGTGACTTGGCTGCTAAATTGGAAGCAATAACTGCTAATGCTGGGCAAGAGGTTCAGAGATGCCATGCGCCCTCTGCTTCTGCTTTCTTCACTGAGAAAGAACCCACTGCACCCAGGAGAAAATATTAATTTACCTTTCTGTAATGGCAATATGGACTAAATTAAATCACCTCAAAAGTGCAAAGTTTTCCATTAAATGTCTAATCATAAATATCTCCATACCATAATAAGAGTGTGATATCCTTCTATTTAGTTTGGCTTCATGCTAAAAAATTTTCAAGTCATTCTTTTAATGAAAGTTCTGGCACAAATCTATGATGATTTTAAGGAGTTGACCTTAAGCAATCAAGGATCTTCATGAGGGCAATTTAACATACCATTTATAGTAGTGGTATCACTTGGCTCAGTTATGTTTGCTTGTAATATATAGACTCCATTTTGGATTCAAATGAACTGATTATAATATAGATCTGCTCTATCAGTTCCTACTTACTGAGAAACTGTAGCAATGTGTGCTTTATACAGCATGCACAGAGTTATAAGTCTATCATTCCATCTGTCCCTTTTAAATTTGAAACATTAGAAAAATAAACTCGATCTCATCTTCTCATCCATTTCCAGCCAACTTTTCATTTAGCAGTTTTAGTTCTCTTGAGATGAAAAAGTTTTCAAGACTTTGTCCAATGTGCAAAATAGTTGATACATTTTTACTCTTTCAAATATGTTAATTTTCCCAATAATATATAAATCCTATCCCTATTACATACCCTTCCCTCCCAACTGATGATGAGTCATTCCATTTCTATCATCATCCCCTAAAAAGGAATCAGTGCAGAGTATATGCCCAGAAGCAATTTGTGCACAACTCATAATACCATATATTTTATTGAATAGATGCTGCCTGTATTTCCCATTA
>NW_017732398.1:515927-519881 GCF_001890085.2 Hipposideros armiger | reverse complement strand
TCTCTCTCTCTCTCTCTCTCTCTCTCTCTCTCTCTCTCTCTCTCTCTCTCTTTCTCTCTCTCTCCCTCAGCATTTGACTTTTATCTAAGTATTCTGAAGTATTCATCTGTCAGGATGGAGATGAGAAGTTGTTACAATAAGACACAGAAAAAGATGAGATAATATTCCACTCTGGTTTACAAAACACAAGACTTTGAAGTAGGAAATAGAATACTATCTTGAGAAAGGAATGCCTAACCTCTTTTGTTTACCAAGATTCAAGCCTGGAGGATCCAGTTCATAGAGTTTTTCTGGAAAAAAATAACTAATTTGCCTATAATAACAAATCAAGAAAACATACTGCTCAATGGTAGAGGTAGATGAGGGAATATTATATAAGCAGTAATAATTACAAATATCTAACAGCTGTTACAGCATAGGCTCTAGTCATCCAGAATTGGCATTGATCATAGTTCAGGATCCGTCTTAGAGGCTCTCTACAATTCCACATTAACCCTTTTGTTTCTGAATGATGGGGAACTATAATGGGTACCACAGAGAACTGGCTGTTTGGGTGACTTGGGGGCACTGAGGATTTCAGTGAAATGGCTATTTACCAATATGTATGGAATTATTTCAATATTTTATCAATTGATTTGATCCTATTGTTGCATGACATTTGAAATAAGGAAATAAGTAATGCACAATAAATAAATGGATAACTCAGTGCTCTGACAAAAGTAAAACAGATATGGCATAAGAGAGGCTGATAATGAGCGAGTTTAGATTTAGCCTTTCTGAACTGGTGACATTTGAAATGAAATCTGGATGATGAGAAGGAAAGAACACTGGAAAAGTGTTGGGAATAACATTCTAGGGGATATGATCAGCAAGTATACTATGTGACTTTAAAATAAAGTCAGCATTAGAGCACATATATTTGTGTATGTTAGTTTAAATCATTAAGTTTTGGGGTGGTTTTTTACACAACAAAAGTTGACTAATACTGGGCCAAAGGAGAAAATGTGTGAGTAGCAAGTGTCTGACATGAAAGTGAAATATTGGGTTGTCGGGAAAGTCATGACACATTTTTACTTTGAAAAACATAGAAAAACACGTCATGACTTTCCCGACGACCCAATATATTGTGAAAATAAAAAAATCTAGAAGCCTGGATCCTGAGATAGTAACTATATCAATAACAAGAAAAACTGCCAAGAATTTTAATTCACTTCAACTCCAATTCAAGAAAAAAATAAAGAACACAAGTTTGTTCTAGTCATTGTGCTAAATGCTAGGGTATAAATACAAGCACCTCTTCCTTCAAGCAGCACCAAAGATTCAGAAAATAGACAGTGGGGTGAGATAGTGAGGGCTGTGCTGTGAATGAATTATTTCAGCTATTATGCCAATTTCCAGAGACCAGGATCCCCCCACAGTAGGTTTCTAAAAACTGAAACAAATTGGTTCTCCCTGAAAACAGCTTTTTGTCCCTCAAATTAATTATAGTATTATTAGTACATATATAAGCATTTTTGTATACATTAGAATATTTTAAAAATAGTTCTCTTCACATATTTTAGGAAAATATAATTTTTAGGAATGATTATGAGTAATTTTAGAGTGGAATGACTGAAAGCAATATACCTATGATTTGTGGGTGCTCTTAACCCTCCTTCCATTGCTTTCTCCCTCGACCCCCATTTACTTTTTCAGTAGAAAATGGACCCATAGAATGAGCACTTCCTAATCTACTCAGTCACTTAAAGCAGGCATTGGAGCAGATGAAGAATAGCTATAAAAGGAAATAGACTGTATAAGGAACATAAACTGACAATTGTTTCTACTTTTTTTACAATTTTTTAAAATTCTCTTCCACAAAAAATATAAATAAATAAACTCTGATTCCTCCTGGCCATATTTTTTTCTTCACAGAAAGCCACACAAGTCCTTCTTTGTAGTACTACAAAGGTGTGTCAGGATCTGGAGTCACTTAAAATCAGAAGTGAAACAAAGAGCTCTGTTTCCCGTAGAGTTTTGACCCTTTCCCCCGGCATAGCGGATACTCAAATGAAGGCACCATCACGTGTACATAATATTATTTCTCTCCCTTATCTTGCACTTTTTTTTATGCTCTTCAGTCCCTCCCCAAGTTAGTGTTTGCAGATAGTTTACATTATTTAAGAGCTTTTATATTTAAACAATGGTTTTATTTATGTTATAGCAGTAGGTTTCCATTTTAATGAATTAAAAACACTGTAGAGGGCCGGACAAGTGGCACGTTGGTTAAGAGTTGGCTTAGAATGCCAGCTATGAGCAGCAGATCCCCAGTTCGGATCCCACATGAGGGCCAGTGATGCTGCGCCCTCTACAACTAAGATGGTTAACAACAGCTCGACCTGGAGCTGGGCTGCCGTGAATTGCAGGCGATGGCGTAGGCTGCAGTGGAGCTGCAGTGGGCTCCTGTAAGCTACCATGAGCAGCTGTCAGCTGGCATGAGCTGCCAAGAGCCGCCATGAGTGGCCATCTAGTGGCCGGCGACTGATCTGCCTCACCTGGGAAAAGCGCAATGATAATACCAACATGGGCCAGTGAAGCAATGTCCTCCACAACTAGACTGAAAAACACAAGGGCAGCAACTTGTCTGTTCCCCTTCCCCGATTCCCCAATAAAACCTTTAAAAAAAAAAACTGTAGAAATTTGAGGTTCTCATGGAATTCAATAGAAAGAAATTAGACATGCAGACATGTCTTCCTATTTCCCTAACTACATTTCTCTGTGGAATGCAATTGTTTGTATATTCTTGTTATTTCTTTTAGTTTTATGATAATTCACGATCTTTCCTTTAGATTGGGCTAAAAAGCAAAGATTAAGTCACATGTTTTGGCATACAATGTTTTGAAATGAGCATTCCTACAGGCGGAAGAAGGAAGATATTGCAAATAAGAATAATGTTATGCCCCTCTATCTATTCTCTCTGTCTCATGGGACACGTCCTCTCAAGTTCACAGAATCAGAATATCCTTAAGATGCTTTAAGCTGTTTAGAGTGATGGCACATTGGATCCTATATTTATTCAATTGCATGATAAACATTAAAAATAATTTCCATATAACTTTTCCCACCCATTCCTATTTTTTCATGGATCATTGCTTTTTAAAAAATGTACACAAAGTAACTTGAGGCAAGACACTCTTATTAACTGTTCACTACTTTTCACCTAGGACCTAACATGCCTTACATATATGAGGCCATTAATAAACACTGACAAGGATCTGTTGTTTTTTGCATTTTAAATCTTCTACTCCTAGAAACAAACAAACAAACAAACAAAATGTATATAAATTCCAGTGGTATACAGATTTTCAGCTGTAAGGAGCAAGGCCATTTATAATGGCTGCTTTAGTGCACGTCACCAGAAGCTGCTCTTCATACTGTGATCTTAGGAATGTCATCTGGAAGTGTGCACTGCACCTTCTGTGAAGTTTTCATGTCCACAGTGAAATTACTGTACTATTTGAAGTCCTTTAAAATCCAACCCATGGTTCTATTTTGTATTGTGAATGTAGGAAATTGGTTAAATATGAATAAGCAAAATTATCTTAACAGACCTAAAGAGAACATGACATTTATGGAAGAACACAGGAGGTAAGGAGGAAAATAGGCCCTCGCTAAGGTCTGAGATTAAGAACTATGAGTTCAGAAACCAAGATTACTGTCTGTTTTTGTAATACTTCATGGTTTCCAATCCCTCTTCCTTTCCACACAGTAGTTTCATTATTAATTCTCTCTGCAGACTGCCTATTTTGGTTCTCTCTCCAGTTCTCCATGCATTCCAGGTTCAGTGCCAAAATTCACTGGAAATTCTTTAATTGCAAATTTCTGGAAGAAGGCATTGGGTTAATCAAGCTTGGATTAGGTGTCTACCTCAACTGTGGCCAAAAAGCAGGATTAAATAAATCTTTGTTTGCTTAA
>NW_017732398.1:499005-515072 GCF_001890085.2 Hipposideros armiger | reverse complement strand
TCAAAAGTAATGAGATATTTCAAGGCAATGTCCAATCATATGATTTAAGGAATATATTTTGTTCTTATTTGCTTAAATGCTGGTAGAATTTACAAAGGATTTACTATAATATTTGCTAAGATCAAATGAGCAGGTGTGGCATATTATTTTATTATATTAATGTTAGTGACCACCTGTAGCTTAAGGAAATGATTTTTCACTTGAATGTCATTCAGATGTATTTTTCAAACTTTTATTTCATACAAATCCTCTACAGACTATCAGGGAAATGTGCTTATTATTAACCAGGAAGGGAATTATTGCCAACAGCATGTATAAGAACCAACTAAGTTAGTATCATGATGTTCAATTTGCTTGACTATATCCAAGGCAGTACAAATCAAATTGGATTCCTAAGTGGTTGATCTGACACTTGTTGTTGTGAAGACACTTGTTGTTGTGAAGACAACAACAGCGGAAAAAATAAATAAAAAAGCAGACTGTGAGTGTCCATCTGATTGATGGTCTGTGTTAAACTTCTATGATGGTGAGCAAAAGTCAATCTGATCAGCCAAATAAGTATCCTGAGAGATATTTATCACACAGGGTGAATTAATCCACAGGCTGAAAGGGACCTTAGGGATCACCCTCACTTAATAATTTAGTAAATCCAATCTCAGAGAGATTGCATTTTATTCAAAGTTTCACTTTGAGTTATTGAAAAAGACAAACAAACTTCATATGTCCTGTCTGGAAAGCATTGTGCTTTCCAAGTTAGCATTTTTTGAGACCAAGTGTCAGAGTATGGAGGAGTGAGCTGTGACACTTGGTCTCAAAAAACAGCTGTGGGGAAGAAGAGAAATGCTAGTTTAAGGATGTTCGTGCCCTGTGATGTTTTAATAAGAGCTTAATTTTTACTTGATGTTCTCCCATAAATCTACGTAAATATTTACACACCGGAGCCTGAAAACTGTCACAGGAGGCTGTAAGTTAATTACGTTTTCTCAAGAACCATTTGTAATTCCATTCAATTAAGTCCCTCATCAAAATGTGGTTATATCTTTTTCTGAGGTTACACCTATGTCATCTTTTTTGCATTAATATAAAACCTTCAATTCTTCAGTGGTATGCTGGAGATGGCTTAAGTCTGGGAGAGTCAATTGTTAAATTTTCAGAAATGTTGTGAGTTAGTTGTTGAATACAGGCATTACTAACAAATTATATGAATTTACAATGAAATAAATTAAGTTAAAATCAGATAACACTCTCAACTCATCATTTCCTGTTTATTTTACTCTATTTCACTGCTATTTACTATTTGCTATTTACTATTATCTATTTCAATATTATCTTGAAGTTAATTATGTCTATTGTACATGTATGGTAGAAATACTATATAATATAGTGTGCTACACAAATCCCTTCCCACTTTTTATTCAGTCGTGTACCCTTGGTAGCTTGAAATCAGCCCCAGTGGGAGTATTTATACCATGGAAATCAGCAACCACTACAAAGCAAGGCTTTGAGGTATTGTTTTTTTGGCCCCCTAGAGAGCCAATTGTTATACTTACCATCACAAACTACTATTAATCCACTTTGCTCCCCCTTGTATCTTAAGGAGTGGAGATCTGAAGTCTGCCACCACTTCTAACAAAAAGTCTTAACTTACACAATGTATTTCAAATTTCTTGCAGGTTGGGGCATCCTTGTGTATTTATTCATAGGATGTTTATTGATAGGATATAGCTTGCTACAGCGGCAGGCCACTGGACTATGGAGGAAGATAGATCAAAATCCCAGTCCTATTCATTTCACCTTGACTTTAGAAAACTTTCTTACCCTCCCAATTTTTAATTTCCTTATAAGTAATGTATGTGTATACCCTATCTCATATACACACCTATCTCAGTGTTATTTTGAAGGGTAAATAAGACAGGTAACACAAAATGCTTAAAACATAGGTTGAATTAGTACACAATTAATAAACACTAGTACATCCTTTTTAGTCCATAGAAAGCAGGGAAATTTCTATACATCTAAAAATAGCAACAGCAGCAAAAAGAACAACAAAACATTCTAAACCAGCCCCACCCATGTTTATGAATGTGGATGTGAAGCCAGTTTGCTGTGAGTACAGTAGGATTGAATTTGACTAAAAATTTGCCCCAGAGGTAACAGCTATGCCAGGAGCAGTGACCCATAAATACTAGCACGGCAATGTGGAGCCCTTGTAATGAAGCAGAAGTGGACCAGACCTACTGGATCTTTGAGTCCATCAGGCATAAAGAAACATAGATTAGTTCCCTCAGAGTGTAAACACACTGCTAGCCTATCTCCCAAACATCATTCCTCCTCCAAGTGTATTAAAGTGTTTGCCCTGTCAATCCTCGTGATGCTTTATCTCCACAGAGTCCTTTTATTTACAGAAGCCAGCATAGTGAAAAAACACATTTATGAAAATGTCATTGAAGTCTTTTTCCCCCCAAAAAATGAATACCTTGGAGCTTATTCTAATAGTTCTTAAACCAGCTGTTATGCTACAGCATATGATTTGTATTATGAGTGTTGCAGGGGGTGGGAGGGGGGGCAGTTGAGAAGGAGACTGACACTGAGATTTCCTTTGGAAAAAATAGATTGCCACAGAAATACAATGCAGGGAATATTATATTTGAAGGGATTTCTACACTTCCAGTCAGAGAGGATCTGACTTCACTAACTGATATGGTCATGGAAGTTATACCAATGATTAAAACACTATGTACACTCTTAGGTGTGCTTAGCTCTAGCTGTGAGATGCAATGTGTTTGAGATGTGAATGTATCAGGGCCTGAAAGAAAATGGACAGTGGTCCTTTAGAATGCAGACTAGTCCTGAAAAAAATTTAAAAAAAGACAGAGTCAGGAAAGAAAGAGGGAGGAAGAGGAGAAGGAAGAAGGGACAATATTGAGAAAGAGAGGGGATCCCCCAATATCTGTATAAAATACAATACATAGATTGCTCTAAAAATTTTATTTCTTCCCTTTTCTTCTTAAGGCCTCTCCCAATCAAAGAAAGTCCTTGAATTTGAATTTAAGGCTATTGAACTAGCACTCCCACCTGTCAAAGCATTCGGGCTGGAGTCTAATCTGATTCACTAAAGCATCCAGGCAAATATGCCTGTGTTTGTTCTCCCACTCCATTTCAATTCAGGCCACGAAGGCAATCAATACAGAGTGTAAAATAACAAGAGCATGCTCGGATACACTTACCTCTCTAGACCTGAGTTACCACCTCCGAGAACAGCCTCAAATAGTGCTTATAATTCCACAATGACTAAATCACCACTACTTACCATGCCTACTTGAAAAAAATCATCTTTAGCTGTCATGGTCCATCGTCCTGTACAGGCCTGCTAATCCCTGCTTATAGAGCATCGATCCCTAATTTGTGAGGCAGGTGTGACTTTTATTACTCTTTGTATCAATAATTTATAAAATGAATACATATTAATTTAGTAATTCTTACAAATTTACAATATATTAGCAAAATACGTAGTCATTCATCTTCATTAAAATAAAGAGTTTTAATTCAAATCATAGATAATTTTCTGTTAAGGATCAAATTTAGTGTAGTGGTTCTTGAGACATTTGAAAAGTGTGGAAAAGAGTAGTGCAGGTTTTAGTTTCTGTTTAAACTGCAGTGTGGGCAATCATCTTTTGATCCTTGTTTTTATCTAAGATCTGAGCTATTTAAATTGTAGTGTAAATTTCAAATGGTGCGATTGCAATAAAACCACTTGAAATAACTGATAGGATGAAAGAATCTTATAAATACCCATAAAGTCCAAAAGCACTGATTAGATTTTCCTTGGTAAACAAAAACTGGAGTTTGAGTATAGAGAATGAGATAAAGAATGGCTCTTTGTCAGTTTAAACTCATAGGGGAGCTCTGTGTGTGCAATATTCTACCTAGTGTCAAAATTCTGTGTGTGTGTGTGTGTGTGTGTGTGTGTGTGTGTGTGAGAGAGTATACAATATGCAGTGTATAATTTTAGGAAAAGATCAGATCATGTCAATAGTGTTCAGTTCTAATCTTTACTCTGTATTTACCAGTTTTAAAATAGTAAATAATTCAACAATTCACTTAGATTTTTCTTAAAATGATAAATTATATTTTCCTATTTTAGTAAAATAAATGGTAGATTCAAAGCTCTCAGAAATTCCAATTGTTATGCAAATGGAAAACTCTCTTTTCTGATATACTGAAATGTTTCAATTTCTACATTGATTGAGATTTCCACCAGGCACTTAACTTTTATAAAGGACTCCATATAAAACCATATAGGGCCACCCTCTGCAGTCCACCTCCTGTTCTCCTGTATCAGGCTGGAAAAAGAAAGGGTATTCCTCATGATCCTTATTCTAGTTAAAAATGGTTCAGATGTGGCATATTTTCCTTTTTGAGCTTAGAATTTTATAAATAAAGCGGAAGCCCATGTAGGAGTAATGTTTAACACTGTTAAATTGATCATCTTTTGATGATTTTTTAAATAAGAAAGTTGGTGAATTTAAGTTAAGGAATGAGAGAGAGAGAGAGAGAGAGAGAGAGAGAGAGAGAGAGAGAGAGAGTATATCAACTTTCTGAATACCTACACTTTTTAAAATAAATAAAAAACATCATAGCAAGAGTTAAATCCAGTTTTCTTAACTAATGGATGTGCACAAGACAAGACTATTTATAAGAAATATATGAACACATTAATGGCTTGTCCAAACTGTCCTCATATTCCAAACTCCTCAAGTTGCTACATTCTAAAGATGGTAAATTAAAGCATCTTAAAATGACTTGTAGTTATTAGAATTGTTAGAAATGTACATTGCTATTAAGCATTTCAGCTTCTGGACATGATGGACTAATATGTTTCAATCCATTACACTACTGGGTACATTTTTTTTTTTAAGGTTGTGTTTTTGAGAGGCAGTCCAAGATGGCAATGTAGGAAGATCCTGAACTCACCTTCTTCCATGGACACACTAAATCTACAGCTACATATGGAAAATTCCCTCTGAAAAGATGAAAACTAGCTGAACAGTTCCTTCACATCAGCACAGGAGAAAAGGTCCACACTGAGGTGGGGAGTTGAGGCTTCGATGCAATCTTGTCATAAACCCCAGCCCTGCTGTGGCAACTGACAATCAGGAGGGAACTCACAAATTTGCAGCTTCTCTCTGAGAAGTGAGGGGTTCATACCCCACATCAAGCATGCCAAATTTTAAGACCAGCACATGAGAGATGAGCCCCCAGTACATCTGGCTTTAAAAACCAATCGGGCTCACCTACACCAGACCCGAAGATCTGTAGTGAACTGAGAGACTGCTCTTAAAGGGCTCACACTCAGACCCCTTTGCCCCAGGGCCCAGTGCAGAAGCAGCAGTTTGAAAAGTGCCCAACTATATGTGAAGGAGATTTATTTGCCAATCTGAAAGCATCCTCTGGAGGCGCAGGGACCTGACAGCATACTCTCCAGAAATGGAGGAGCTGGTGGGCACCATTTTTTGCACTCTTTCTGTACCTTGCTTAAGTCGGTAGACACTATGTTTTTTAAATTTTGTTTCTCAGTGGATGTCACCTTTACCCTCCAACTGGTGGATGCCATCTTCACGCTCTCCTCCTGCCACACTCCGCAGTGCCAATATCTCCCAGAGAGGAGCTTTTACACATGTTCAGTGCTCAATTGATGTGGCTGCAGCCCAGGGAGCACATCTTCCTCACCTGGTCCTGCAGGCCAGGGGGTTTGCATTTCTGGGTCCATTAGGGCTATAACAATCAGTTCTTAGCGGACTACCACCTCAAGGGCATTGCACAGGTAGCTGACGAAAATACAGGCCAGTCTTTCTGAGAAAGAGGCCTATTTACATGTCCTAGAGCTTCAACTTGAAGGGCAGGCTTCCGCTTTCCACATTCTAGAGGCCTATGGAGCTGGTCTCAGGGAGTATAGGCCTAGGGAGGACATCTTTGCATTCTCCCTCTGCCTTGCTACAGCTCATCACCATCTCCCATAAAGGAGCTTCTACACTCATCTGGAGCCCAAATTTTTGCTACTGCCATCCAAAGGATATCTGCAGATGGCCTGGTCTGGAGGCCGGCAGGATTTATGATAGTGGCCCCACAGGATTGTATATATTTGCATACTTTAAAAGCTGCTACCTGAGAGTCTGGCTTCCAATCAGCCTGAAACTAGGTGCTGACTTAGATCATCCTCTTTGGGATACTGCCATATCATGCCTAAATCATGCCATGATCAAGCCTAAAGTAACCCTCACTAGGAAAATAATATCAAGCAGAGCCCCAAATTATCTCAAGAAAAATTTAAAATACACAATAGTTGGCACTCAGTCAAAATGTATCAAGGGCAACAAAAATCAAAAGACAGTAAAAGAAAGGGTTAAATAAAATTAGGAATGATAATCAATGAAATGGAAAAGAAATTTCAATATGAAAAAATCCACCATGACAAAATTGGTTCTTTGAGAAAATAATAAAGCCCTAATAAATCTTAAAGCAAAAATGAGGGCGTGGAGGAAGATAAGTAGAAAAAGGGAAGGAGAACAGACAGAGACACTGGGACGAAGGAAAATGAAAGAGAGAGAGAAAAAAACTAGAAATTAACAATAAAAAGAATGGAAGAGGTCATCACTACAAGTCCCACAGATGTTAAAGATATATTAATGTTTTAAATAACTTTATAGAAAAAACTTGAAAATTAGAATTAAAATGAAAAAAATGGAAAACATTAATTTTGGATATTGTAACATTTTTTAAAGAAATTGAGTGCTTATCTTTTGAAAAAGAGAAAAGAAAAATTTCCCAGAGATAAAACTTCAGGCCTGAATGTCTTCCCTGGTGATCTTTACAAATAGTTAAGAAGGGAGATACCGATCATGCACTGATTGTTTCTAGGAAAGAAAAAAAAAAAAAAAAATATATATATATATATATATATACTTACACTTTCCAAATTTTATGAGATTGGAATAAACTTTAGAATATAATTCTTAAAAGAATGTCACTTAAAAGAACAAAAAATTTTACCTAGAAATATATTTAACAAAATGTGTGTAAGACTTTTAAATACTAAGACTGTTTGTAGGGGGTCAAACTAAATATTGGGAATAAGCTGTCTCCCCAAAATTATTTGTACATTCAACGCAATCACCATAAAAATCCAAAATTTTTTTAAATTGAAAATATTATTCTAAAATTTATATTAAAATGCAAAGGACCAAGAATTACCAAGGTATTTTAAAGGAAAATACGTAGAACTCCATCACAAAGAATTTCAAGTCCTAAAATCTAGAAAAAGCAGCATATAGCATAATTCTTCCTAGAAGTCTCAGAAATAACCATTCTAAATATTGTAAAACTGCTAATACTATTCATGGGACAATTTCAGCATGTCCCTATGTGAAAACGCTGCTTTACCTCTAACACATCCTTTATTTTCTCTGTTGACTCAAAAAGTGAATTTCAAAACTGGTTAATATCCAAAAGCTTAGAACCATTGGCCTTTCAATATTGTTCCTGATATCTTTTTCACTAGACCTTTTCCCCTGATTTTGAAATTTTCACTATTCCTCAGGCCCCTGCTACACAGATTTCTGATCTGGCCTCCTCATTATTATTTCTACATCAGCCCTATTCTACAAGTTTGTCTTGGGTGAGTCTTTCATATTACAGTTCTTCATAATCTAACTGTAGCCAAATTTAGTCTTTTGGCCATCTCCACGCATGCTCTTTACCTCCCTTGAATTAGAACAATGATACAATACATCATCTATCTGTTGCTCTAGATCCATATAGCTAATGTACAAATGTATTAATGTACTAATGTAGTACTTAGCTATATAAGTAATTTTACAAACACTTTTCTGGATTTCACACATTTACCCAAGAACTATACACATTTAAATTCAAATTAACAAATTTTATTAAGTACTTCCTATATGCAAGAGTGTATCAGGGACAGATATGTATGTGGTATGGTCCAGCCAAGATTGTATTTTAATATACATGGCAATATATATAAAATGTAAGCATAATAGAATCTCATTTAAAATTATCTAGTGTGTCAAAATTAAAGAAGAGAATGGGGTACTATGGGAATCCCACTCTGAATCTTCCTGGAGGCAAATTTTAGAACCTTCCTTAAAAAAGGTTACATTTCCTTTTATCTATATTTAGTTCTTTTACTTTTCTTACAATATTCAACCTTTCTGCCCACATCAATAAATTGGAAGCATTTTGTGAAAGACAACTTCTTACTTAGTCTTCTTCTACATTATATTTCTAGGGCTTAAAAGTATCTAGTAAATGGTAGGTGCTTAAAGAGTATTGAATAAGTGAGTGAATTTCAGGTATATATATATATATATATATATATATATATATATATATATATATATATATATATATATATATATATTGTGCCACAAATTACTAATGGCACTTCGAAAATAGCAACAGTTCTTAGGAAATGATAGTGGAATCATTGTTAAGATAGTTACTAAGTCACAACATTCTTGATAAATAAAAATACTTATAAACCAGCTGAGTGGATCAGTTGGTTAAGAGCTCACTCAAGAGTGTGAGCTCTGAGCAACAGGGTCACTGGTTCGATTCCCTACCCAAGCTGAGCTGCCAACAGATGGCTCAATTAAAAAATAAAATAAAAAAATACTTATTGAATCCATCTACCACATACATATTGCCTATCAGTTAGATTTTTCAAAATGTCTTCACTGTCAGAAAAATAAGATCTTCATGCAATATTTCCTACAAGTGGGTCATAATTAAAGGTTGTACACTCTATTGTTACTGTTCAGTCATTAAAATTCATTGCACTGAATCGGTGCCTTAACTAAGATACTAATTATAGAAAAGGTAATTATAGAAAAGATAATCAAGTGAATTTTACCTCATGAGTCTTTTACAGAATTATACTATTTATGTAAGCTACACAAACATAGCACTTTTTTATAAGTATTTTTATTTGATTTTGAAAAAATTTTGGTAACTTTTCATTGAAAAAGACAATTTTGTCACTACCTACTATAAAGTAATACTTTTGAAAATAGTTCAATTTTTCTTTTAGTTCCTGAACTGTTAGCCTATCAACCGGAAATTATAAATTATCCAACTGCCAATGAAAATATATTAGTGTCTTCAATATGGTAATCATAGTATTTTTAATTTTAATACAAATCATTGGGAATCTGAAGGCATATTATTCTTTACATTCACATCTTTTATGAAGTTTGAATCATGTAGTAAAAATGGATTGCAGTGGAAATGCTTATGATGTGTTTTTCATAAGTAATTGATTTGAGCTCCATCAACACAGATTTCTGAAAAGCACTGGATTATTGAACTTGAAAATGGAAATAAAGATTGAAAGATAAATACTGTCCTTGAAATCAAAGTTTTTGTGCCTAATAGATACTTAGTATTTTTCATATTTTTTTATGATTGATAATCGATAACAGGCTACATTCATTCAATTCTAGTTAATAAGCTAGATTTACCTAAATAATAAGAATATAATGGATCTATATCCTGAAGTTAATTAACATGTCAATGCTGTGGAGTTTATGCAAAGTACTGTAAAATAGTATAAAATATGAACTAAAAAAAATCCATTATGGTATTAGTTTTTGCTGTTGTATTATTAAATTTCCTTTGGAAATATTGATATATTTGTTTCAAAAACTTCCCCTTCTCGTTATGACTTTTGTCTATTTTAAGTCTGTGTTGCAGAAATGTAGATTATTTCTTATATAAGAATATTTCTTGTATTTAAATTACATCAGAGCTTTAGAAAGTGTGTGTGTGAGTGTGTGTGTGTGTGTGTGTGTGTGTGTGTGTGTGTATAGAGACAGACAGACACATATTTTTAACAGTTAATTTTTTTGTTTCCTTTTTAAGGCATTTTTCAGTGTTTTTATATAATGTAACACTATAGGAAATACTATGTATCTTTCTACTTTTAACAATTATGAGTACCCTAGTAGACTTGAAACTCTTCATTTGTTTATTTAGCAAATATCACGAAAATGTTGCTATGGAACACAAGTTCCTGTTCAATTCTAGCTCCTAATGAGGAAGAGATATAAAATAAATTAATAAGGGGATATAATCTAGTTTAGGGAGTTCCGGCCAGAAAAATCTTCCCTGAGCTCAGTCCGGGACGATTTATAGAATGAGACTGATAGAAACTGAGGATAAGAGCATTCCAGGCAGAAAGACCAGCGGGTATGGGTCTGTAGAACATGAAGTGACAAAGTATTTGGCTTGCACAAGGAACTAAATTAACTGCAGGTTGTCTACAGTATAATGATCGATTGAAAAAAAATTCAAAACAGGATTTTAGATGTAGGCAGTAGATTCCATTTATCCAGTCTTGTAATCCTTATAAACAATTTTGTACAATATCTAAAAAGCATGAGAAGCCACTGAAGTATTTTAAGAAAAGGAGTGATAACTCAGGTTTCTAGTGCCTAATTCAACACTAACCTGCCAAACCTACACGTGGCTGCTGCATCCCGCCGCTTTACAAATATTGCAGATGTTTCTCTTTTAGACAATCCTGATCTGGAATCAGGTCGTGAACAGAATTCTTGGAAACATAGTTCCATTTTAGTTAAAATAAAATATAAAGTCAATACAAAAGTACAAAGTCACCACATTACTCATGTATTAAATGTGTGCATTTTTTTTGTTCTTATATTGACAATCAATTAAAAAAAAGCACATCCCTTTTAATCTTAAGAACTATGAAATATCTAAACATAATTGAATAAACCAAATAGAAATACGGAAACTATAATTTATTATATATTTTAATTGTTTTAGGAAAATATTATGCTATAGATGGAATAACTTTATGATTATAATTAATAGTACTAGCAAGAATAAAATCATCATGACTCAACAATCACTACTTGGGCTGGCCAAGTGGCTCAGTTGGTTAAGAGCAACAGCGGTTCGATTCTCGGTCCGAGCTGAGCTGCCGCTGAGCTGCCAACAGGTGGCAGGATGGCTCAGCTAAAAAAGAAAAACAAAAACAATAAAAAAAACAATCACTACTGTATCGATTATGAGCCAAGATTTTTAAAAAATATATACAATATAATGTTTTGTATCTTTATGCTCTATGAGATAATGATTCTCAGTATTTTCAATAGAGACAAAAATAATCAATTCTTCACAACTATACAGCATTTCAAAGTTTATGTGATGTGTTTTATGTTTTAAATTAACATGCTTTAGATCCCCATGTTTTCGATTAACAAGTTAAGCTCAGATCTATTAATACTTGGCCCAGGTCAACTACTTGATAAATGACTATAGTGAAACTTAAGTTCAGGTTTATCTTTTGACTAATTATAATGCTCTTTTAAGTGTAACACACACACGGCACATATATTTAAACATATAATTATATGTCTCGTGATTTGAAGTTATAAATTAAGTCCATATATTAACACTATCCCTCTAAAGAGATTATATAAAGATTACAGTAAAGTGATATTAAAGGTATAAACTTATGACAATGAAAGAGCATCAAGAGATGAAAAATTTCAAGTATTTTCTGGAGAGTGAATATGGAGAGAGGTGCAGTGACTAAAGAAGCAACTTGCAAGTTTTGTAAATTAGAATGAGTACAGGAAGATTATAACCAAGGAGAGATCCTTTTTCATAAGAATGGTGGAAAGATCCTGGGACAGTTAGAATGCAAGAATAAGGTATAAGACTATAATAGGAGAATTAATTGCAATAATATTCAAGAGTCACTTGCCTACACACTGTACCTTGACACAAAACCAACACTCACTATCAACTGGAGAAGACAGCCAGTGTGTAAACATTAGAAAAACAAATACAAAATCAGTTATTTTCAAAATAATTTCAGTGTGTTAATTGAGGATAAACAGCAGTCTGTGTGTGATTGAAAAAAAAAAAAGCTTTTCTAACTGTTTTTTTGGGAAACACCAACATAATATTTTGTTAATTGTTCACTTGCATAATGCAATCTTTGCAGGTAAATCAAGTTTCCTACACACATTAAGCACATTATAATTCTTTCCACTGGTTCATCTGAAATAGGAATAGAAACCATGAACCAATAGATACCTGATATAGTCTTCAGGGAAAAAATGATAAAGGTAAACAAATGGAAAAAAAAATCTAAAGGAAACACAAAATTTTACGAACATACAAGAATTTAAATCTCTCAAAATCCCTATCTAGAAGAGAGTATATCTATGAAAGAAGAACTGGTTCGTGTGAAAAATAAAAAGAAACAAAGAATTAAAAAGACATGTTAGAGGGTTTGTTTTTCTCCACAGCCTCTCCAACACTTGTTATTATTTGTCTTGTTGATGATAGCTATTCTAATGTAAATAGGTACAGCCAGTATGGAAAACAGTATGGAGGTTCCTCAAAATATTAAGACTAGAATTACCATATGGCCCAGCAATCCCTCTCCTGGGTATCTACCCCCAAAAATTCTGAAAACATTTATCTATAAAGATACATGTACTCATATGTTCATTGCTGCATTATTTACGGTGGCCAAGACATGGAAACAATCGAGGTGTCCTTCAATAGATGGTTGGATAAAGAAAAAGTGGTATATATACACAATGGAATATTACTCTGCCATAAGAAAATATGAAATACTGCCATTTGTGACAACATGGATGGATCTTGAGATTATTATGCTAAGTGCAATAAGTCAGAAAAAGTCAAGAACCATATTACTTCACTGATTTGTGGAATATAAAACTGAAGGTAACAAAGGAACAAGAAAAACAAAGAAACAAAAACTGAAAGACACTGACAATAGTTTAGTGCTTACCGGAGGGTAAGGGGGAAGAGGGGATGTACAGGAGGGTAAAGGGAATAAAAAATGTGGTGATGAAAGGAGAAGTGACTCTGGGTGGTTAACACATAATGTGATATATAGATGATGTATTATAGAATTGTACACTTGAAACCTATGTGGTTTTGTTGACCATTGTCACTCCCAATAAATTTTTTAAAAAAGAAATGTTAGAAATTCAAATAATATTTTAAATAAAATATAACATACATGAAAACTAGTGCTCAAAAGTTGTATAGCTCAATGATTTTAACAATGTGAATACTTCCCTGAGATAAATATAAAGGGATAGACTGTACTCACTGCAGGAGCTCCTGTCGTCCTAACTTCCACTCTCACTGTCTCTTCCCAGCAAATACAATTACTATGCTGATTAGTTCTGCCTATTATTTCCTATTTTACATGTATTTACACAGTATAAACTCTTGTGATTGGCTTCTTCTGCTCAATGCTTTTTATGGTTATTTCATGTTATGTTGCTCAGTGATCATTTTGTTCACTTTTAGTGCTGAATAATAATCCATTGTATGAATATACCACAATTTATTCCTTCAACTCATGTTTGACTTGCTTGGCACTATTATGAATAATGATGCTATGGACATCATTGAACTTGTCTTTCGGTGAACATATATCCATATTCTTGCTGTATTCATACCTGGGAGAGGATTTGCTGCTTCAAAGTGTGTGCAATTGTTCAACTTTAGTAGATAATGCCAAATTGTTTTCCAGAACAATTGTAATAATTTATATTCTCATCAGCAGTTGCTTTATATCCTTGTCAATACTTGGCATCCGTCTTTTCATTTTCACAATTCTAAAGGGTACGTATATAGAAGTATTACACTGGGATTTCAATTTGCATCTCCTTATAACTACTGAATTTAGCATTAGTCAGTATGTTGATTGGTCATTTTGATTACCTTTTGCAAAAAAAATCTTTTGTAAAGTCAAGATAGTTGCCATTTTTCTTTTGAGCTTTCTCTTTTCCTCAGTAATTTGTAGTTGTTTAATCTATAAATATACAGGATGTGAGTTTTTTTTTGTTAGGTATAAGTATTGCAAATATCTTATCCTAATTTGTGGCTTAAATTTGCACTATTTAAATGATGTCTTTAAAGGAACAAAGGCTCTTGATGTTATTGTTGATCAATTTACCAGTTTTCTTCTACCTGTATTTTTTGTGCTATTTAAAAAACCTTTAAATATCCTAATGTTATTAAGAAATTTTTCTTTGTTTTATTTGTAGATACATTAAATTTTATTTATCAGATTTTGATCTGAAATACAGTACCAAATAGGGTCAAGATTTCTTTTCACATGAATACTTTGAATATTCACATACATATTCAACATTTTCGGCAACAGTTATTGGTAATTAAAAACATATCCTTTTTCCATCACAAGCCAGTGCTGCATTTGTCATAAATCAAATGGCCATATATGTGTGGGTATCTTTTTGGACTCTCAGCACTGATTTATTGGTCTACTCTTGTATTATTATCACACTGTATTCTGACTGTAGCTTTATACTAGGTATTAATATCTAATACTATATATAATAAGCCAGGTTTGTTCTTCCACATTGACTTGGCTATTCTGATTTTACAATTTTAAAACCAATTTTCCAGAATACCTTTTTAAATGAGTAGAAGTTTTGGAAGAGTAAGGCAAAGAAATATGCTAGTATGTAGTACATAAAATAAAGACAAAAAAAATGGGAAAAAGAAGAGATATAGAATATCAAATTTTGTGGTACAAATTACCAAAAGAGGAGTTCCTTGAAAAATAAGAGAGTGAGAAAAGGGGAGGGAGGAGATGGAGGTGGACTTGGCAATCATAGAAACGTTTTAGAACAATTAATGGTGTTTTTAATGGAATTCCTGAGGAGACCCACCTTCAGCTCAAATCCCAGCCCTACATTTAATGCTATAAATACATGCCAACAACCATCGCTCAGAATTGTTCTAAATACCTGAGATTGCAACCATTTTTTTAAAATAAAAGGGATAGCTTATTCTCTCACAGATTAAGGCAGGAGATATATAACACAATGGTATTTAATTTGGAATTAAGTTTTATTTTTTATTTAAAGACATCATTTTGGCACTTTATTAAGTCAGGGCTTTCAAGTTTTCTAATATTGCAGCAAATGAGATTTTAGTTCACTTAAAAACTCTGTTTATTGTAATGTATTAAATTGTTCTCCTAAAATATATAGATACTATGAAGAGACAAGTTGCTAAAGTATATATTCAAAATGTTCAGAAAAGAAAATATGCTCAATAGGTGAACACTTTGCTCAAATACAAATTACTGTATTTTATACAATTAAAACTAAATCAGCTTAACTGCAGTAAACAAAGTTTACCTTTTTTAAATCTTAATTTTTATTTTTAGTGTCTATGTTTCTCTAAATATATAGCAAACCTCATATGGCATGTAAAATGCTTTGTTGAAATCTATTTAAAAGTTCAAACTAATTTCCATGTAACTGCGTAAAAGAATTAATGAAACTGAATATTTTCAAGGTTCATTGTGGTGCTTTCTGTTGATGCCAAGGGTTTTACTTTTGAATTATGCCCTTGTCAAGGAAGGAGTCTGGACTATTTGATTTGAGGTGTGATTATAACATAGTTTTTCAATTAATGTGTACTAGTTTCATGGCATGACTCTAGCCAATGTTAACACTTCAACCTCATTAAGATATAATGTTATGTAAGTAACTATTGTTAGCCCTAATATTAATTCCCTTTCCTCAAGTAATTGAGCCTAATAGCAGTGGCACAGAAAGAATTACTGATTTAATTTAGGTTATTTCTCAGTGAACATTCTGAGCAAAGTATAATCTAAACTATTATTAACTGACCTAGGATAAGTACAAATAATATTATATTAAAATAATAAATCACTCATTTGGAAAACATTAATATTATATTTTTTCAAATTATGGAAATGATGCTAAATTACTTATTTAAAATTACTACCACTGAACTCTATATTCAGACTACCCTAAGTATGGAATTTTTGAGGTTAGCACTTGTAATTCATCCTGCTTGCTCTTATCAATTAACATAATGATTGCAGATATTACAGAGAGAATGCAGGGAAGAAAAGGAAGGAAGGAAGGAAGGAAGGAAGGAAGGAAGGAAGGAAGGAAGGAAGGAAG
>NW_017732398.1:490338-496025 GCF_001890085.2 Hipposideros armiger | reverse complement strand
AGTGTCACTGGCCCTCATATGTGGGATCTGAACCGGGGCCTCTGGCATCCCAAGCCAGTTCTTAACCATCGCGCCACTCGGCCGGCCCAATAAATACTTTATTTAATTTTCACAAATATTTATTCATTCATTCATTCATTCATTCAACAAATTTATACGTTGAGTGCTTACCATGTGCCAAACACTGCTCCAGGCATAAGAGATAAGACACTAAGGTTAACCAAAGGCTGGCCCTCATGCTACTTAAAATCTAGAAAACATAAAGAGAAAATAGACATGCAAAATATATGCAATGCAGTTTCTGGTAATATTGGGTTGTCGGAAAAGTCTTGACATATTTTTTCTGTTTTTTGTTACAAAAATGCATTACGACTTTTCCAACAACCGAATAAACAGGTTTAAACTATTTAGAATTTAGACTTAGAATGAAAGGGTAGAGTAGAAGGGGTGATTTTTAATGGTATAATTGAGGAAAACTGCATTAAAAAGGACATGTTTGGGGCAAGAATGAGTAAAGGAGTGATCCTCGTGAGAATAAAGAATTCCAATTAATGAGAAATGTTAAAGCCAAGGCCCTGAGGCAGGAACCATCTCTGCTTATTCAGGGGTCACCTGCTATTCTAGTATCTATTCGTGTTTTTCACCAAGAATAACAATTTTATGATCTTGCTTAGGATCGCATATCTTGTCAACAAGACACCTAGAATCAGAGCCAAGATTGGCGACTGGTCACTCACAGCTCACTATGTGTACCAGTCACCTATAATCAGCCTTCAATGCTGCACAATTCAGAGAAAGCAGGTAGGCAATTCCTTCTAATAAAAAGACTGCCTGTTGGGGATTTGTGAAGAAAAGTTTGTCACTCACATAAATGGATAAATACAGACGAGGGGCACACTCTCCAAGATCTCTTTAGGATGAAGGGGTTAATTTTATTCATCTTTGTATCTGCAGACATTAGTATAATGTCTAGTACAAAGCAATTAATATGAATCATGATTACATTTAACACTGAGATTTGGAGTTTGATTTCCTGAGTTCAAGGCTGTATCTCTTAATAACTATGTACATTTGGTAAATCACATAATTATCCTAAGCCTTTACCTTCTTCCTTTTATAAAAGGCAGTATAAAACCTTTTCCTGGTGATGTACTAATTAAACAATAAAGTACATGTGAAAACTTTTCATTAAATATTATATGAGATATATATATATATATATATATATATATATATATATATATACTACTTTCACAGATGGCAGTGCCTGAGAGCATAGGACACACCCATGTGGTCAATAGTCCTAGAACCTGAGCAAGGTGATTATATACTCTCGGTGGTGAAGATGTTAAAGCACATCAGGATAAGTGCAGGCTACATCTTTGGGAATATTAAGAAATTTTCCTATCAAATATATGAGGTAACATCAGCATAAGGAATAACAGAGAAGAAAATAAAAACCAAAAAATGAGAAGATTGACAATGCTGAAACAAGCAATGACTGTTAGATCTAAGGCTACAGAGAAAGACTCATAACAATTATCTTCAGAATGGGTCATTTCAATGAATTACCTGTTGTATGCTTGAGTTTTCCTGAATCAAAAGAGTAGAGTGGGCATGGGCATGGGCACTTAGAGAAGGCAATATGAGCCTATTAGTCACTGTTTATATACTTCAAAGTTGCTAGGAGACTTGGTCTTAAATGTTCTCACCACAAAAAAGAAATGATAATTATGTGATATAAATATTGAATATATTTCAATGTTTACTAATGCTACAGTAGTAGGCATATTGAAATACATAAATATATTAAATCAATACATTGATACCATAAGTTTACAGTTACAGGTCAATTATATCTCAATAAAAATGATTTTTAAAAATGGACACACTGTCATATAACCATGAAACCTAATGATTTTTAACATATTATTATGGAAGTCCAATAGGAAACTAGGAAACCAGTTCCAGAATAAGAGTAGTATTACTTGGGTTGAGTAGCCTAAGGAAACCAGCATGGATGAAGCACCACAGGAAAACTTACACCTGGCTGAACAACGTCCAAAATTAAAGTGGCCTGGCACCATACCCTACTTGCAAGCTAACAAGTTAGCCTGCTATAGTTTTATGGCTGCTGGCAAAAGACACAAGGCTCATGATTCAGAGACAAAACTTTTTCACTCATGACATAGCAGGCATTTTGAACTTCTTGTTTACTTTGACTCTGCTTTTCACCGAGTCCCACTGATGATGTCAAGTGGAATGGCCCAGATGGAAGCAGAGGGTTTATGTCACAGCTGAAGAATTCTGAACTTATGAAACTCCCATCTTTTAAAGGGAGCCATTGGAAAACCTGGCCAAACATTTGTCCCATAGAGAGATGTTATCTTTATAATCCTGAACAACAAACAAACCTACCTTTGCCACAGAAGGAGACACAATCTCTATCTTTCAAGGCTGTTTACCATACAAATAAACTTGAAAAGATAGTCTGGGACCAACGGTGTCAGTACCTCTATTCAGAAGACATAGAGAAACATGAGAGACCAATGAGAAATTGTCTCCAGCAGGTATCCTAAGAAAAATGTACGCAAGCACTTCAAGGGTTTTTAAATGTAGGTCTAATTAATGATCTAAAATAAGAAAAAAAATTAAGCTAAGAGTTTGTGTAAAAAGGGAAGAGTATTTTATTTTAGCATTATGCTAATAGGAAAATCAGTTAGAAAATATAAAACGTGAAATGATGAGGGTCTGTACTCAAATGAGGTCAGCGAGAATTGAAGTTCATTGGAAAATTCAATGGAAATTGTGCAATATTACTAATAGTATATAATGATTTATTGTGGGAAATGAAAGAAACAGAATATTTTTAAGTGACACCATCCCAACATACAAAATTTAATATATTAAAAATGGATAAGGGCCAGCCGAGTGGCTCAGTTGGTTAAGAGCTCGCTCAAGAGTTTGAGCTCTGAGCAACAGCAGTTCGAGTCCAGCCCGAGCTGAGCAGCNTGAGAATTCATTATATGTTAACTTTATGCCAAATGCATTTATATATATATATATATATATATATATATATCTTATCTAATTTAATGGTCATAAAAATTCTGCAAGATAGCTATTATTATTTCTATGTGATAGAAAATTTGAAACCCAAAGTTAAGTTAACTTGCCCAAGATCACACAGACGGTAATTGGGCTGTAGTGTGTTCATGTTGTTTTTGCCAGTCCTGAATCTTTTCCACTTTCTTTTGATAACTATAAACTAATTTTCTTCTGGAGGCTAGGGCTACCCAAGTTCACTGCACTGGATCTGTGGACTTGAGGTAGAGCTGACTCCCATCTCTGTCAGTTTTGGGGGTAGATATATATGAATCAATCTTGGCCAGTCAGAGCTTTCCAACCCCCAGGCTAGTTATTTGTTCAGATATGGGCTCATGACGTATATCTAAAGAATTAGTCTAAGTTCTATTTGAGTTACCAAAAAATATATTCTTTCTAACCTTGGTGAACTTGAAAATGAACTAGGAGCTATTAATTATTACCTAATGAAAAGAGAGCTTGCCAGGGAATTGAGTCCAATGGATATCACAGGGAGAGAACCAATACTTATATATAGCATTTGAACTCCTAGATTTGAACTCCTGTTTTTAAATATAGCATTTGAATTCATAGCTAAAGTTTGACCATTAATAAATCTCCCCTCCTTTTTGTATTCTGTCTTGAGTAGTTTTGGGTTGGATTTTTCTGATAATGACAATTCAAAGAGTACTCATTAGTTGAGACACAAAATTAGGGTTCAAACCCAACTCTTTGTACTACCTCCCTTATACTTGTAGCAATTGTCCATCATAAGTAGCATTTACACAGACTAAATAAATCTAATTATTGTAAATTGAATTAGAAGCAGGTACACATTTCCAGTAAAAATGTTAAAATGTTTTCACTCAGTAAATATCACAGATGAAGGTCAGGGAGACATTTCACAATAAATAGAAATCATGGTTCATATTTTATGCCACTTAAAATGACATACAATTCAAAAAGAACAAATTATTAATAGGAATAGATCCAAGATAATATCAACTCTATGACATGGTAAAGACTGTCCTTAGTTCCTAAAGGAAAAATTAAACTAAATACAGTAATCAGAATTTTGATAGTAGTTTTTGTTTCAGTTTTTGTTTTAACTATCTGAAAACATCTGTTGGAATTAACTCTCCTTGGTTATACTATTGGGACAGTATGACATTTCAATAAATGAGAAAGCATTTATCACCTATAATATTAATTGTTGTATTGTTATGTGTATGATTGAAAATACGGGCCTAAAAAAGCATAAAGAAGGCTGAGCAGACAAACTGGATTTGCATGATTTAACAGAAAATACTTCAGGGTAATTTGTAATACCAAGTCATATATGTGGATTCACCTTATGTGTTAAACATCCTGCACAACCATATCAGACAGCTTGGTAACAGATGCATATACAATTTCCAGATTCAAATTGTTAGTGAAGAGAGAGCTGATTACCTGAGTAGCTGGCATATGTCTAGTTCCAGAGAAAGAATGGAATAGCCTTTGCGTCTATTGCTGTTTACTGAGATATTACTGAGATACTCTTAGTAAAAATTCAAACTAAAAGAACACAAGGCAAAAAAAATATATAGAAAGATTTTTAACAAAGCACTATAACTTGAAATATTAAATAAAAACATACATAGAAAACATTCATATGTTAAAAAATATTGCATTTATATCTCTATCACTCATGGGGTTGAGGTTAAAGACACCTTCTTCTCTAAAATTGTCAAGGCCTTGGCCATGTGCAGTTGTGTAGAACCAATGACAGACTCTTACCTCTGCCTGGACCTCAGTTACATGCTTTGTTCTCAGGCCCTCCTGGGGACCATTACTGTAAATTCTGCAGCTTGCTAATAGCGCATCCTTCATCTTAATAGGGGAATGGGGAAATTGTTCTCATTTTCATTCCTGAGTCTTCAACATTGAATCCATCATCTCTTACCACATCTTTTATAGAAAACAAAATGCTTTTTACCCCTGTCTCAATTCCTTTATTCCCAGTGGGCAACCTCTCCTTCTTGTACCTCCATTATTGCTGCTATTGAAAGATATATCAAAATCCTTTTCCTGGAGAAATTGGGCACGAAATTTGGCATTATTTACTCATCCTATTTGGCATCATTGACTGGTCTAATTTCCAAATTCATTTAATTAAAGACCACATAGGTACAGTGAAATCCTATCAATGAGAGGTTGTCCACTGGGAAACAATAGTGAGTCCTTAGTATAAAAGTGTTCAATGAGTGAATGAATGTTTGTGAAAACTAGATGAAATAAAATATAGGAAACCATAAATAAATAAATAAATAAATAAAAACACACTTCCATGGTGTTCTATTATTATAATCCTTTTATCTATGTTATTCTTCACCAGTAAAGAATTCTTCATCTGTGATAAAAGGATCACAATAATAATAATAGAATACGAATGTAAGTATAATGGAATTCCATGAGTGTTTCATTTGCAGTCTCTAATTAAATAAATACTTTTTATTTATTTATTTATCTATTTATTTATTTATTTATTTATTTTAGCTGTGCCATCCTGCCAGCTGTTGGCAGCTCAGCGTCAGCTCAGCTCAGTCAGTGAATGGAACTGG
>NW_017732398.1:441748-487193 GCF_001890085.2 Hipposideros armiger | reverse complement strand
TGAGCTCTGAGCAACAGCAGTTCGAGTCCAGCCCGAGCTGAGCAGCCGCTGAGCTGCCAACAGGTAGCAGGATGGCTCAGCTAAAAAAAAAAAAACAAAAAAACAAAAAAAAAAAAAGGATAACTTAAGAACACTAAAATGCTATTTTAAAAGGTATTAGAGCAATTAGTTAGCTGTTTGAAAAAAAATTAATATAGACCTGTACTCTATATCACTCCCAAAACAAGTTGTAGGTAATCGAGAAACAATTACCGAAATTTTAAATGGAAAAACAGATACATAAAGAAGATGTACTCTAAGGAAATATCAGACTATATAAATGTTTTCTTCATAATTACATAAATAAATCATAAAACAGAAACCCAAATATTTATAGCATTATGAGGGAAATTTTTCTAAACACACAAACAAATGTAGAATTCATAAAGGCAGCACATTATTAGACTTTACTTTCACTTACAATCCTGACAATTTGAGGCTATTTTCTTTTCCATTTTTTAATGTAAGAAGGTTTCAGATATTTTAATTTTATTTTTTTATTTTCAATTACAGTTGACATTCAATATCATTTTATATTAGTTTCAGGTGTACAGCATAATGGTTAGACATTTATATAATTTATGAAGTGACCTCCCTGATTAATCTAGTACCCACCTGGCACTATACATAGTTATTACTATATTAGTGAATATATTCCTTATGCTGTACTTTATATCCGCTTGACTGTTTCATAACTACCAATTTTTACTTCTTAATCCCTTCAACTTTTTCACCCATTCACCAACACCCCTTTCATCCTGCAAACATCAGTTTGCTTTCTGTATCTATGAGTTTGTTTCTGTTTTGTTCATTCATTTTGTTCTTTAGATCCCACATATAAGTGAGGTCATATGGTATTTGTCTTTCTCGATTTGACTTATTTCATTTAGCATAATACCTTCCAGGTCTATTCATGTTGTTGCAAATGGTAGGATTTCATTCTTTTTTTATGGCCAAATAATATTCCAAATAGAAAATAAGTAATCTAGCTACAGGAAAAAAATGTACAGGTTTAGTGATGGATTGCTTACAGTAACAAAAAGATTGAAAACACTTAAATAGTCTAAGATATTTTATATTATATATATTACACATATATGAAAACACTTAAATAGTCTAAGATGTTTTATATTATATATATTACACATATATGCACATGCCATGGTACCCGTATTTACTGTATCTATTATATTGCAATTAAAATTCACTTGCAAATAATTTGTGATATAGGAGAGTATTCTACCACAATGTTAACTGAAAAAAATAATAAAATAATTTATGTAGGGTGATTCTTACTTAAACACAAGCATAGGAACAAGGACAAGAAATAATAAATGGTAATTTTCTCTTTCCATATTTCTAAATTTTCCATATATTCAGAAATTTCATGTAACCATTGGAAAAGTACTTTTTATTTTTTTTATAAATCTTTAAATGTCGGCCAAGAAATATAATTGTAATCACCTACAATTTTAAAGGAATAATTTAAAACTCAGTATGAATCTGAAACTCATTAAAGCAAACTCATGCCCGACTTCACATAACAAGTACCAGTAGGAAAGTTAGAAATCAAACTTAAGTTTTAAGTCATTGGCTCTAAATCCAATATTCTTCAACTTCACCATGACTTGATTTTCAACATTGTACAGCAATCATGATATATCCTTAAGAAGTTATAATATATATGTATATAAACTTGAATTAGTATAGTCAAGATAGACATGGCCTCACTTGTATTGCTATAAGATGTGAAAGCTAACAAAAACACAACATAGATTTAAAGCTATCTTTTCAATGTATGTATGGTCCTTTACCAGAACATTATTGTCTTATTATGTTTAATCTAGAGTGCTCTGTGCAGTGGAATAGCATGCTTACGGCAGATCCTGAAAGATTTTTGTTAAAATTAAATTCTAGCACTGAGAAACTTAATAGTTTAACTTTTCATTTTGAAATAATTTTAGACTTAAGAATTGCAAAGCTTTTAAAGAGATTTGACATATTCCTTTCTACTAGCTCCTCCTACATTAGTATGTTAATAACTACAGTACAATTATCAAAACTAAGAAATGAACACTGGCACAATACTAACTAAACTACAGACTGCAGACATTATTCAGATTCTACTAGTTTTTCCACTAACATCTTTTTTTTTAATTCTGTTCACAGATCTAATCCAAGATCCTACATTACATTTCCTTTTGGTGTCTTCTTACTCTAATACATTACAGCTGCTAAATCTTTCCTTGCTTTTATTTATTTTTTTTTCTGACCTTGGAACTTTTACAGTGCTGGTCAGTATTTTATAGAATGCTCTTCAATTTGAGCTTTTCTGATGTTTTCTCATGATGGGACTGAGGTTATAAATTTGAGGAAAGAACACTATTGTGGTAAGTTGTCCTCAGTGCATTATATTAAGTGTGCACACCAATAATAAGACATTATTGGTGATGTTAACCTTAATTGCCTGGTTAAGGTAGTGTCTGCCAGATATCTTCATAGTGAAAGTTACAATTTAATCCTTTGTAAATAATATTTATTTGGGGAGATATTTGGACTATGCATATATCCTGTTTCTCAAACATGTCAGTTTCTCCTTAATTTTCACAACTGTCAGTGTTTCATATCTATAGTAATCATCAATGTGGTGTATTAATGATGTTTTTCAATTTTCCTGTGTTTCTTCAAAATTCATTAATTGGAAATCTTCTGTAAGGAAGAGTTGTCCCTTCTCCACTATTCAATCACTTATTTTATCAGCTTGGACATATGAATATTTTATTCTCTGTGTTACAATTTAACATTATCCTTATATTTTTGCTGCTCAAATTATTCCAGCTTTGTACACTGGGGCTTCTTTCAGTGGCTACTATGTCCTTTGAACTGACACAACTCTTTTTTACATTGAAACACAACTGTACTAGTTTTTGAGTGACGAAAAGTTTTGAATTCATGTGGGCATTGAATTCATGATTGCTGGGTCATATGATTAGCGTATGTTTAACTTTATACAAAACAGCCAAACTATTTTCTCAATGTGTTTGTATATCCCTACCATGAATGTATGAAAGTGAATATGCAGTGGGTCTGCATTTTCACCAGCTCCTTGTATTGTCAGATTTAGGTTTTTTTTCTATTATTTTTATTATTGTCACTATTCTAATAGCTTTGTAGTAATAATTCATTGTGGTTTTAATTAACATTTTTCTAATGACTAATAATACTGTGCATCTTTTCAAATACTCAAATGTCATCTTTATAGTTTCTTTCATGAAGCGTCTTTTCAGTATCTTGACCAATTTTTTATTGTGTTAGTTTCTTAGTGTAGAGCTTTGAGAGTTATTTATTCTGAATAAAAATCCTTTATTGAGTATTGATTTTCATGTAATTTCTTCTTTCATATCTTGTCTTTTCATTCTCATAAAGGTGCCTGTCATAGAGCAAATATTTTTAATTTGAATATAGTCAAATTTATCTCTTTTTGGGGTTGGATTTTTCTTTTGCTATTGTGTCTAAAAAGTATTTACCAAATCCTACATCACACAAATATTATTTGAAGTTAATGTTTTAGAACATATAAGGCATAATTAAAATTTTTGTTTTGTTTTGGCTGTACATGCCAACTGTATCATCACCATGTGTTAAAAAGATAATACTTCTTTTTTCCAGTCAAGATGGTAGAGTAGGTAAATGCTGCACTCACTTCCTCTTAGAACCATATCAATTACAACTAAACTGCAAACAACCATTACTGAAAATCACCTGAAGTATAGCTGAACTGATGCCGTACAACTAAGGACACACAGAAGAAGCCACCTCAAGACTGATGGGAGGAGCAGAGACACAAAACAAATTGGTCCCACACCTGTATGTTACCATTAAAAATTGGTACAGATTTGAAGGCTGTGGAGGTTATCCCTAAGGAGCAAGGGGTCCCAGCCCCTCCTCAGACTGGGGTTTTAGTGCCAGAGAGAAAAGTCCTCATAACCTTTTGTTTTGAAATCCAGCAGACATTGTGGCTGAGTGAGAGGGAGTGCGGTTGCACTCCCAGGCACTCCTCTTAAAGGGACCAAGCAGGGTTCAAAACACTGGTTATGAGGATGCTTATTAATCTCAGGGGGAACTTCAATAAAGAAATAGCAAGCATAAAACTTGAGAGAGAAAAGATGAAAAGAACCAGTCATAAATAAGAAATACAATAACAGAAATGAAGAATACATTAGAGAGAATCAACAGTAGATTAAATGAAGCAGAGGATGAAATCAGCAGTTTAAAAGACAAGGTAGCAGAAAACACCAAACCAGAACAGCAAAAAGAAAAACACAAAAAAATAAGGAGAGTTTAAAGGGCCTCTGGGATGACATCAAGCATACCAATATTTGCATCATAAAGGCACCAGAAGGAGAAGAGAGAAAACAAGATTTGAAAACCTATTTGAAGAAATAATGACTGAATAGTTCCCTAACTTGGCAAAGGAAATAGATATACAAGCCCAGGAAGCACAGAGAGTCCCAAACAAGATGAACCCAAAGAGGCCCACAACAAGATACATCATAATTAAAATGCCAAAGATTAAAGACAAAGAGAGAATCTTAAAAGCGGCAAGAAAAAAGCAGTTATTTACCTACGTGGGAGCCCTCATAAGACTATTAGCTGATTTCTCAACAAAAACTTTGCAGGCCAGAAGAGATTGGCAGGAAATATTCCAAATGATGAAAAGCCAGGATCTACAACCAAGATTACTCTACCCAGCAAAGCTATCATTTAGAATTGAAGGACATAAAAAGAGCTTCCTAGACAAGAGAAAGTTAAAAGAGTTATCACCACAACCAGTATTACAAAAAAATCTTAGAAAGATTTTTTTAAGACTAAATAAATAAAATGAATAATAAAATGGCAATAACTACATATCATCAGTAGTTACTTTCAATATAAATGGATTAAATGTTCCTATCAAATGATAGGGTGGCTGAATGGATAAAAACACCGTTACATATGCTGTCTACTAAAGACTCACTTCAGATCAAAAGACACACACAGACTAAAAGTAAAGGGATGGGGAAAAGATACTTCATGAAATTGGAAAACGAACAATCAAACAAACAAAAAGCTGTGGGAGAAATACTTATACCAGATAAACTAGACTTTAATACAAAAGCTATAGCAAGTAACAAAAAAGGACACAAGGACCGAGTAATCCCACCTCCAGGTAACTATCTGAAGAAGCTGTAAATGCTACTTCAAGGGGATGTGTGCATCCATATGTTCATTACAGAATCGTTTACAGTGGCTAAGATGTAAAGGCATCCTGTCTGTCCAGTGATGGATGAATGGGTAAAGAGGAGGTGGTAGCTGTATACAATGGAATATTGCTCGGCCATGGAAGGGAATAGATTCTCGCCATCTGCAGCAGAATAGATGGACCTGGAGGGTATTGTGCTGAGTGGAGTATGTCAGACAGTGAAAGACAGATGCAATGTGATTTTGCTACACATATGTGGAATCTAAAGAACAAAATATACAAATAAACCAGAAACAGATTAATAGATACAGCGAACATTTTGATGGTTGCCAGATAGGAAGGGGGATTGAGGGTATGGGTGGAAAAAAGGAAGGGATTAAGAAGTGCAAGTCGGTTGTTACAAAGTAGTTATGGGGATGTAAAGTAAAACACTGGGAATATAATCAATAAAATTTTAATAAGTATGTATTATGTCAGATGGGTTCTATTGTGTTGTCAGAAAAGTCATGACGTGTTTTTCCTATGTTTTTTCATTGCAAAAATGCGTCATGACTTTTCCGACAACCCAATAGATTTATTGCGGTGATATAAGGGAGGTGTTTTTGGGTACAGGGTGAAAAAGGTGAAGGTATTAAGAAGTATAAATTGGTAGTTACAAATCGGTCATGGGGATATAAAGTAAAGCATAGGGAACATAATCAATAATATGGTAATATCTGTGTATAGTACAAGGTAGGGGGTACTATTTAGGGGGATCACTTCTTAAATTATCTAAATGTCTAATCATTATGCCATACATCTGAAATTAATATAAAATGATATTGAATATCAGCTATAATTGAAAAATTAAAAAGACGGTGAATAAGAGTTTCAAATTTCCAGGTATAAAGGGAATAAATCATGGGGATGTAATGTACAGCATGAGGAATATAGTCAATAATATTGTGATAGCGTGGTACAGTGCCAGGTGGTTGTTGGACTTATCATGGCAATCACTTCTTTAGATATATAAATGTTGAATAACTATTGTGTACACCTGAAACTACAGTAATATAATATTGTATATTAACTATATTTTAATAAAAATCTTAAAAAAAAAGATTATCCTTGTCTCTGACCCAGAAATATTATGTCTTCTGACAGCAGTCATGACAGGCTAACTTGTTAGCTTGCAAGTAGGTTAAAAACGCAAATCATTTTTGTTTCTGACCACAAAGAGTTTTTATGCCTTATAGTAATGGGCATGCCTTTTCTTCTGCTAGACTTTCAGTAAATGGTATTGAGTTCATCTAATTAGGAATTGAACTGGATTTTAGGTTTGTTGTTGCTATGGTTTCAGAATACCACAGGGTTTCAATTCCCCTCCCAATATCTGCTCCAGTCTAAGCTTTTTAGGTCTTCCTTTTCTTTGTGTTGGACCTCAGAGATGGTTTGTTTCCTGCAAGAAACTTTTCATTCATGCAACACTTGCTCACTTGGTGGTGGAGGTGTGGACAGTCTAATTTGTTCTGATGAAGTTTAAATATTAAGTAGGCATGGTATCCCTGCTTCTCCCAGATAGGACCTCCTAATGCTCCACCGATCCCAGTGTAGATTTGAGCCCAGCACTTCTTTCCTCAGGGATAGAGGGTTCCTTTTCCTCCCCAGTTGCAAAGAATATTTACTAGTGCTTAGGGTGAGAACTTCTTGTCCTTATCACACAAATAAGGAAGAAGAGTCTCAGAGTTTCTTACTGCTCCTGCCTTGGTTTCTGTCCTCTTCTCTGTTCTCCTCCTCTCCTTCTGTTCTTCCCCACACTGCTGAGCTTTTCTGGTTTCTCCCAATCTTTTTTGTGAGTATTAGGTGGAGTTTGTGCACACCTGGTCTTCAGTGATTTTTTCAATCACCCTACCTTCTTTAATAACTATTCAGGAGCAGCTTGCACAAGAAAGCAAGTTCATTGGTTTTGTCTCACACCTGCAAGTAAACTGCCTATCCTTAGATTTGGGGACCTGCAACCTCTCTAATCTGATGGGTTCAAAAAAAGTTGTAAATTTCCTGTTTGCTTTGGTTTTTGTTTTTGTTGTTGTGAAGATTGAGAATGACAAATTTTCCGGCTCTCTATATCCCAGGGAAGACTGAGAGTTGATTTAATTCTCTTTTTTAAAATTCAATTTCAAAAAGCAACTGACTAGAAATTTGTAAACCTTTTAACTTTCAGAGACTCTCAATACTAATTTGGAATTCTAACTACAATAATTTTCCTTAATAAGTCAATGATTAGTGAGGGCTCTACTGAGTCACTCAAACACATAAAGGCATGAGGCCCAAATACTACTTGGAACATCAGTCTTGAGCAATTTGGTTAATTTTTCTGTGAAGCCATGAATACATTTATAAAATAATAATAACAAGTTTTCCATCTAGTCTAGAAATACAATGAGGATTTAAGAACTAAAAGCTTTGATACATTAAAAAAATAATTAAAAAGTTCATATAAAAATAATTCTTCTTTCTTGTTATTAACTGAATTGCCATGGCAGCTTTATCTCTTGTAAATGGCACATGATTTTCTAAACTAGAACAGCAAAATTGAGGACAAGAAACAGTCTTTCCAACAAACTACATTAAATAACAGCATTTTAAAAAATTAAATCACACTACTACTTAATAAAAAATTCTTTCTGACCCTTAAAGTACATTTACATTTGAAAAATAGAATAGTGACTCAAAAACTGTGGAAGAGGGGTTCTGAATATGGAATATAAACTGTGAACAAAATTAAGTAACAAAAACGTGAAATTACCTATGTCCTCACATTCTCTGTGTAGAATATAAGTGGGAAGCCACTCAAATTTCCTTTCCTTAACACCCTGTATATTTACTTGATAGACCCCATCCCTATCAGGACAAATATCACACATTAATGACAGTTATAAGGTAAAGTAGGACACCCAAAGTTATAAAGAAGCTGACTAAACAACAAATTTGAAAATTATTTGGCAGCAAAAATTGAGAGAGGACTTAAGGTGTCATTAGAAGAGAGACTTAAGGATAAGTAGGAGGATAATGATAATTACAGTTTAACCCCGGATAATAATGCAGAGGTTAGAAGTCGCATACAGTAACTTGCAGTATATTATTTTAATGTTTCATTACTGTAATGGAAAGGATCTGACACAAAGATTGATTTGAATCAGGTCACCCCATCAGGTCTTCTAAATGGATAAATCTCTCTTTGGGCAGATATGGTTGCAGCGTGCCTGTCTGACTGTTATATGGAGAAAAACTGTCCTTACCAGATGTGTTCCATTCTGCTTATTACTGTGACCTAGAAATACTTTGATCTTACAAAACTTTAACCTTGAAGAGTAGAACTTACATAAAACAAGGAACATATAGGATAAATTCTAAGGCTCTAGGTACTCAAACCTTTAACCTACAGATTTAATGCCTTATTTTTATAAAAACATGAGAACTAATTTGTTCCCTACAATTAAAGTAATGTGTTGTATTGTGAATTGAGACTAATGACCTTAAATTATTTTGTGACTTGGAAGAATTTCTTTTTAAAACAGATATATTACAGATAACAAAAATTCCTTTTTTATCACTACTTTTTAGCTGTGAAATAAAGCCTCAATCCTGATATTTAAGATGCATGAAGAATCTGGGCCCAACATTTTTCTAGGTTCAAGTTCACCTAAATTTCTTCAATGAAAATCTACTGCAGAAATATCTAAGTACTGGTTATTCCTCGGAATTGTACTTGGCTTTCCTTTTTATATTATACTTCACTTTTATAAATTAATATACGAATAAATTAATAATCCAAGAGCAGTGATATGCTTAAAATGAAGCAGTTTCTGGCCTATTTTCCTGCCTTTTAAATCACTTAAACTTATAGTTTTTAAAATACTTTCTTCTGATATTTACCAACATATTATTATAGTACTGTGTTTTGATTTCTTTACTTTAAATAGTATCCACTGACTTCATGTTTTGACAGGCAATTTAACTCTCTTACATCTGTACCTACAGCCTTCTCCTGGTCCTCACTTTCCTTATAGAGTTAAATCAATTGTTTTTGTTAAATTATTGGTTAATGTTTAAGAGTTTAATTACCATAAAATATTATTTATTTCTACCATGCCAGAGAGCAAAATTATTACTTTTGTTTTTCTCATTTTTATTTGCATTGGTTGGTAAGATTCTATAGGTTTCAACTGGACATTTCTATAATACATCATCTATATATTACATTGTGTGTTCACCACCCAGAATTAATTCTCCTTCCACTACCATATATCTGACCCGATTTTCCCTATTCTACTCCCTTTCCTGCCCCCTACCCTCCAGTAACAACTAATCTGTTGTCTGTGTCTATGAGTTTTTGCTTCTTTGTTTGTTTCATTCATTTGCTGCTTTCTGTTTTATACCCCACATATCAGTGAAGTAATATGGTTCTCTACTTTTTCTGTCTGACTTATTTCATGGGTGGATCTTGAGATCATCATGCTAAGTGAAATATCTTTATTTTTATTATTTTGACTTTGCTCTTCTCCTTGTTGTAATTGTATCCCACTTAATTAGAAAGTTAATAGTAAAAAAGGCAACTCAGAATAATCTCTCCATTCTATGGAAGCCACAAAGCACATTCTATTCTTGACTACATCTTTTATTTGGTACTTAAAAGAGGTGGTATTAATTATTCATTATTTCTTAATGTTATTTTTATTAGACAAATTTGAAGCAATGGTCATATACATGCTGTGACAACTTCTCTAGTTCTTTACACAGCTTATTAATTTACTAATTTGAAGGTTTATTTTTTAGTGTATCTGGTTTTACATAATTATCACTTCGAATGTTATAAAAAGTTTCTCCAAATGCTTTTATGATTATTATTTAAAACATAATAAGTTGTTAACAAAGTATCATAATAATACAAAAAAAGCTAAATATACATATAGAATATATATAAATATATAGTTCAAGATACTGCTAAAATATTTAAACAAAAATAAGTGGAAAAATGAAATATATATTTAGATATATTGAAAAGTTGAAATAGTTTTTGCATTTGATAGAGAAAACATGTGATTTAATTTAGTTAAAGTTGTCTTAATCAGCTAGGGTTACTATAACAAAGAATCACAGACTGGGTGGCTTACAATTTATTTCTCACAGTTCTGTAAGCTGAAAGTCCCAGATCAGGACACCAGCATGGTCAAGTTCTGCTAAGTGCCCACCTCCAGTTTGCAGACTGCCAGTTTTTCATTATATTGTCACATGGAAGAGAGCGGAGAGAGGGGGGCAAGCCTCTCATAACTCTTATAAGGGCACTAATCCCATTCATCTGAGCTCTACCCCCATGACCTCACCTAATCTAATCACCTCCCAAATGCCCCACTTCCTAATACCATCATATTGAAGGATAGATTTCAATTTATGAACTTTCAGGGTACACACACATTCAGTCTATAAAATAAGTATTTCCTTTAAGAGGTGTTAATAAAGTGTTGAAACTGTAGTATCCTTTGATTATATTTCTTACCCCTTTGTGGGTTTCATTTAAGCTTGTTTAATGCCTTTTTCTCTTACAGAAATGGGTACTTTAATCCCTGAATACTAGCGTTATCCACACCCCCTCCCCCTTTATTTTCACTTAAATAAGGACACCTTAAGTTTCTGGAAGACCAAATTTCTTTTCATGAAGGGATATAAACCAATGAAAAACCTCTTTCTTTACAGTAGATATAGGCACAACGTGAAAAGTTTAGCCATTGCTTGTCAGTTTTAATAGTAGCTTCTGTTCAAATTTTGCCCTAGTTTAACTAGATGATAAAATTCATACAATTAATATTACGAAGCCTATTTTACTTATACCATAGAGCTGGTTTTGACCCTGATATGTTTGTTGTAAATTTAAAATCTAATTGGATCTGCTATAATCCTGACTTTATGTATGTCTGTATATATCTAATTTGACCTATTTAATAGCAGAAACATGTAAATGAAGGTGAAAACAATACAGTAATTAATGAATATATTGACAGTATTTTCTATACAATTTACTCATAGGTTAAATATATAGAACTTTCAAAACACACCAGACATTATCTTATTTAATCCTCTCAATGATACTATAAGTATGGTCATATTATTTAATATTCAACCCAGGGCACTTCTAGGAGTGAAAAAGAGCATTATAAATAATTATCTTGCTATATATAAACCAGGATGAATAGTAACCTCATCTATATGGTGAAAAATTTCCAAACTCATCCCAGCATGATTTCTTTTTTCTCTGCCATCATTGTCCTCATGTACAAATGAGGAAGTCAAAGTTTAGAGAGACAAAGGAACTTACATAAATCACATATATATATATATATTAAGTGTATTAGTTGGAATTCAAAGTTGGGACATATGTTGAAGAACATAACAAGTGAAGAAAATATGCATGCTTCACAACAGAAGTTATAGCATATTATCATTGGTTAAATGCACATATGTATGTTTAATTTTGAAAAATATATGTCTAGAAAGATACACAAGCAAATTGCTAACAGTAATTACTGAAGACGAATGGGTGCTTGAAAATGAAGAGGCTCTCACTTTATTATGTTATAAATATATTTCTCTATTGTCTATAACGACACAACCAATCCCCCAATAATCTCTCCACTCAGTCAATGAGCATGCATTATGTTACTTAAAGAAAATATTTATGTCACCATTGTTTATATTTTAACTTTTTTATAAAGAGATAGACAACAGCTAACTTGCCTACAATATTATATATATAAATAAATTTGAACACATAAATCACATCCTACTTTAATAAGGATTATACCAATTTCAGATTTATCATAACTTGAGCCAATATTTTCAGTTTTAAATATGATGCTTCAAAAGGTTTTAATTGTATAATTAAAGTATTGAAAGCATATTCTTATATTGGTGAGGATAAAAATAGGTTATATTAAATATTTTTAAAACGCAATTAATTAAATAATAGACTTTGCTTTTCAAATCTAATTGAGATTTTGTTCTATTATTTTCTTGCTTTAGCAGGTTTTTGGGTTAGATTAATGCAATGATTAGTTTAATAAATTACTGCACTTATATGTTTGTATAGAAACACGGAAAATGTTCACAATGATGAGATAATCCTATATTACTGTAACTGAAGTAAATTAAAGCCCTTTTAAAGTCAAACTTGATTTTTATAATTCCATACCTCAGAGACTCATCTAAATTATGACAGACTTCTTGTTGAAAGTACACAAAGTTAACAATCTTGGAATGAAAGATTATGTGCTTAAAAAAACCAAAAACCTAAATAAAATTTTGCATCTCAGGCATTGTCCTTTCCATAAAATACAAATCCAAGATAATCAAAGCAACCATATAAGTTTAGCTTACTATGCAGGGATAAGAAAGAAACAATCCTGAAAGGGATAATTCCTTGAAAAGAACACATTGGTGACTCAGCTAGAGTTATCGTTGCTTGTGGTACTCTCTCTATAGGATTAAGATCAGTTCATCTTTTCCTACTACACTATACAGCAAGTACTTTGGCAACTGGATGCTATCAAGTTGGAAGTGAGGAATTGATAGAAATCTCACACGTGTTTGTGCTTTAAACATATGAGTTAGAAGGTGAGAATTGTTTTCTAAAGATCATGAGCTTTACATTGTACACTCTAATCAGTATTGATGAACCAGAGAGCTCAGTCTCCAAAAGGAATTGATCAAATTTTACAATTGTGAATTCATCTGAGAAAAATTATAATTTTAAAAGACTAAGTGAAATAGCAAAGCTTTCCCTTAATGAATCAAAAGTCATAAACATGTATTAATCTAAATTTCAAAGTATTATTTTATAATATAAAACAATATAATTTGAAATGCAATTTTAACAGTAAGCATGCAACATGCTCTTGTCCTATATTGTATCTACAAGTATAGTTTAGCAGAAATGTGATAAGCACATATTTTTCTAACACATATGTAGGCGAATAGGACTCATGTGTGAAAAGAGACACAACAGAGTAAAAGAGAAATTTCACACATTAATACCAATCACTACTGGTCCCTTATTCAATAATGGACACCATAATGAGTCACAATGAAGTACACTGAGTCCCTAGATGACTCACTGATGTTTCTAAAAGGTGAGTCCATTTTAAATATGGTTAGAGTTACGAGACATCTCTCAGAAGACGCTTTCTTCTTTAAAGTCTTATATTGCTCAGAAGTCAACAGGTCTTCTTAAAGCTTTAGTTAATAAATCTGGACACCCTGACAATAATTTTTAGAAATATTTTTCTCAACAAAATTTAAAGCATGTGATGTACAAATGATTCATTCTAATCCTGCTGTAACTTCATCAACATTTCTTATTTCTGTTCATAAAAAGTAAAACTTAGTATTTGGATGTCATATCACATACTATTGACATGGTTGCATTGGGCAGTTTATTAGAGGCTGTCGATTTCCCTACTTGTTAATACTTTCTGTGCCACAAACTACATGTAGATTAGGAAGAAGAAGATAAAGATGAGAAAGAGAATGAAGAAGAACAGGAGGAAGCAAAGGAAAAGGAAGATGATGAGAGAAAGGGAAACGGACTGGTAAGGGGTGGGGTAAAGGAGGAGAAGAGAAAAAACAAACAACTTTTATAATTGTAGCACTTCATTTGTAAAACTTCCTTAGCCTTCTTTGTAGAAAGTATTTATAATGCAGTCCAGGATAGTGCTTATAGAACTAGAGGAGTTCTGAGGCCTGTTTCAATCTTAGCTTGGTAATGGTAAATAATTCCAAACTTAAGAAAGTCACTTCATATATCTAGCTTTCAAAATAGAAACTATATATACATATCTGAAATATGTGAAGTATATATACGAACACTGTAAAAAGAACAGAGTCACAAATGTTTGCCATATTTGCAGATTTGTAAAGAAACATTTACTTACAATTTCTTGGAGGAAAAAAATGCTTTGCTTTAACCAAGGAAAAGTAGAATTTAATTGCTGGGTCTGTATTATTATGGTTAACAAATACTGGCATCTGTGGATTCTGGTTGCTGTGGTTGGAATCCTAGTTCTAGCACTTACAAGTTTGGAGCCCTTGGCAAGTTATTTTAAGCTTTGTGACCTTCAATTTTATCCATCTGTAAAATGGAGATAAAATAGCACCAACTTCAAATGGTTGCTGTATTAAATATATAGAGCAAGTAAATAATATGTTATATAAAAATACATGGAGATGACTTGTGTAATTAATAGTTTTTTTGATATTTATTATAAAATACATGAGCAGAATAATCTAAAGGAATGAGTACACACTAATAGATTTTACTCATAGAAGAGTCTGAATCCCAATTACTTTGAAAAGTGATAGCTGTTAATGACTCTTTATATAGCATAGTGAAATAAATCCCATCATTATTCTGGAAAATATACAGCAGATATTATGAAAACAAATTATTTTGTTATCATTTGCCCTTGGTATTCTTCTTAAATAAGCTTAAAAACGTGTGCTCTTCTAATCAGGCGGCTCTTATCCCTTTCACTATATAATCTACCACTCAGGACAGTGTCATCTCTATATTGAACTTTAACCATTATTGATTATTGATGATGGTACTGATGAAAGAATGACTAAGAAATGATTTTCAAGAGGTCAGATGCAATCGAAAGAAAAATAGAAGGAAGTTTGGTAAGAATGAAAAGCGGAAAGGAAGGGAGCTGTTTTGTGTGTGATTTGCTGCACCTGATTATGTGGAAGTTGAAAGCTGCTATACTATCTGGCATTTAATCTTTTTAAGAGAGCCTACCAGCCTTGGAAATAGCTGAACTGATATACAGGGAAGCAGTGGGGAGGATACTGGTGTCAGAGGACTCCCTTTCCTTCATTCTGTAATTGCAGTATTATCTGCTGTGCTTCCAGAAATGAGAGCGAGCAAGAGAGAAGGGAAGATAGACGGCTCCTTGGTGTCTCCCTGCTGTGGCTAGATGATTATACATTTCAGAAAGAAAAAAAAAACAACAAAAATGAATAATCTGATTTCAAAAAAGTCCTCACCCAAACTTGATCCTGGCTAAATATTTTTTTAAAGTGACAGTTTTAGGTTAACTTTCATTTCTTTTGATTATGATACCCTCTGCCCCAGTTTCTTGTTGAAATTTGAAAGGTCATACTCCAAAAAAATAACACAATTGTGGTATTCCAGACCAAATTAAAGTAAAAATTGCAACTGATCGCACAGGAACCCCTGAAGAAATAAGGTATTTCCCTTCTTTTAAACACAACACATTTGGGAAAACTTCAAAAGTTTTAAATGAAAATTAATTTTAAAATCACATAAAATGCTTATCTGTATCTCAAATTATACAAAGAGTCTCCTACCTCTATTCGAAATGCCTATAATTGTTAGGAACTTACAGGTAGAATGAAATTTATAGTAGTTCAGATAAAAAAGAGCTTTCATATAAGTGGAATGGCAACAATAAAAATCGTTGATACTAAGATCATTTTGTGATTTGTTCACTTAACTGAGAGCTGTTATCATCACATAATGTTACACCACATTACAATGGTGAGTAGGGGAGAAGGTTTAGAAATTATACCAGGAAAGTAATAAATTATCCAGTTGTCATTATTTTGCTGCCAATAATTGCATGATTTTTAAAAAACAAGCCTATTTCAAGTTCTGAGTTTGGGGACTATAGTCATATACTTAAAGTAAGATTTATTATAGTCAAATTACTGGGAGGAAGCATTTTGATTAAATTATACTTAACTCTGGCTTTCATAAGGTCACCAACATTATTTTGTTCAATTTGACCTAAACCTTATATGTTTACTCATATTTTTACATTTACATGGAGCTACAGGCATTTCTAATCTCTGGTTCCATTAAACTATCTCATATTAAAATGAAAAACAAGTTGTTTATGTTCCCTAGCCTCCTCTCTCACTGATCTGTCCCTTTTTTTCCCTTATTTTTAGCTCGCATGGACAGCTAAGATTCTCGTTAATGTCAACAGCATCAAGTAACTTTCTTTTATAGCTAGATTCAGCGCCTTCTTAGAGCCTTAATCCTGTGCTAAAACCAGATGATCTCTCAGGGTCTCTCTGAAATCCCACTTCTACATTAGAGAAAAAAGTGAACAGTGCCTCATCTCAGTGCTGGTAATTTGCTATGTGTAGCTAAAAAGGCTGGGGACTGGTGCTACGCCCACCTCCTATTAACTCCTCGGAGTGTCTCTACACCAGAGCCACAGACATCAGCCAGCAAGGGTTGTGATCACTCTGTGAAGATGTGGTCTTGTCTACCAGTCCAGCTCCTGACAGGAACAGTCAGTCCACTGCTTGGCAACATAGCTAGTGTCTTCTGACTTCCCATTGTTGATTTGGTGGGATTTAGGATGATAGCCCAAGTGGAACTACACCTTAAGCCTTGATGATTTGTTGTTATACTTCTTGTTCATTCTTTTCCTCTAACTCATATTTTTAGCTATAGCTAGATTCTAGAAAAACAAGAAGCAAACCTTGTATAGTCCCACAAATATTTATTTATAAACACTCACTGAGAACCTGGCATTGTTTCTTTCAGTAAAAAGGAAAGAAAACCACAACCTTAAGACTTTAAAGAAGTAATGCCTCTAAATGTGACTTAATTGACCAACGCTTTTACTTTTGATATCCTCTGTAGGATATGAAGAAAAAAAAAAGTTGGCTCTTTGAAAAGATAAAAAAAATCCTGAAAAACAATAATAAAATGGAAGTAGGAATGCAAATAGAGAGGGTGAATATAAAACAAGACATGGAAACTCAAAAATGCAATGAAAGAATTAGAATCCCCACAGGCCAAAATTTAGACACTATCATTCAATTTCCTCACCAAAAGTAGTTCATTTTATTTTGTATAATGCTTGCCATTCCTGAAAATAAAAATTACGCAAAGACTTTTGATTCAAAATACAAGAACTGATTTGGATAAATGTTCAGGGGCTTTTGGTTTGCCTGCTGTTCTTTGTGTTGAGCTGTGAGGCCCCACTTCCAAAGCTGGTGCAACTTTGGCCCTCTTGCAGGCAGTATTAGGTGTGTGTGTGTAGTTAACTCTTCCTAAGCCCTGCTTCTGCAATCATTTGCGCCACAGAGTCCCTGAGATTGGGTTGCAATATCCGTTCAAACCCTCAGCTCCATAGTGAGCAGTTAGCCCTGCAGTATTCTGTGTGTGCTGTCTTAGCCTCGCTACAAGAAGCCTCCAGGTGAGCTCACCAGTTATCCTCCACTACCTCAGAGCTGGTGGGTACTTAAGGCATCCTGTATCCCTGTATCTTTTATCTCCCACATGCAGGCCGTGTGAAACTAGGGATTACTCCCTATCTAAATGTACCATCCCATTGTTGCTGCTCTCTTGGGCTAAAGCACAAGAGTCCTCTGCCTTTTTATTTCCCTCGCAAACCATTTACGACCACGGGTCTCACTGTGTTTTGGGATTTGGAATGCAAAAGGAGTTCTTCTCAACATATAATATTGCTCTATCATTCCTTCACTCCTCTTTCCTTTGTCTGAAGGGCTCCCCTTTCCCTTTTGATAGGAACTCTGCCTAGTATATCCAGTACTTCTCTTTTTCTAGGTGACATTTGCTCTCCCAATATCTAAAGCAATAATGGGGAAAGGGCTGAATGGAAGGGGCACAAATTACCAAGAAAGAAAAACACATGCACTAGAAGAGATAAAAGTTAGTGTAGGGATCAAATATATTATACCATTACATAGGGAAGATCAACCTCATATATTTTCCTAAAGAAAACAGCAAAGTACAAAGACCATAACGCCAAGATAACTCCCTCTCAAATCCAGATAGTCTTCTTTTTACAGGAAGGCCTTTATATTCCTGCCTGATAGGAATTCTCCCTATGTCATATATTTCTCCTTCCCTAAAAGTGTTTACTCCTAAGTGCTATTGTTACCATGAGGTAATAATGGCTAAAAGGCTGTTTGGAAAGAAACCAGATTACTAAAAAGGTTGGGTAGGAAACTTGGAGTGCGGTAGAAAAAAGTGTACTCATCACATATCAGAGGCATAGAAACTCTGCTGAATAATTAAATAAAAGAAGAGAAATAAAAATACTGATTAAGGAAAATACATTTGGAGAGGTAGAGATGTAGATGAAGTATGGTAAAGGTTTTGATAAAGAAGCTATACCCTTAGAATAGAAGTAATGTGCAAAGACATGTTTAAGTAAACTTGCCTAAATTCAAAGCAACTTGAGCTTATAATCAGAAAGGAAGCATATTATTATACAAAGCATTAGTAAAAAGTGAAACACATATTAAGAATAATATTGAATTAAACAAAGGTGTAATAAGCATACTAGCAGAAAACTAACAGGTTACCTACCCAAGTACAAAACAAAATGACAGAACTATTAATAAAAATAACTAATTTGGATTGGCTCTCTTCCATGTGCCACACACTGAAATAGGCACCTATGCGGATGATCTCACATAACCCCAATTAGAACCTGTTTACTGTTAAAACCGGATTTCACACAGCAGAAAGTGAAGGCTCAGGAAACTCCATGGCCTGCCCTCAATCGCAGTATGTACATGGCAGAGCTAGGATTGAAGCTCATATGAGAGTTAAGTATTGAATGAGGGATATATATATATATATATATATATATATGACATACATATGATTAAAAAATATATTCAAAGCCTTGTATGTCAGAAAAAGCACTGCATTTTCCAGTATAGTGTTAAAGAAACTTAAAGCCTATATTAAGCCACAGAAAAATTTCACCAAAGTAGAAGAGCAGAAATTTGTGCAAATTTGTTTTCTTCTTCCGCAAAGCTGAAGACACAATATAAAAAGTAGTAATGAAAATTTATCGTAAATAACCAACCATTTGAAAAATGTTCTTTAAAAATTCACTTAAATAGTGTCAGGTGTTCCAACCAACCTTGCCAAGAGCAGTAGAGTATAAATTATTTTCTCAAGAGGCTTCTCAGTCCCCAAGCAATTATACTTTTGGAGACCTTGGAGTACCAGGCCACTAGACAAATTTACTCCTGTGTAGATCTCTCTTAGACCAAGCTGAGGCCTTCGCTATTTTTCTTCCACCGAATTTTTAAAACTTCTTGCCAAATTCTGTTCTTATTTTCACAATTCCCATCTTCTGGGAAAACAGATGGCTAAGCATTTTTGTCACTCTGGTAAATTCCCTAGACCTGCTTCAAGGGAATGATTCTAACATATTAAATAATGTTGTTCTGTCTTTGTGAGCCCTTTCCACCCATCCTGAAAACCTCAGGGCAGCCCTGTTTCCAATTAACAGTCTTCAAAAAGCTGCAAGAGTTTCATCCGTCCAATAGTGTTTCCTGGAGGAGGAAGGAAAGGAGGAAGAAAGGAGACTGTGCTACTCCTATATAAAATTGTCAGTATTTTATACTTCCACTGATTAAAAAAAAACTATATATTATAATTTGTATTTATGATATCTATTATTTTAATAAAGTAGAGGAGACATAATGCCAAAAATAGTTTAAATATATGAAGCCTTAGAAGGAAATGTCTTTTTCTCATTTTGCTAAAAGTTACTCAAATCTTTATTATAAACCAGTGTTCTTGGATCAGGGCTTGGAAAATACTCATTTATTTTATGGAATTAATGAGAAAAGAGATAGCTGCAACTTTGAAGTTGAGATGCACCAGAAAAAGCATGGGTAAGTTAGAAACTGTTATAGTATATAGATAGACATTGCAAAATATCAACACAGAAGAAAGTATGTGAAATAAAAGTTCTCTAGTAACTGGTTCTACATTACTTTTGGATATCACTTATTACTGATAATTAAATGCCTCACTTGATGTAGTAGAAAGTAGTCATCCTAAATTATATTCCTTTTAAAATAAAATATAATAATATTAGAAATGTAGACGTCATAAAGCTGGTACTACAGTAGAGGGGCGTTGAGCTCATAGGTTGTAAAGTAGAAAAGTTACAGAACAAGAACAAATGTGCTTGTCCAGCACTCCTACTCAGAGCCAGTTGTGTCTAGGACACATCGCAGAGCAGGAATCATCCCCTCATTGCGTTCAAGGATGAATAAAAACATTCAGACATTTTTCTCTGATTCCAACCAACTTGATGCCCTTTTCACAATACGTTAAAAAATCAGAAGGTATTATACGTAATCAGAAAGTGATGTCCTGAATTAAGATTAATAAATTGTCCTGTGGAATTTGGTTAGTTTTACTCAGTCACCCGGATAATCCCTGAGCAAACTGATAAAATTAAATTTCCAAAATATCAAGGTCTAGGATCAGTCAAAGTTTCAGACACAGACACATCAGGGATCCAAATGGAAACATCTTTTTTTTTTCTTTAGTATATCAATAATTTGTTTAGGGTGATGACCAAGAGGCACACTTGAAACAAATGGAAATGTCTTAACACACTAAATCACATTCTGTTCCAAGAACGTTTTTACCCAACTTTGCAAAAGAAATTGCCTTATTACTCCATATCATAAGTCACGTTATCCCATTTACAAAATGAGTCAAGTTTCTTTTGCTCTTCAAATAGATATGAGAATAAACATATTAAAATTACTTTCAATCATTTGCCTAAAATTCATGATATTATTTTAACACTATAACTTTAATATTATGAAACTATTCTATTCAGGATATAGAAATCAGTACACATGTATATGTAAACAAATTAGTTTTTACTGTTAGACTCAGGCAGGTAAGAATATGGAGGTTTTTGGCTAATTACTATATATTAATTCAAATGCAAAATGTAAAAGGCTTTTTTTTTGGAGGGGTCAAATAATTGGCAATCCCACTGAAGTATCAATTAGAATGATTCCAAGTACCAATTGACAGTTAACTTCTCATATTTATAACCGTCAATCGTTCTAGAACATAAAAGTTAATTGCATATAAGAAAAACTAGTCAAATTACATAAATGTAGAAATTGTATAAATCTCAGTGAAATGCCATTAACCACTCTTCTTCCAATAAAAATAAGGAAAGATTAAGGCATTTATGCTTTTTTAAAAATGACATCTTATGAAGAAAATCTGCTTTATACGTACTTTTTTTCAAAAATTCAAATTCTTAAGTTTCTAAAGTGGTATAATTTTCCATAATCACTTTATTTCTACATAGAAAAGCAGGCCTCTGTGTAGTCAAAGTAGACATAAATACTCAAACAGATTTCTTTTAAATTGAAATTTCATTCATATGGGATTCTAAATTTTTGTGTACCTGAGAACTGTTTCTGTCACAATATTCATTTTTTTAACTGAAGTTGACTGCCCCTAGATATGTTGAGCCAACATTTTTCAATTGGGAAATGGAAAAGATTAAATTTTTAGATAATCAGAAAGGCAGATTAGACCTTTTTCTAGATAGTTTAGTCAATAGCCACAATTTATGATGCAAACCTAAGTGTCTTTAGTTTTGCCTTGTTAATTCCACATTTACAGAACACACTTTGATGATTTCCTCCCACGAGACTACTTAAAAACATGGAACAGCAAACATAGGAGTTTGTGTCCTTATCCCCAAATCGATTAAAATCCAAAGCTTGATTAAATGGGCACATTATCTATTCTTTGAGCCCTAAAAATACTCAACTAAATTCCAATCCACATTCCACCCCATTCTCCATTACAGCCCAGGAGGCCCAATGTGCTTTATTTAGTTTAGTAGCTAGGAAAAAGCACAGCTCTTGCTGTGATGTACAGAAATTATTCTGCATGAAAAGATAGAAAAAAATATGGAGAGCTCCACAAAGTATGTGGGGTAGCTTTATATTTTTTTCTAATTAGATGACTTTTCTGATGATTTTCCTGATGTAACAAACTCAAATGTTCAATCAATTTAATCATTAACTTATGTAATCTAATTCTCAAGAAAGTTATAACATTTACAATATCGTAATGAATAACATAAAAACAAGAGAAAGTATCACAATAGTAATCTCATTTTGAATACCATTTTCTTTTTGTTTTTTATAAGACTATTTCTTATACATACTTTTAAAAAAACTATATATAATATGTATATACATTATATATATAATATATATATATATATATATATATATATAAATTATGATTTTATTTTTCCCATTTTTCAAACAGAGGGCTTGTTTTCTATTTAGCAATGTATCATGTTTCTACTGTTAAGCTATATCTCTCTTTTCTTTAAAATTATCTTCACAAATCTCGTTTCCTTTCTAGTTTTGCCTCATTGGCTTTATATCTGCCCCCTTTTTAAATTATAATAAGCCATCTTGAAAAGTACGAGTTAATCATTCTAAGAATAAAAAAGCTCTTTTTAATGTGGGCGCATGATAAAAAATATATATTTGATAGTGTTATTATACCACAATAGCAGATATTTTTTAAATTCTCTTTTTTAGTGAAGGTTTTAAATTTTTAACAAATTATTTTTCATTTAAAATCAATTTTAATAAAACAAAACAGAGTATTGTTTTCTCTGGATATAAATAAATGGATAGTTGAGAAACTATGCAACTTTTTTAACATTTAAAAAAATTGTATATATTTAGATCATCAGCTTTTGTTTTCACTTATGGGTCAGATGCAAATAATTATTTTGCTCTGAACTTTAATCAATTCTAACAAGAATTCACTACTTTAATATATAATTCTGTTTTAATTTCTCGTCATATAAAATTGACTGTTTTGACACAAATAGTCAAAATGCTCAATTACAAATAAACTAGTTTTACCTGTCCTGATTGCTCATTTGTCAGACTGAATTTATTGGTTTTGTTATGACTGGATTTCTGTATGTGTTGACTAAGGATTTCCTGCCTTTACCATGTCCTAACAGACTTGCCACTACTCCTCCTCTGCTTTCTCATTTCTTTCATCCTTCTCTGAGTAACTTCACACCCTTGAGCTTTGAATGTGGCTGTTTCAGGCCTTGTGGATCAGACTGTTTTGACTGGCAGAGTAAAATTTCCTATTTAATGACCTTTAGTCCACAAATTCATATACCAATAGCCGTATTGGTAAGCCAAGAATTTCCCTCAGGTGAGATCCTAGATTACTGAGATAAAAGTTGAATTTATAGCAGACATTTTTATGTATTTTTAAATCTTTATATGTAGTTCAGGTACTAAAATCCTTATCTTTGGAGAATAGAATGAATGTTTAAAGTTGACTGAGGAATCAGACTGCTTCTCTGGTCAGGTTTCTTCTTGTAGTTTTCCTTTTCATTGTCTTCCCCCAGCTGTTATTCAGGAAGAAAAGGAGAAAGAATACCACGCTATTCTTTTACTCTGCATAGTAGCTTACTATTGTATTATTTGTTTTTCCTTTTGTTATTACTAAAAATATGTTTAAAAGCCATATATCTTTTACTAAAAATTGCCTAGAAGACTGAATCTATTCTCTTGAGACCCAAAATGATTGGAACCTCTGTCTCTTTCACAACTTTGAATTGCAATACAAACCATGTTCTATTTACTTAGATTTAGAGGCAATATGTTCATCAACTTTTTATTGATACCTGGGTTTGGCTCATTATTTGCAGCAAAGTGTAAGAAAGGAAATCTTGCCTTGTTCCTATTCATCATACTTCCTTAGGTGTATAGACAAGCATACATGCACAAGGGCTCATTGGTCATTCATTGCAATATTGTTTTAGTTTCCTATAATGGCATCCCTCCATTCTCTATCCAACCAAACTACACTTTTATCCAAACTTAGCTCAGTTTCTTCCTCTGTTATAAATATTCAGGTCACAGCTCCTAAACCAATCTAAACTCTTATTGCTAAAGATCAGACCCTTTCTTCCTCTGATTAATCATATGCATCCACTTTATATTTCACATCTCTTCATATTCAATTTGTATGTGTTGATTATATTGCTATTTAGCAATTTTTGTGTTTGTCTTGAATTCACATGTATATTGTAAATTCCTTGAGAAAGCTTCATCTTTGAATTCCCAGGCAGCAAGAGTTCAAAAGCTAATTATCACTGGTTCATCAATTTGTGCCTCTATTCACTAAAATATTTGATTTTAAATTCTTCTTACTGATATATGTAGAAGTACTAATACTGATGAATTTTCATGGGCAGTATATGATATGTAAACCACTTGCACACTTCTATAGTACTTTTATTAATACTGTTGAATTCCAGAATGTTATCTTCTTCTATTTAATGGTTGAAAGGTATGCATTATATCAGTATTCAGACTAAAACTCACAACCTAACAATATCAAAATAAAACTGTTGATTCAAACTCTATAGGACAGTTAAGTCAAAATGGAGTCCACATGTAAGAGTTTAAAAGTTTTTTAATGAAATCTTTCCTTGGAGGAGATCGGGGATCTATCTTTTCCAAGATGTTGCTTTGGATGACAATCAATACTTGTGTTTGTGTTTACAGGTGAAAAACTGAAATATGAACAGTTTTCCTATGTGATAAATGTGGGAAACCAGTTGTTAAGTAACTGCTGCCTGTGGATTTATGCATTAATGGTTACTTGCCAAAATGTGTGCAGATACAACATCATAAATTTAAAATCTACACTCTATTTCCAGCCTAAATTTTTATATTTAGATAATTTGAAAATTGTCCTGTAACGTATATTTTATTATTTTTGTCAGCTCAGCAATCGACACCAATGAACAATTTGCATTCTTCTTGGTCAATTTCTTAAGTAATTACAAGTAATAAAATTCATAATATTTTATTTTATGGCTTATTTGATCTCCTCTTAAAGTTGACATGTAGATTGCCCCATAAATCTAATGTTCAATGTCATATTATTTGACATTAAATCTACCTATAATAAATGTGACCATCCAACCTAATTAAGCAAAATACATGTTATAAAGTAAAAAATGAGGTTTAGAATTCAACTAGAAATGTAGTAATCCCTTTTTGTTTATATAGAGTCTTTCCTTTTGCATATACAACATAGACTAAGAAGTGTACTTTGATTTGCAACATCATACATTCCAATATATACTTCATTATATACATATCATATAAGTTATACAGAATGCAATTGGGTATGTTATATATGTATACATATACATACATATATATGACATCATTACTAAAATTATTTTTATATTTTGAAAATTGGTAAAGGCTAAATATTATATCACCTATGTTCTTTATTTGTCATGCAGATGATGCACAAATATATGCTATGCCTGACTTGGGGTATACCACAAAGAGGATTTGGAATAATAAAATAAATATAAAGTAAGACTGATCCTTGAAATTAAAAACAAAAAATGTTGATGATTTTTAACAGAAATCTGATACAAATTATTCTCAGAAGTATAGCAAACCATAAATTATAGAAATAAGACTTGCACATATACAAAGTCCATTCCATTGAATCAATTGCACATATTAGATATGGATACCCAAAATTTCAAAAAAATGGATTCAAAAAAATTAAAACCTCTAGAAAACTCTATACCTCCCTGAATCTATAACATTCTTGTAGTGGATAAATCAGTTATGGTCAAAACCAAAATGAAAACCAAATTATTTACCTTGGCCAGCTATTTTACAAATATCTATTTTTCTGAAGTGCAGACTAGGTAAGTGACTATGCAAACCTGTTACCACTGTTTTAAAGTTTTTAAAACATATGCTAATAGCATGAATTTTTAGTAAGAAGCATAATTCATTTTGGGCTTAATATCTGATAAGTCTGTGAGACAGAAAAATATGTGGGCCTATTCAATCCCACAGCTCCTGCTTATTTCTCTAGTACCAACATTTTTTTTTTTTAAAGATTTTTATTGGGGAATTGAGGGATGGGAACAGCTCTGGGGAATTGGGGGGAAGGGGGACAGACAAGTTGCTGTCCTTTTGTTCTTCAGTCTAGTTGTGGAGGACTTTGCTTCACTGGCCCAAGTTGGCACTATCATTGCGCTCTTCCCGGGCGAGGCAGATCAGTCGCCGGCTTCTGGATGGCCACTCACGCTGGCTGCTGGCTACACACGGTAGCCCATGGCAACCCACTGCCACAGGGGCTGCAGCCTACACCATCACCGGCGACTCACAGCAGCCCAGCTCCAGGTTGAGCTGTTGTTCAGCATCTTAGCTGTGGAGGGCAGTGTCACTGGCCCTCATATGTGGGATCCGAACCGGGGCCCTCTGGTGTCCCAAGCCAGCTCTTAACCAACACACCACTCGGCCAGCCCCCAACATTTTCTTTATGCATATATTCAGAACGTACTTTTGGCAAATCTGGGAAATAGAACAAGTGTGTTTGGGGTGTCTTTCTTATATATGTGTGTGTGTGTGTGTGTGTGTGTGTGTATATTTTTTTCCCCCAACCCCAAATTATAGTTGTAATGATTGGACTAAAATGTGTGTATTCATTTTTTTTTTTATTATTGGGGAATTGGGGGATGGGAACAGCTCTGGGGAATTGGAGGAAGGGGAACAGACAAGGTGCTGTCGTTTTTTGTTCTTCAGTCTAGTTGTGGAGGAGGTTACTTCACTGGCCCAAGTTGACACCATCATTGTACTCTTCCTGGGCGAGGCAAATCAGTCGCCGGCTTCTGGAAGGCCGCTCACTGGGGTTGCTGGCCGCTCACGCTGGCTGTTGGCCACACACGGTAGCCCATGGCAACCCACTGCCACAGGGGCTGTAGCCTACGTCATCGCCGGCAACTCACAGCAGCCCAGCTCCAGGTTGAGCTGTTGTTCAGCATCTTACTGTAGAGGGCAGTGTCACTGGCCCTCATATATGGGATCTGAACTGGGGCCCTCTGTCATCCCAAGCCAGTTCTTAACCTTTGCGCCACTCGTTTGGCCCTGTGTATTCTTTTATTCATTGTTCATATATTCAATTATTTTAAAAGAAAATACTTATACAAGAGGGCCTTCATGTGATAGGAGGTGTGCTAGTTGTTGTCAATCATTAAAACAGTATATGCATGGATGTGGTCCCTCATGAAGCTTACCTTCTAGTATAAATAGCACACATAAAAGTTTTAATTTGGAATGTTTGAAGATAGCATATGGTTTCTCACATCAAAAAATAAATACATAAAGTGAAAATTGTCAGATGGGAGATGATGAAACTGTTATTATAAGCAGAAATTCAATTTTTGCTGCCTAGTCCACACATTAATATTGACTATACAAATTCTGCTCAATAAGAGTCCTTTCTTGTGAATTTGTGTAAGGAAATTTTTAGATTAGATTTCTTTCAAGTTATGGCATATCCAAGTACTATCAAATTAGAAGCTGCATCCATCTCTAACAATAAAAGTATGCTTTAAATCTTTCTAGGGTTAATCTATATAGCTCGCACTTAATTAATCCATCCACATTTTTTCAGGTTGGATTGTCTAAATCAAACCCGATGAAAAGAGAAAGGCAAAAAAGAGCCCTAATGAACATGTGTCACATTTTATTTAACCTACAAATTAATGAAAGAACCAGTAAGTTGTAAAACCAAAGAGCTTTTCAAAGGCTAGGTATTTATAGGCAATGCTAGGAAAGGAAACATGTCCAAGTCCAATAATGATATAAATCTTTTCAGTCTCTGGGGTTATCTTTCCTATTAGATAAAAATTATTTGCATTTATATATATATATATATATATATATTTTTTTTTTTCAAGGCTTCAAGTTAACTTCTGTCCCCATAGATATAAAAGAGAAGAGAAAATAGAAAATCAAGCTAAGCACTAAAGTAAAAACAAACAAAATAAAAAACCAAAACACAGTAATCTTCTTTTCATGTTTCAACTGTTGGGTAATTTTTTTGACATTATAAAGTATAAACATAATGGAAAACTCTTTGAAGGTTGGTTGGTAAGGATAGAGCCTAAACATATACATTCTGTCAAACCTGATCAGGAGATTGTGATGCATATTTAGAGTTAAGAACTACATTAAAGCCAAAGAGTGATGTTGTATTCAATGAAAAACAAAAGTTAATGAGTTAGTCTTTTTTTTCTTCTACAGCAGTGTTTAAATGTCATATAAAATATATATATATATCTATATATAGATATATATATATAGATATATATATTTTTTTAAGAGTAGCAGTTGATTTTTAATTTTTTGAGGAATCTCATACTGATTTCCTCCACAGTGGCCGCAGCAATTTGTAATCCCACCAACGGTGCACGAGGGTTCCCTTTTCTCCACACCCTCCCCAACATTTGTTTGTTGATCTATTGATATAGCTATCTAACAAGTGTAAGGTGGTATCTGATTGTGGTTTTATTTGCATCTCTCTGATGATTAGTGATGTTGAGCATCTTTCCACATGTCTATCTGCCACGTGTATGTCCTCTGTAGAGAAATGTCTCTTCATATCCCCTGCCCATTTTTTAATTGGGTTGTTTGTTTTTTGGGGGTTGAGTTGTATGAGTTTTTATAAATTTTGGATATTAACCCTTTATCAGATGTATCATTGACAAAATCTTCTCCCATTCAGTAGATTATACAATGGAGTATTACTCTGCCATATAAAGAATGAAATCTTACCATTTGCAACAATATGCATGGACCTAGAGGATATTATGCTAAATGAAATAAGTCAGACTGAGAAAGACAAATATTATATGGTTTTACTTATATGTGGAATCTGAACAACAGAATAAATGAGCAAACAAATAAGAAATAGACTCAGAGATACAGAGAAAAAAAAAGGCTGATAGATGGGAGTGGGGTTGGGAGATAATTGAGAAAGTGAAAGGATTAGAAAGTACAAATTGGTAGTCACAAAACAGTCACAGAGATGTAAAATGCAGTATGGGGAATATAATCAATAATGCTGTAAAGACTATGTAGGATGCCAGATGAGCACTGGACTTACCAAGGGGATCACTTCATAGATTGTGTAGGTGCCTGATCACTCTGCTGTACACCTGAAGCTGAAGTAAAATAATATTGAATGTCAACTATAAATACACACACACACACACACACACACACACACACACACATAGTCATGGGAGGGGGAGTACAACATAGGGAATATAGTCAATAGAATTGTAATGGCTATATTCAATGTCAGAGGGGAAGTAGACTTGGGGGCAGTGTTATCACTTTGTGACATGTATAAATGTCTAATCATTAGGTTGTTTTGTACATCTGAAACTAGTATAAAAAAATAAAATTAAAAATTAAAAAAGCAGCTGAAAAGTCCAAAATAGAAAGGACATTTTAAAAGATTTTATGATTTTTCCCCATAATTTCTGGAAATAGCAAGAACAACTATCATTATCACTTCTCATAATTTTATTTTTCTTCCCTTGATAGATAGGTATTTGATAAATCTTTGAACATTTTATGTTGCATATTTATACAGTCCAATACAAATTTAAGGTTTCAACTGGGTTTCATTTTTTTCCTCTGGTAAGTAAGAAGAGGTTTTCCTTAATATGAAATTATAAAATGATATTATGTAAGAGAGTAAAATGATAAATTTAATAAGCATAGTTTTTGTCTGTCCAGCATCCACTGCCCCCTTTCTAGGTCATACATTTGGGTTTTCCTTAGAGAAGCCACGCTTCACTCTTGTGAGTTGACGTGTTTTGCGTGGAGCTATCCCCAATCACTACCTGCATCCAGAAGTGGCTTTGAGATCCAGGTAAGACAGTATACCAGGACACAAATCAGGCAGCTCGGAATCACGGGAATAATTATGAAAGAGGCATCTTTTTTTACTAATGCTTGTTCACTGTCACAATATAACAACACGGTTGTTCTGATTGTCATTGTCATCACAGCCTGTGTAAGAGAGAAACCAATACACACAACAGCAGACCCCACAAGAAATAGTGTCACTTTGCTGCGGAGAGCGTTTCAGCACTTGGACTCAGCTATTCTTAAACCCAATTCTACTGTTAGACTTTTCAGTTATGTGAGCCAATAAGTTCCCTAGGCTTTTTATCTTTCCCCTCTGGAGAAGGCACTTTGATTTGTTTTCTGTCACTTAAATAAATGGTCCTGGGCTCCAATAAGCTGTCATGGAAACAGAGGAACATGTAAGACCCAGAACCTAAGCAAGATTCCAGCTCTAGATATTTTAGACTTGAGGGTTAGAGATGAGAAAGGTGAAGACAGGAGAAAATAAGATAGGAAGTGGGTGAGCACTGGGTGTGCATGCTGTACTCCTTCACATCTCATCAGGCTGAGAACTACAGAACCAAATCAAGCTACCTTAAGGTAAAAAAATTAATGGGGACTGTACTGGAAGAAGGCTGGAATATTTGGGAGAAATCAGTCACAACACCACAAGGCACCGAACAAACAATACTCTTTTTCTCACGTGCCCACTCTGCACCTCAGCATATTTTCCTCTGCTCGGCAGACTGGCTTTTTATTGCCTCTTTGTGTACAAGCAGCCAGAATACAACCATTGAAAAGCTCCTCAGGTCACATCCCCTCAGTTTCTGAATAAATAGATATCGTCCTTGTCTCTGGATCCCAATTCCTGATTCATAGGAGGTAGATTCCTACTGACCCCCCTGGGTATGGTTTGGCTGCCAGAATCTCACTCCAGTTAATGAGAGAAATGAGGTGGAGGGGAGGGACAGAGGCAAGTGGAAGCTGACAGAGAAACAGTGTCATTGAGCGTTGGGCAGATGTCCAAAAGTGTTCAGTATACTTTGTAAAGTCTCAAACTAGCTTCAGCATTTTCCATTTCCTAAAATTTCTGTTGTTTTAGGATATTGTCAATTTTGACATAGTGTGCTACGCCTAAAGTATATTATAGTGAAACCCTACATAGAATAATTATCAGGTAGAAATACAAATTGTAATAAATATGTATATGACTTACCTCAGTGTCTTGCTTTTTTCTTCTTTTTTGAGCCTCGGGTGCTGAAAGTTGAGTTAATTATTAAATTGTTAATAATTTCTCTCATTTCCTAAAGTACAACTGTCATTGGTCCATGCAAAGTCCTCTTTATTTATTTGTTTGTTTGTTTATGCCTTTTTCCCTTTCCTCTTTCTGTCCTTCTCCTCCTCCCAGTCCTCACAAAGATAATTCTAATGTATTTATCATAAATCCTTTAAATTGTGTGTACTCTTGTTCAGAGGCACAAATGTAAGGCCTGTATTTAAATTTGAATACATTTTATTGTGCTATAGACTTTTTGTCTATTTCTTTTTTCTAGTCTTTATTATGATTTTATGGTGTATTTGTTTTGCTGGGGGGTCTAACCAGTCATTTCCTTACATAGCATTCTCCCTGAAATGGAGAACTAGATTGTGTACAATTGCCTACTACCACAAGCAAAGCTGTAATGAAGTCCTCATGAGTTTCCCCTCATGATATCTGAACAGATCTCTGAGATATTTTCCAAGAAGTGAAATTTTGCAGTCATAAGGACTTCAGACGTTTAGTGTGGACTTCATGCATTTAATATAACAGAGATGTACCAGGTAGCTCTTCAATGCCTACTTTAGTGTAAAGTCTTATCCGCTAGAGTTAGTTTTCACACCTCTGAGAACACTTGCTTTTACCCACTATTCAATTATTGGCCAATAATTGGTATTTCTTTGTCACTTTAATTTAGAGCATATCTAAGTACTTTTTAGCTGTTTGGTTTTCTAGTCTATGAATTATGTTATATAATAAACTCATTTTTATAGTTTTTTGTTTTATTTTAATTGATTTGCTAGATTTTTTAATTTATCTTTATATTTGGTAACTATATCTCTTTTGGTAAATAGAAATGACTAATTTTGTTGTAATCAAATCTACTTATTTTTCTTCATGTGATTTATGCTTCTTGCATCTTGTTTAAACATATTTTTCCAATGACATAGTCATAGAGATACAATTATAAGTTTTCCTATTAATTTCATTATTTAACTATTTCTTGGCCATTTTCTACTTTCTGACATATATTTCCAGAAATACCTTTTAGGATTCAACCCAAAGCAATGCCAAAATTGTAAGTGATTTTGAATAAAAGGGTAAATTTAAACAGACATTCTTTGATACGAATCTACTAAACAAAAGTTTTTAGACATGAAATTCTATTTTCTTTGGTAGGTGAAATTAATTTTAAGAAAATTTTGAAGCAAATTGGTTCCTGTCCACCTGGCTACGAGACTCATTTCTGACAAGTAAGAAGGGTGATATTGTCACTACAGAAAGGAAATTCAAACAAAAGCCGAATTACAGGATCATTACAGATCAAGAGAATGCTTAATCCTGATCTAAGGAACCCATTTCAACCAAATGCTCCTTTAGTGATGCTTGCTTTAATACCATCCTATTATTATGGAACAAGTTTATAGTTATCTCTCTTTATCTGAATAAAATACTCCATATTCTCTAAATAGACCTGTGTTATTTCACTGCTTATTTCAAAGCTTTATTCCTTCCCAGCTATAGCTAATTCACTGATCAGTAACTTTAATATTGGTTTTAATAGAGAATATCAAGCCATATATTATCAAAATTAAATATGATGAACAAAAGTACATTATTCTATGGGATTTCTTTTTATGTTGCTTTCCTTAGTAGAAAGATTTTGATAGCAATTCTAATCAATTTTGCTATTGATAGAGATTTTCTGTCAAACAGATAGTTCCCACTTAACAATTAGATTTGCCTATGGAATACAAATGAAAGGCTAAGGGGAAAGGAAATAGAGTAGATGGAGAAAAGGGAGTTTGCTCTGGTAGCTGACCATATTACCATGTGTGTTCATTGCTTATGACTATCCCCTGCTTATCCCTCCAGCTATTTCCCAGCACACTCATTCCAAGAATGACAATTCAGTGAAGACTCTCAGCTACAAGATGGTGCGCCATATACACATTATCATATGAAATTTAATAGTCGCAACAACACTCTGGTTTAGGTGTCCCCATTTTACAATGGAGGTATTGGGATAGAGGGGGTTTAAGTCCAAGGCCACACAGTAAGTGCTGAAGCAGGAATTTAAGTCCAGATTTCCTAGATTCCTAATCTGCTCCCTTAGCTTCAATGTTATCCTACCCATTTGCTAGACTTACCACAGATTTTTTCCAAAAACATATCCGTCTACTATAGAAACTTTTTTTTTACCTTAACTAGCTCATATGTTATATGGCAGAGTTCAGTCATTTTTCTTCAAGCATCTTTCAAATGGTATACTTTCAGCTTTCACATGGTAGTAAATCTGTGACATCGATGACAAATGTTTGACATAAGTGAAAAATTTGCTTATAGCTCTCAAAATTCTTTTTGAGTTCTTTTTTCATTTATTTGGGTGATTTATTTAGTTGTTTATTTTTTTAGTTGCAGGTGGGAGTTGGTCTGCTGGTTAATTTTAAGCTTAAAATGTTTTAAGAAACTCTAACATTGATGTAACAAAATTTACCAATTAAAAATAAAGTAAATTTGGGGGGAAATTGTCTAATCTCTCACGTAATTATTAAGTTGTAGGACAAGGGTTTTATTCATATTGGCCTAATAGGAATAGGCCACCTTTCATATCGTGTCCCTAATATCTAACCTATATTTTGTTTTCTTTAGCTTCTAGTCATTGCTCTTTGTCCTCATGTCTTCTGAGACTATGAATAATTCCCTTCTTTCATTATACTGTTACCCAGGAGGTATTATTTATAGAATGTTAGCATAGCTCACTTCAGTTTTCTCTTTTCTAGACTACTCAAGTTAAACTTTTTCAGTTCTGATTCATATATCTTTTCCTCCTTTATCTGAATCCTTTCTGTTATTTTCTGGACTTTCTCAAATTATTGTAAATACTTCCTAAACTGTGCAGAGCAGAAATATACAGAAGATTAAAGGAGAAGAAGTTTCAGACTGATTCGACTGGGCAATGATATTGCTTTATCCAGTGTTGCAGCTTTAGCTGTGATATGCAGATTGCCTTAACTGTCTCTGGCATTAGCCACCACTGGTAAATAAGTTTATTCTGCATATGCAGTTGGTCACTATAGAACCATTTCAATATTTTGAGGAGTAAGTTTCTACTGTAATCTGCTTCTACTAACCCTTTACCCTGTGGCAGTAAGTTCTGATGCTTTAAGCTTGGTTAGAAATACAATTAATATTTTTTATCACCCTCATTATTTTTTAGGCATAGTACTACTTATTAGGATAAGTAGTTCCAGTGTTTGGTTAATTTTCGCTTAGTAGAATTTCCTAACAAACTATATGTTTAACTTGTTCAACTATACCAACTGATTTTAGATTTTAGAAATATGCTCATTTACAAAAAGATGCAATTTACTTGATAACAGTGAGTAAGAGACAATATATTCTAGACTATAGGAATGAAGAAATATAAATTAGGAACTGAAATCAGTAAAAAACAAAAACAAACAAACCCCCCCCCCCACATTTTTGTGTATAATTTAGAAAGATTCAAGGGTAGGAAGTAGTTTGCTATGCTGTTTTGGGGGAAGAAAAACGTGTCTTTCTGACAACACATGGAAATTCCATAGACATCAAATGCATTATGAAATAGCCGGTCCAAAAAGAAACTGGTATTCTGCAAGGATGAAATTAGGGCAAGAGACAGAACTTTTGACAGCAAATATACAAAGTTCTCAGCTTATAATCACATGAAAAGGGAGTTTAAAATTACTCGCCCCCTTACTTTTCCACTAGTTTTTAAAGTTTTTTTACTAAACTATTCTGCTTCCTAACCCAAATCATAGTCACAACTTTTGTTTTCCTTCAAGAAGATGAGCTGTAGGAATAGAATCTCTGACCTAGAAATGTGGGACTGTGTGCTCATTTAGCAAAGGTTTTGTTGATGATGATGAATGCTACCGCTAAGAAATTAGAACACTGATTTCTCCATCTGACCACAACCTCTGACTCTTTCTGCTCTCTCAATCCCTTACTCCCAAAAACCTACTGTTTCACCTCATTGAAACCAATGCCTGGTCAACACCACTTTGTTCTCTAATTCTCTCAGGCCCTCCTGGCAGGCAGCCTTTCCCTCCTTTCTCACACTGGACCCCATGAATCCATCATTTCAAATACTCTTTGGTAGCACTTTCTCATTTATCACACCCTTGACCATCTGCCTCACCTGCCTCACCAATCTCCAACCCTAACATCCATTTTCTCTGCTTTTGCTCTCAGATTGCCAAAGGCTGTTAGAGAAGATCACATAACTGAGCTGATTGTCTCCATTACAAAATTAATTTTCAACCTCAGCTGGCCCCTCAATTCTGTTTGACAATCTTTTACTTACTACTAATCAACAACTTTTCTCATTTCCCTTAGTGACTATTCCAAATCTTGTTCATATTTCTCAACGCTGTGCCCATACCTTTCCCACTTATTCTTGGCAGGTGGCCAGCTCCTTACTTTACCAGGAAATTAGAAGCCAACTTGTATGAACTCTCCCAACGTCCACGTTTTCACCTCTAGAAGTATATCTGTATCTCACCTGCTCATGCTTCTTTCCCTCGTGAGTCAAAGGACTGTCCTGACACATTTGTGAAGCTGATTCATCCACGTGGCTTTTGTTTCTAACTGATTTTGTCTGCACCAGTACTTTGGTTTGCTGTTTATCTTTTACTTTTTGCATCTATAATTTCTTTCTATGAATGAGCTCCTTTCTTACATAAATAAATATCCCAAACTTTCAACTATTCCCCAAATTAAAATAAAACCCACAACTTACCATCTTCTATTTTCTAATTTTTAATTCAGCAAAAGTATTGAGCATCTCACATGTATAGATACTGTTAAAGCCTCTGAAGATTTACTGGTAAATAAGATCAGGTTCCAGGCCTCCAATAGCTTATAGATTTCTCAAGAGCAGTCTCTATTTACTTCCTTTTCACTTCCTAAACATTGTAATTTGTGACCTACACTATTATCCTTTGGAAGGACACTGCTTTTTTTTTAATGGGTCTGAGACAAACACTTTGCATTTTCATGATTATAGGCTCTCTTGGCTTAGTGGCCTTGGGGCCCAAGGAAAAGATGTTGAATTGGTTTCCTAAGACTGCTGTAACAAAAGTACCAAAAACTGGGTGGCTTAAAAATACAGAAATGTACAGTCTTATAGTTCTGGAGGCTAGCAATCTGTAAGCAAGATGTAAGCAGGGGTATTGGGCTATTCTCTCCCTAACAGTTTAGGAGAAAGTCCTTCCTTGTCTCTGCTAGCTTCCAGCATTTGTCAACAATCTTTGGCAGTCTTTGGCTTGTAGATGCAGCACTATAGTCTCATGGTCATCTTCTCCCATTGTGTCTTCACATCATCTTCCATGTATGTATGTCTGTCTCTGTGTCCAAACTTCTCCTTTTTATTAGAACTCCAATCACATTGAATTAGGGCCCACCCTTGTGACCTCATTTTAACTTGATTACTTATGAAAAGACCTTATTTCCAAATAAGGTCACATTCTGAGGTACTGGGGTTTAGTACTCTAGCACATATCATTTCAACTCATAACAGATGGTTTACTCAAAAATGAGCTCCTCTTGCCTCTGGATGAATAAGAAATTCAGATGTTTTTCATCTGATGACTGAAATGGTTAATACTGATCATTAAGTCAAGGGGATGTGTTATCTGAAGTGTGACCTAAAACTGCCTGTTTATTAATAAAAGTTAATGGAAGAGTAAGGAAAGAATAGTATGGGTTCATACACCTAAGGACTGAAAATTTGGGTCACAATAGAAGTTATAGAACATCCTTCACCTAGAATACAAAATGAGCACTAAAGGAACTTGAGATCACTTCCCTCTATAACAGAGGGTAAGTCAATTAGATTAGAGGTCAATTGGATTATTTTAAAATCTAATTTCCAAGATTCCCTTGCAGCTAGAGTTCTCATGTTACCTCTGTTCTGTTAATCAGATGCACCCACATGAGACATGAGGAAGGAAGTAAAAATCCTTAAGTGCTGACCACCTGGGAGAAATCAGAACTTCTGCCAAGCACTCGGCAAAAGTAACTGGTTCTTTGGAGATGTCTCCATGGGTGTTGTTCTCTATTGTCAAAGAAGTTAAGGAGCAGTTACAGGTAGCAATTCTATGTGTTCTTGAATGGTATTTTGTTTGTTTCCTGGATGCATCATAACTTGCTGCTTTGTTTTTGGCTCTGAAGCAATCAAGCCCAGGTCTTTGGCTCTCCTGGGAGTTCTGTGAGTTTTCTACATTCTGATTTAAAAAAAGAAAATTTTGTAGCTTCCATTACTGTGGCTGATACAAAGCATAGGTAACTTTTCCATCTTTTTACCCAGTATCATTTCTGGTTCTAGCAATTCAGCAAATCAAGCTGAATTTATTTCCTAGTTCACTGATCAAAATATTCCTTGAGTAACTCAGAAAGAAAAATTAGTATTTTCTCACATAAGATTTCTCAGTCTTGGCATTAATGATATTTTAAAACAAACAACTTCGTGTAATGGCTGGCTGTCATATGTATTGCAGGTTGTTAAGAAGCATCCCTGGCTTTTATGCACCAGATGATAGTAACATCTCCTCCCAGCTGGGACAACACAAAATAAAATGTCTCCAGACATTTCCAAGTGTCCCCTGGTAGGCAAAATTACCTCCATTTGAAAACCACTGTGGAATAATCACAGCTAAAGCACTTCACATATAATAATGCATTTAATCTTCAAACACTTATATGGAGACAATATTAACATTTTCCACATTTTACAGATAAAAATCCATGCATGGAGTGTTTAACTGACTTACCCAACTCACATGAATAGAAAGAAGTAGATCTAGGTAAAGGTATGTATCTAATCTAAAGTAAATGCTCTTATTCACCGTACTTTGTCCCTCTTAGCTCTGTAATGTTGTATCAGCACCATTCTCATTAAGCCTTAAAGTCCTTGGTGATCTTGAGATGAAGGATCACCATTTTAATTCTGGTATACACTTTAAAAAGCAATTAAGACATTATATCTTCATACCATAGAATTTGACATGCCTGACAGTAAGATTCCATCTTACTTTGCGGCGCATCCTGCATTTTGCCTCTAGTTGTTTTCCTAAAACATAATTCTTATATAGGAACTCTCCCTAAATCTCCTAATGCTTTTCTTCACCTACAAGTCTGCATTCTTTGCCATTACATATGTGGATTTTTACAATAACCTATATCCAGGTTCATATTCTACTACTGTTGTCTCAAGAGCATAAGATAAGTGCCAGTCATACATAGCTCCCCACTCTTTCCAGTAATACCCCAAGCTGTACCAATATATAATTCTCCCTGTCTAGAATAGCCTCTTTTGTTTCTGTGCCTGGAGATATATTCATCCTACAGGCTTTGCTCTAATGCTGCCTACTTGTTAAGATTTGAACATCTCCACTACTTAGCTGCAAATTCAATCCCCTGGGTTCCCATGGCATTTTTATAAATCTCTGTTAGAATACTTGTTATACTGAACTGTAAATATTGGACTTTCATGTTTGGTTCCATCTGGAGATTATGGGCTAATTAAGAGCCACACTGTATCTTATTCTTTATGTCCCCAGCACTAGGCAAGGTGCCTAGCTCCTAATAGGTACTCAAAAAAATTTGGTCAATAAATGAAGTCTGCATCAATTCAGAATAATCATCACAAAACAGACAGAAGTGGGCATCATTACTCCAGCTACGACTAAGATATGTTTAAGGGATTTCTGTCCCATCAGACCTTGTTCCTTACCCATACCTGCCTTTTTGTTTTTGAACACTGCAAAAAGTTCAGAGTTACCTGATTGTCACTAGCTTATTGATAGAATTTTACTCTGGATTTATCCCAGCTGGGGTGATCATGTAATGAATAAATATTAGGGTTTTATCAATTTAATAACTGTAGATAATTTCAATTTCTATAGATTTTAAATATATTTATCAGTGTTATATACCCAAATCTATTAGATAGTATCTGTCAAATTATTTGAATATGGTTAGTCATTTCAAATCCAGTGTATTAATATAAATTGATATTCTTTTAAAATAAAATATTAAAAAATATTAGCTTGCTACCATGTCATTGAAACAAACAGAACATATGATGCATTAGGTAAAAATAAGTCTTGGACTAAAAATCCAAAGACCAATTCCTGGTCTGGTCTTTCTGTTTGTTCTTTCAGAAACTACTGGTTGTTGGGAAAGTCATGACAGATTTTTTCTGTGTTTTTCATTGCAAAAATGCGTCATGACCTTTCCGACAATCCAATATATGTCAGTGGAACCTTGAGAAGGTACCAAGTTTAGCTGACATTTCTTGTCTTTATCTATAAATTAGAAATAATAACCCTGGTCACTAAGCAAAGTGGTTTAGAGAAAATTGAGAAAATAAACATTAACATGCTTAAAATACAGCTACATCAACATGAGGTATTTTTATTAAAAGCATTTCTTTTTTAAAAAAATCACCTCTTACACTCATGACAATGCTTATGGTTTGTTCTTTTGGGTGCCAATTGTTAAACAAGGGCTGATATATGATAAAGTGTTTGTAGTAGATTATCAGTTATGTCACCTTAAAGTGATGACATTGAAGTTTAAAGAAAGCACCAAATACATTACTCAGGGGAGAAGATACTTATTAGTTAAGCTGAAGAGGAGTTGTCTTTCAACTCTGGTTTTAGAAGAGCACTTCAGCAGTCATTTACATTTCAAAGTTACAGGCTTTCCTTTGCAGGGGTATTTTGGTGATTATAAAGTTTAAAACATAATTCAGTTGTGTTTAAATACCTGTCCTGGCTTCCTTCTCCCATCTGAGCATGACAAAGAGCTTCATTATGTTTTGGTTTTGGTCGATTATCTAATAAGCCAAAAATGCAAAGAAGTGATTGATAACATCTAAACATCTATAATCAGGAGAAGGTGCCTTAGAGAAAATTGGACTGCTTCCTGTAAGGTTGGTGAACTATTACCCTGGGGCCTTCCCGAGGCCAGAGTTAGATTTTTGGCAGCCATGCATAATTCACAGATTCACTCATTCAACATATATTTATTGTGAATGTACTAAGTATACTACTAGTCCTTTATATACACCATGAAAAGATTTTGTCAACATTTTTTATATTGCATTTCACAAAGTCAATAGTGTGTTTAATTTCCCAATTGAGCTTGCATTAAGCTCTTTTCCCATAAACTCTGGGTTTCTGAAGACAAAAGTAATCTTAAAAAATTAAAAGACTTTCATAAAAATTTTTGTCATTTCTTAATAAAACAATGTTTGCTTCATGGGGATAACTACTTTGTTCAAATAGTTCACATGGGCTTATTAAAACTACTGAGGTTATTCACTGTTTTCTTCGTTTTCTTAAAATAAGTTACCATAGATTTGTATGCTCATGCTTAGGAACACATTTTTCTTACACATGTTCCATGGTTACCCAGGGATTTAAACCATACCCTGAGGAAAAGGGCCCCTGCAGCCCACTATAGAAACCATTTGGTACAGCAGCTCTCAACCTTCCTAATGCCGCAACCCCTTAATACAGTTCCTCATGTTGTGGTGACCCCCAACCATAAAATTATTTTCGTTGCTACTCTATAACTGTAATTTTGCTACTGTTATGAATCGTAATGTAAATATCTTTTTGTTTTCCGATGGTCTTAGGCGCCCCCTGTGAAAGGGTCGTTGGACCCCCAAAGGGGTCGCGACCCACAGGGTGAGAACCGCTGATTTAGTAGGTGGCTCAGGCCTGTGACACTCCTACTGACAAAGCTCTATGCTGCTCTGGGCAACCCCAGTGTCTCCAGGGATTGTAGGTACAAAAAAGCCAGGCATACATCAATTACCATTTCTGAAATACTATCTCTGCAATATTCTTATAGGCCTCTGTCTGTTTACTCATTCCAAAAAAGGATATTTGTTCATTTTTTAAATACTTCTCTATCTTTCAAAGAATTATTTTTATAAATATTGAGAGTGATCAAGATGAGACGTGGTAGTTTATAATTTATTACAAAGGACTCCTTCTCACATGATGATATTCAAAAGACTGAATGTAAATTTTGTTAACAGAACCTAACAAACAAACCATAAGTGTACAGCTTTATAAATTTTCACAAAGTGATCAGAGCTGGGAAATCAGTCCCCAGATAAGTGTCAGCCCTCTTTAAGGCCCCAAGTGCCCCATCCACCCCAGACACCATTTCCTGTCTTTTACAAGAAGATAGGGTCTTCTATCACCATAGGCTGGATTTACCGGGATCTAAGCTTTTACTATTGCAATCATGCAGTGCATATTTTATTATATCTGGTTTATTTGTGAAATTGATCCATGCTATTTCAAGAAGCGTTAGTTTGTTTATTTCCATTGCTCTATATAGTATTCCATTCAACAATTATTTTTGTCCATTTGGGTTGGTTTGGATAATATCCATTTGGTGATTATGAACAATGCTGCTATAAACATGTCTGTAGTCATGTTTGAGCGCATATACGTACAAGTACAGGATAGAGCTGCTCGGTGATAGGGGATGATGTGCTCAGCTTTAGTAGATACTGTCACTTTTCCAAAGTAAGTGTAAAATATAAGCTCCCACTAGCAGTTTATAAGACTTCCAGCTGTTTCAGACTTCCACTTGCTCCATTTGTTATCGTGCATAAGTTATCGTGTATAAATTAGCCATTCTGGTAACAGTATAGTCATCTCACATTGTGGTTTTAATTTGCATTTCCAGAATGAACGATGAAGCTAAGAATATTGTTATATCTTTTTTGTGTATTTGAAAATCTTCTTTTAAGAAGTGCTTATTTAAATATTATCCCTGTGTTTTCTATTGAGCTGTCTCTGTCATTTTTCTCTTTATTGATTTGTGTGCACTGTATGTACCAGTGTTCTTAGCTGTGGGTGATTTTATACCCCTGGGGACATCTGGCAATGTCTGGAAACATGTTTGTTACAACTAGAGGGGTGCTTGGATTATCCGGTTGGCAGAGGCCAAGGATCCTGCTAACCATCCTACAACAAACAGGTCAGCCCTCTAATTACAAAGAATATGTGGTTCAAAATGCTAGTAGTGCCAAGGTTGAGTAACTCTGAAATATGTATGTGTATAATTAAAATATCATATATATTATATGATATTTAAGAAAATATACACTATCTTTCACTTTGGGGCTTGCTTTTTTACTTTTAATGATATCTGGTGAATAGAAGCTCTTAAATTTAAGATACTGTTTTTGTTTATAGTTAATATTCTTTGATTACTAACAATATTTTTGCCTAACTAAAGATCATTAAGATGGGGCTTCTATGCCTCCTTCGTTACTATTTGAATGCTTTATTTTGTTCCAACAACCTATTTGTTATCTTTGTACCAATAAAACACTATCTTAATTTCTCTCCCTTGATTATGTAGTGGTAAAATCCTCTCAACTCTATTCTTTTTAGCTGTTTTCATTTCCATATAAATTTTAAAATCAAATCACAAAAAAACCCCCCACAAATGTCTGCTAAAATTCTCATTGGGAATAAAATTAGCCTGTAAATTGTATGAGATAAATTGACACATTAACCACACTGAAACTTTTGTAACAAAAATATCCCTCCTCCTCATTTATTGGTTCATTAATTTTTCTCAGTAATGTGTTCTGTATAAAGGGCTTGAAAATCTATTGTTAGTCATAGTCCTAGAATATTGATGATTTATGATGCTGATTAAATTATATTTTTAAAATTAATTTTCTAATTTTTGCTGATATACTATTAATCATTGTATATTGACCTTTTATCAGGTGACCTTGATGATTAATTTAATTATTAATTCCAAGAGTCACAACCCAAAGGCAAACTTTTAGGTCTTTCCAAAATTGGTTTTTAGTTCAGAACAAATGTTAGAGAAGAAATTTGATATTAAATAAGAAAAAGAGAGAAAATATGAAACTGAGAAATATTTAGTAATTACAATAATTTAATACCTAACTGCTTTCTGTGAAATGCAAAAACATATACTCAGTAACTAACCAACTACCATACCTTTGGTGTTTTTTTGTTTGTTTGTTTGTTTTTCTGTTGTTTGCTTGATTGCTTTTGGTTTTTGTTTTACGTTCTTATTTTCTGTTCTCTTTGGGTGGCCACTATTCAGATTCAAGTCCCTATCTTGTAACAGTCATATTCTCAGAATTTCACAAATCATAAGCAATATTAAAATTCATCTAATCTAAATGTCTTACTTTATAAATGAAGACATTGAGGTCTTGAGAGACTAATTTCTGTCCAAAAAACACTAACAGCAAACTCTTGCAGCCTACTGCTGTATGAACCACACTGCAACTGCCTTGCATTTGGACTCCTACCTCTAGAATCTTTTCCCCCTTTCTACGAAGCATTTTGTTTCCAGTTAAATCAGTCACTCCACGTTTCAACAAGTCTAGCAATCAGATTCCTCTGGAGTGCCAAATCTCTCTGAAGCACTCCACAGATGTGCCCCAAATCTCATTTCCATACTTATGCTCCTTATATAAGCTCTATACTTCAATCAAACTTGTATCTTCTCTCTGTGTGCCTTCATAGTAATCAGTTTTTCATCACAAATATCCTCCTATGTTTGTCAAACCCTACATACCACTCCAAGTGCAGAACAAATCCACACCACAGGAATTATTCATATCTAAAATCTATCAATAGCATTGTGTAGAAGATAGTTTTATTTCCATATTACTAATTAATTAATTAATTAATTAGTTAGTTAAAAAGATTAAGTTAGGTGTCCACAGAGTTAATAAGTAAAAAACAAACAAGCAAACAAACAAAAAACCACACAGTTCAAAATTAGGTAAATTTGTTCTGACTGCCCCAATGTTATTGCTGAAGTAATTTTGAAGTAATTAAGCTACACTTAAATATTGCTAAAGTTAACTTCATTCACTTCTCTGTTTGTCCACTGTACCAGTGCCCAGTCCTAAAAGTATGAATCTCCTAACTCCACCATTACCTTAAATCATTACACGCACTTGCATGCATACATGTACATGTACGCACAGTATGAGATGTCTTAGGACAAAACAATAGAGCAGTCTCTTAAGTTTTAATCAATGACTAGACATCTTCCTCCATTTCAACACTGTCTCCAAGTGTGTCTCTGTTACATTGGGTGGATTCCCATGAACTGTTCTGTGGCAATTCTTCCGGATATTGACCATACTATTGTTTCAGAGAAGATATAATTAAATCCCACTCTGATAGAAGAAATAAAATAGAAATTTCATATTTAAAAATAATATATACAAGGATTAAAGACATAAAATATTGTGGCACAATGAGAAGCCATGACTTTGGCCCGATGGCCTCTCTACTTGTGATTTTTTTTATTTGGTGATGATGATTTTACACGTGTTTCTTAAACCCATTAAGTTGAACAATAGCTTAAATACTACCATATACATTGTAATGATTTACATAGTTAAGTGTCTTATACTATGATCAAAGTGATATTTTAATCATTTTAAAATATTGAAGTGATTGATTTTTCCAAATGTAAAACAGAACAAAAAAATTGTTACTTGGCCTAGTGTTTCAGCAACAATAGTACAAGAGCAGTAGTAAATGCATTGATTTTAAGGAAGAGGCTTTCTTTCTATGACCTGATGCTTTCCTGTGGAACCACCTTGTAAATCCATCTGTTAGAATAGAAAATTTCAGAGTTGATGGTCCACTATTTGACCTAAGACAGATTATTAATTATTCCATGCCTCAGACTCTTTATATGAAAAATAGCTTTTTACTTTATAGGTACAAATAGATATAAATATTAGTGCTTCTCCTTATTTAGGAACTTTAACTTATTCATTGAATTTATTGTCTTTCTTTTGACCACTTTTATTAACTTTTCCACCACAATATTTTAAAAAACATAGCTCAGCCCTATAATTTTTGGCCCTATGAGCATTTGTGCTTAGAGATTTATTGAATGAAAGATTACATATTATTGGGCTGGCCTAGTAGCTCAGTTGGTTAAGAGCTCACTCAAGAGTGCGAGCTCTGAGCAACACAGTTGCCGGTTTGATTCTCTGGCCCGAGCTGAGTTGCCACTGAGCTGCCAACAGGTAGCAGGATGGCTCAGCTAAAAAACAAAAAAACAAAACAACAACAAAAAGAAGATTATGTATTATTTATTAACTAAAATGTTTTTTCTGGAATTTAGCCCTTTGTGATAATATATATATATATATATATATATATATATATATATAT
>NW_017732398.1:426604-441653 GCF_001890085.2 Hipposideros armiger | reverse complement strand
CAAGTTGCTGTCGTTTTGTTCTTCAGTCTAGTTGTGGAGGATGTTGCTTCACTGGGCCAAGTTGGCACCATCATTGCGCTCTTCCTGGCGAGGCAGATCAGTCGCCAGCTTCTGGACGGCCGCTCACTGCGGCTGCTGGCTGCTCACTCTGGCTGCTGGCTACATACGGTAGCCCATGGCAACACATTGCAGCAGGGGCTACAGCCTACGCCTTCCTGGGCAACTCAGGGCAGCCCAGCTCCAGGTTGAGCTGTTGTTCAGCATCTCAGCTGTAGAGGGCAGTGTCACTGGCCCTCGTATATGGGATCCGAACCGGGGTCCTCTGGCATCTCAAGCCAGTATCTTAACCAACGCGCCACTCGGCCGGCCCCTGTGATATTCTATATTTTGTTAACACAATTAACATTGTTAATTAAGAACAGCCTTATGAGCTAACATTTTTTTAGTAGAAATCTAAAAGGGACTAAAATGATTTAATTATTAATGTCACATTAACAAAAGTGATCCAGAGTCATGAACTATGTTTTTATTGGCCTTGTGAAGTTCTCGTATTAGAGCAATATGTCTGCAGGCTTCCTCTTGAGAGAATACTGTTCCCTGGAGTAGCTTCCAGTTTACTTTCTTGTTATAGTGAATCACCCCCAAGTAGGAATAATTCCTCACTTGATGTTTAGCAGGCAGGATGCTGTGCTGTTCTGAATGATTTATGATCATACATTTCAATAATTACATTGGTCCTGTTCTAACATTTCATCACAGTTAACAAGAAGATACATGCAGACAAATGTATTACAACTTCACCTCTCTTCAAGTCTTTTCCTCTACTACAAATGTAACATCTCTAAAATAACAAACCACCTAATCTTTGTCCAATTGAATTTAAATAGTAAGTCTACATTAGGTAATACCTTATAATGTAAAACAATCAAAATGATGTTCCCGCAGCTACCTTCTACAAAATATAAATTGGGATATAATTTACATAATGGGGAAAAAAAAACAAGCTTAGTCTCTTTATAGAGGAAATAGTACCTAAAGGTTTAGAAAACAATCATTTTGGTCATCAAAATAATAAAATAGACACTTAAGAAAATTGTAGATTCATCACTTGGTACACATTTCACTGAAGTTGTACATATTTTAAATAGTTTGAGGAGAGGGAAAAGGAGGAGAAGACGCATTCTGTGTGGAAAGGAGAAAGATTTCTCTTGGTCTAGAATAAAAGTCTGCCACCCTGTCACATTTCAGAAACTAAGCATGAGGAAATTATATTTTGATGAGAGAGTGCTGAATAAGCATTCAGAAACCACAGCAACTATACTTATTACAAGCCATCCCTGGCAGTTAGTTTCAATGCTTGAGAGCTTTCTCAGTCCCTCCCTTTTCTCCTAGGGTTGTATTTTCTACCAGTAAATAAAATCACAGTCAGTAGCCATGGAAAGTAAAAAGAATGCTGTATTTAGAAACAGAGTTTAAAGTCAAGTCTCCACTTAACAAAGAGAAAAAAAGAACTGGAACATAGGCCAAGGCCTGAAGTTTCCCAACTGTTTAGAGAGGAAAATTCAACAAAAGGAAGCAAAACATTGAACAATTATCGGTTTTGTACAAGAAGCATAATCTGCCAACATTTAATCAAATAATGAATGATATTTATTGACATGATTTATCCAGAGTAATTAATGGTAACTCCAAATAGTGCCTCTTCCATCTGTATTTTTTTTTTTTTTTACTCAATATACCTGGCCAAATAACTGCCTATCTTTTTGGGGGAAAAAAATCAAGTGCAGTCAAATTTTTATGCTAGGTTTATTTTTACTATGTTTATTATTATTTAATAACATGTCTATTTTATTAAATAACAACTTTTCATATTTTTATCTGTAAGCATACTTTCTATTATATATCTTTTTTTAATTCATGGCATGAATTTGAATATTTGTACTTGCAAATAACAGACAATAATTTGACATAAACAAGAAATATTATCATCATACAAAGCCAGGAGATTATAATGACTTAATCAAGACCTCAGATCATTATGGTTTTCTAATCTGCCATCCTAAGCAATTGTGCTTTCATCCTGGGATTTTTCTGCCCATGGTGAAAGGACTACTATTCAAGGCACGATAGTATACAAGGTAATGTCAAAAGACAAAACCAGCATTTTCCTCTGGCATTTCTTTTGAGTCGGGAAAAACGTTTCACACAACTTCTATCCCACATCTTTATGGATAATGATGCTTTATCCATAAAGCAATCATTAATGAAAAGGAATAAGAGCGACTTTAGTTTCCAGATCCTCATGGAGGGAGCTTGGAAGTTGCCACTTCACCCAACAACAAGTAAGAACCTAAAAAGACTGAATATTAAAAGGTTTTTTTGGATCCATAAGAGAGGGAAGGACACAAAAGAATTAGTAAAGAATGTAACTTTTACAAAAGACTTCATAGTGCAGAGAGAGGAGAATGTTTGCATTACACAATCACAGACTGAGCTCTCCAAAATGGAGATTTCTGTGCAAAGTATTTATTGGAGAGTGCTATCAGGAACCACACCAGAAAGGCAGTGACAAAGCAGGACTGGAAAGAGGAAGAAGTTAAATTTTGACAATATTTAGATTGCAAAAAGACCTCAGTCACCTGGGGCAGAGGGAGTTATGGTTCTTTAGAAACATCTATAATTGAAGAAAGACATCAGTACTCCTGCCTGAAACAGTCATCCTTCTCTATCTCTGCTATGTAATCTTCTATAATGTTTTATGTTCTCGTATCACTTGTGTGACATGAGATCTTCCGAGAAACAGATGCCAAGAAAGGGATAAGCATGCAATAGATTTGATATGGCAATATCTGTGAGGGAAAATGGAAAAAGCAATGAAGAGGAGGCAGAAAGAGCTAGCAGGCTATGATGAATATTTAATCCCAGGTAAAGAGGGGAGTAGAAGAAGAAAGATTGGGTAGAAGCATCTCAGACACAGTGCAATTCTAACAGAGTTTGGCAAGGATGTCAGGAAGTCCTTGAGTTCTTGAGTTGCTTGTCAGAGGACTCTTGCACCTCTCAAGAATGGGTCTGCCTTAGTATCCCTTATATACCCAATCATTGTCTAGGGAATGGTGTAAAGGGAACATGGGCTTAATTTCAGAGCTCAGACAAACAAACCTGGCTGCACTCAGAGATCTGAGAGGCATATTATCAGAACCGGCATAATGAGGTGCTAGAGTTGCTGCTACAAAATGAGGGCATGGAGGAATGTGTCTGGAGTGTGGGCGATTCACTGGGATGCCTCTTAGTGCTTCTACAGATCTAATGAGAGTAAATGAGCTTTTGCAACAATCATGGGCTGATAATGACAATGTAACTGAAGGCTTAAAAACCTCAGGAATGAATATCTGTGGCACCCTACTAGGCTATGGAACTAAAACAACAGAAATGCCCACTAAGAATATGGGTCCATAAACTGGGAGATAGAGAAAGGTGATGAATATGACTCATGCCCTTTACTTGTAGCAACAGATAGATTTCACTAACCCTCTCATTTCATGCTATTATTTCAGACATTGAGTTTTGAAATGCCAATGACAAAGTGGAATCATTAATGGGCACGACCATATCTGAATAATGCAAGAGGTAAATATTAGTAGGCTCTGTGGAGAACAAATATTATGCTCTCATATCCCCTGGCGAGGCTATCCTGAGGCACATCCGACAGTTTCTCAAATGGTTCCCAGCAGAATTGAGCCCTGATAACCCACACATTCGAACACACTGTATTGGCTTTTTTTGTTCTAGTTTCATTTTCCCTATTCCCTCCTTTTTATTTCTTTGAATGAGCTATAAATAAAGTGACTGTAACCAAGTTTTTATCTCATGTCAGCTTTTGGGAGAATCCAAAACTAAGACAATAAGGAAATTAGACATTTGTTTCGAGGTGTCTGGAAGCCCCTTAAATAGTATTCACTATTTTGATCCTAGTTCTACAATTTGTTTATAACCTTTCAGAAATATAGTTGGAAAACTGTGATTGTTCACTACTCGGCTGGTCTCAGAATACAAATAACAAAATCATCTCCTATGAGATGAGATTTTAAACATTTTAACCTCATGATATTATTATAGTTGGAAAAAGAAAGTATGTTATTTTTCATTCTCATGTAATAATTATTTGGTAGTTGTGAGGAGATTTGGCACAAAAAAACGCCCAAAACATTTGAATCTATTCTCTTCTGGTAAAAATAGGTTTAAGAGAATCAAAAGAACATGTAGATTTTGTTCCTTAATTTAAAAAATAAAGCTTTCTATAATAAGTATGTTAAAATGTGTTCATGAAACTAAATAATTATAAAATGCACAGCCTAGTAAATTATTTCAGTAAGTTATTCATATGCTAATAAAAGGTAAGTGCCACAAAGTCTTTAGAAGAAAAGAGCAAGATATTTCTTCCTCTTTTCCTTATAGTAAAAAGTATAATGTTGAAAAGTAGGATATGAGAATATGATTCACTACATAGAAAGTTTTAGTAAGGAGCAGTGCAGCTAACAAAGAGAAGGCCTTTTCTTTAAGGCTTCTTTATAAAGCCACAATGTCGTTCATATCGGTGTTTATCTCTCACAAAGCAGACACATAGTTTGTTTTATGTGTTTTGCTTTGAAGAGAGAGGAGAATTAAGTCTGCATCACCCCCCAAATTTCAGAACCAACAACAGCTACACTCTAAGTTCAAAACTCTATATTAAGTAGAACCAATAATGAAGTTTGTAGCATCATGAAATTTTGATAACTTTTTTCTTGTGTTATATTTTTATATTCATAATCATTTGAGAAATATCATGATTAAATAATCTCATCACTTTCATAGTAGGTTTATTTTTACAGTAAAATAGTATGGACGTACATGCTGAGACCCAACTAGCCAGGTATGAAGGAAAAACCTACTTTCAGTTTATTGTACCCAGAAAGACACCATTACCAGAAGACAAACTAGATATAATCCCCTAGGAGAAATTAACTAGATTAGAGGCATTCCTTAAATTTTCATTTTTATTTCAGAAAAAGCAAATATCAAAAGTTTTCACAGTCCAAAGGTTCAAAGCTCAAATATTCTGACATTTTTTAATGTAACAAGATCAGGAATTATGTTGTATAATTTTAAATAGACATATATGATAGGGAAATAATCCTTCTATTGTTTTTCATCAATTTAATTTACTCAACCATATGATGGGATTAAGCAAAATGTTAATTTACATGCTTTATTTTTTTCCTTCCTAAAGAAAACAGTGCCTTCACATTCCTGTAATATAAATACAGTCCTGAAGTAGATTCTTTGAGGGCACAGTTGTCAAGAAATTCTATTCATACCATATTCTTAAGAATGAGCAGCTATGTGAAATGAATATTCATTGAAGGTACCAATCTCTATGTGCTACTTCTGCAAGGCTAAAGTGTCCTGTTAAAGTAGGGAGAATCCCCAATGTTAGAATATGAATTCAAACTGTCTAAGAAGTCTTACAAAGATGAGGTCCATTCTCTTCATGGAAATCTAGGCAAAATGAGATACAAGGCAATAAACCATTAAAAATATGTAGTTACATTTGAACAACATTTCTCTCATGATTGAGGAATTCTTTAAGACTGAAATACTCGAGACACTTTAAGTTAGAGAAATCATAGCTTAAGACAATATTCTATTGAGACGCAGGAAGATATTTTTGATTCCATATTATATGTTATAAAGACATATACTAGATAAAAATGAAAGACTGGTCTGATTCCCATAGATCTCATAAATCAGAAATTTGAGAGCTCTGTATTAAAATAACACTTCCAGTCACACCATAGCAATATATTTCTTTGCTAAGCCTTTTTAAAAATAAAGAAAAGCTTGGGGAATTCATAAGTAAGGCTGCTAGATAGAAATATGAAAGCCATTTAAAAAAGGAACTCACATAATACAGTTAAATAAATAAAAAGTATTTGATAATATATTTTCATAGATGAGTCTTTACTTCTATAAAATGAACTGCTAAATTTATCTTCAGTTTACCAAAACTATTTCTATATTTTAAAGGTATATCATATATATATATATATATGATAGCTAATATTTTTATGATAGAAGAGTGCCAGAAAAATGTATAGAATGGGAGTCAAGCAGTGGATTTATTTTCCCAGAATGTTTTATTAAAATACTAAACCAAACATAAACATGGCCATATGTCTACACTGCCAAAGAAAGGAAAACTATATGTCATAAAATAACAATATACATCTTGTATAATAGAATTTTATTTCCTCATTAGTGGATAGCACAGAAAGCTAAAAGAGTCATTTTGGGAGAGTTTTTTGAGAAAGTTTTATATCCGCAAGCTAACATATATATGTTAGGACTTTCGTCACCAGTACTTACATTTGACTTTACAAAGCTAGAAGCATTAGATTGTTACTTTTGGAAGAGCCATGGCTTCAGTCATTGCAAGCTGTCACCAAATGTATTCCTACTTACTATTACATAGCATCACTGAACAGTCAACCTTTGGCTACCACTTCAGAATCAATTCTTTCTATTTCCAAAAGAAAGGCATATCAAAAATTAATTTTAATTTTTGAGAAGTTATTTGAAGGTTCACACTATGATTTTCCTTTGACTCTGATTTCAAAGCATTGCAATTCTCTTAAAAATCATGTTTCTTCAGTGAAACCCTAATTTTGAGTAATAGGAGACATATGCGCTAGAATGGAAGTTTCATGAGAGCAGGAATCTCTTCATCTATATCTATTATGCTCAGCACATTGCGTGGCAAATAAATGACATATAGAATGAAAAAAATTACTCATCATCTGGTGCTTTAAAAACGATTGTCTTGATGGTGGGATGAAGCTTATTGAGACAGTGCAGCTATATTTCCAAGAAAAAAAATGAAGAGAGCAACCCTTAACAGAAAGTGAAAATTTAAATTTTATTTGCCTGTCAAATGTATCATTCATATTCTGCAAAGAAACCTATAATATAGTTTACTCACCCTTTTTTCTAATCAAGTTTTCCTCCCAGCTTTTATAATCCCAAAGCAGGAATTTAATATCATATTGAATTCTGAATTTACGTGGGCATAGTAAAGCTGTCTTGAAATTATAACTTGGAACTAGGTATTTTATAGATCGCATATACTTTCCTTTTGTGGTGTACTTGGTCTCAGATCAGGAAAAATTAATATTTTATGTGCCTAACAGACCAATCCATTTTGTTTATGGATGCAAGCCATGATTTTCTAACTTTTTTTAAAAGTCACAAACACTGAGTTTCCTAGAACAATTCCACCAGCTTATTGGGAACCATTCTTTCCTCTACAGATAATCAATCAGTATATTAATTTTCCAGTGGAACTAGTTCTGAATATCCATGTAAATAATCATTTTTCTTAAATCATTATCAAAGTTTAAATTTTACTATAACATTTTACATGTCAGTTTTTCTCATAAAAGAAAAAGACTTTCTCATTTTTGTTCCAAATCCTTTAATTATATGGTCATCAAATTAATTACATTGACAAAAACAGAGGAAAATCATCAATGATTAACATGATCATAGATACAGTAAAGTATTTGATGCAGCCAATATTCATTCATTAGAAAAGAATTTTTAGAAAAATAAGAATAGAATGTCAATCAAATAAAGAATATCTATAAAATCCCAAAACAAACATCATGCTTTTGATGAATTGGTGAATTACTGAAAGACTGGATATAACACAAGCATGCCCACTATCAGTATGTCTAATGAATATTATCTTAGCAGTCTTTTCCAATGTAACAAGAAGAATAAAAAAAGAATAATTCAATTGTAATTTATTTACACAATTTAGCAATGAAAATGAATGAGCCACTGTCACAAGATATAATCAATGAATCTTACAGACAGAATGTAAAGCAAATGAAGCCAGTTACAAAAGAAAACTGTTTGTTTTCATTTATATAAAGTTCAAAACAGGTAAAACTAGTATAGGCTGTTAGAAGTCAAAGAAGTGGTGCCATTGGAGAGCCCACTGTTTCTTACAAGGAGTACAAAGGACTTCTGGGTTCTGATGATATTTTCCTTTATCTGAGTGTTGTTCATACAAATGTGCTCACTCTATTAAAATGTATTTATCTGTCTTATTTATTTAGTTATCTTTTGTATAGTGTTCTGTATCTATTATTTAATAATAAATGTATTTTAAAAGGATTCTGCTTGGTACTATATAAATAGTCATCTGTACAGTAAAAGTGTAATACTATATAATATATGGAATGTTTTATGATGTATTAATAATTTATATGGTCCTAGAGTAATGGCATATATCAAAAAGTACAGATATAATATAGTAATGCTATATAGTAATGTGATAAATTATATAATAATATATGAATTATAACTAATATATATCATGCTTAATGTATACCCTATTCTAGGTGCTTAATATATTTACATATTAAATCCTAAAGACAAACAAAAAATGGATTGCCCATTTCAATTCCAAATGTATGAAATTGGAATTTGCAACTCTGTCCTAAAAGCAAGTAAAATGCTGAACAACAACAACAACAACAAATACCTCTTCTTGAGTCCATAAGAGAGGGGAGGACACAAGCAAACTGCTGGCCCAAAACTGGAGAGACACACAAGCGAATACCAGAAGGCATGTCTTACTAAAGAAGGCATGTTCCACCACGGGAACAAATGCCAGGTAAGAAAACCTGAACTATACCTGATGAAGTACTGGAGGCTCAGCGCAGAAAACTCAGAATGAAAATCCCCAGGGAGACCTAGTCATGCCCCACCCTCAACCCAGTATTACAAGATTTATTTCCAGCAGCTCAACCAGGTTCCCACAGTAAATATGAGAGAAAAATAATTTCCTGCTTCTGCTGTGGGATTGGGGAAAAAAAGAATGATTTTGAAATATATCACAGCATTCTGTTCTTTATAACAAGGCCTGCCCTCCGAGGAAACTAGTTATCTAAAGCATAACCTGGTGTGGTATTATCAGAGCCTAACTGATATGGAGGAAGGGGAATACCCAATCCAGTCCATTCCAGAAACAAAACAAAACAAACAAACCCTGAGAAACTCAGGAAATTCACAGTCCAGAGGCATAGGCTCACTAAAAGTCTGAGACTTAATCCTAGGACTACAGAACATTGACCTTCCCCATACACCTCACCACCACATTAGTAAGTTCCTCTTACCCAGTACAATATGCTCAGCTATCAAGAAAAAATTACAAAGCATACTGAAAGACAAAAAGAAACAGTTTGAAGAAACAGAGCAAGCATCAGAACCAGATATAGGAGGGATGTTAGAATTAACATTCTGGGAATTTAAAACAACTATGATTAACATACTAAGAATTCTACTAGTTAAAGTAGGCAGTGTGCAAGAACAGACAGACAATGTAGGCAGAGAGATGAAAATCTTAAGAGCCAAAAGGAAATGCTTGAGATAAAAAAAAAAAGTAGCAGAAATGAAGGATGCTTTTAATAGACTTACTAGTACAATGGACATAGTTGAGGGAAAGAATCTCAGAGCTAGAGGATATAGCAACAGAATCTTCAAAAACCAGAAAACAGAGAACAAAGACTGAAAAATTAAACAAAAAAATATACAAGGACTGTGGAATAACTACAAAAAAAATGTAACGTACCTATAATGGGACCATCAGAAGAGAAAGAAAGAGAAAAAGGAACAGAAGAAATACTTGAAACAATAATGACTGAGAATTCCCTAAACAATGTCAGACACCAAACCACAGATCGAGGAAGTTCACAGAACACCAAGTGGGACAAATGCACAACAAAACAAAACCACACCTAAGCATATATCATTGCCAAACCACAGACTATCAAAGACAATGAAAAATCCTGAAAGAAGCCAGAGGATTAAAAAACCTTATCTCTATGGTAACAGACAAAATGGACCAAAACCTAAAAGACCCACTTTGTCAAAGTTCACACGAGAAGAAACCACCTGAATAGGCCTATATCAATTAATGAAATTGAATCAATAATTAATAGACTTCCCAAACAGAGAGCATCAGGCCCACATGGGTTCACTGGCAAATTCTACAAAAACATTTAAGGAAAAAATTATACCAATTCTCTACAAACTTTTTCAGAGGCTAGAAGCCGAGGAATACTTCTTAACTCATTCTATGAGGCCAGCATTACCCAAATACCAACACCAGACAAAGAAATTATAAGTAAGGAAAACTACAGATTAATACTGCTCATGAATTTAGATGCCAAAATTCCCAATAAAATATTAGCAAATCGAATCCAACAATATATACAAAGAGTTATACACCATGACTAAGTGGAATTTATCCCAGGTATTTAAACAGGAACCTTAAGTGTATATTACTAAAGGAAAACAGCCAATTCCCTGCTCATGGCCACTACTGAGTTTTTCTATTTGTGTATGATTTTTTTCTTCCTTATCAAACTGCTTCTGTAACTAGTCCTCATTGCCTCCAAAAATGACACTGTGGTAAAATTACCATTCAACTAAGTGATCTCTTAGTAAGAAATCACCTACAGAAAGAGGAGCTAAATTGTGCAGGCTCTGTTTTACCCCACATGCCTCTGCCACCTGTACCCCACCTCATATGAAAGTAGTGAAGCTGCATAAATGAACTACGAAAATATCTCCAATAATGAATTCAGTGATTCTAAAATTCATTTCTGCCATCATGAGAGATGAAACATACTATAACCTAACTGACTTTTCTATTCACGTTGAGTTGGCTTTTTGATGACAGAATTTAAATATATTACTTAAATACATTGCTTGATTTAAATTTATTTTGCCTCCCCAGTTAATGTGAAGGTCATGCAGTAAAAAAAGACAAAAGAGGAGGAGAGGGATTAATAAATGTAGACAGAGCTGATATGCATTTTTCAGGCTAGGCAGAATATTAACACCGTAATTATTTGTGGCCCTAAGTGGTAGACGTTAATATTTTAGTACCTGCCTCTGAGTACAGAGCATTCAATCAGTCCTTGAGCTACATTTTCTCTTCTCAAGTATCAAATATATAAATGAGGGTCAGACTTATACTATGCTAACTCAATTTAATGTGATTTTCCTTTTTTTTTTAAATGTCTACTTCCATTGTGAGTTATTCACATTTTAAAATTTAGATGTGTCTTTGAGACATCGTGCAACTGAGGCAGGATAGGTAGCCTAGGAAATCGACAAACTCCTCCAGGGTACAACTGAGGTATCTCACTGGTTACACAATTAACAAGTGACTGTATCCAGTAACTGCCTGCACCTGGAGAAAAACAAGAACCAGTTTCATCCAGCTAGGCTGCCCCCTTTGATCAGAACCTGACCTTTTGCTAATTTTAATGTCATAATAGTCTTATTTGCATTGTGGTTACTATGACAGTTCCTGAGGAACCAAATAAGGAAGAAAAATTGGAAAATGTAGAGTCTTACCCAGGGTGAGGAGATGAATGAACTACATCAATGGGATGTCACCAATTCCCACCCCAGGAGGAATAAATATCCCTGATCATGACTTTCTTGTCTCCACTCATTCTCTGAGTTTGCCCACACTTTCCTCTCAAGTTTGTACTTTCATTTTCAATAAATCATTTTCTCTCTTTTTGAATCTATCTTGCTCTTAAGTTCTTTCTTGTTTGGATACAAGAACCCAGTCACCACTACTCCGGGTTCGGTCCTGTCTTGGAAGTCCTCATGAGCCTCTGGTGACATAATTGTGAAAGGTAAATAACTACACCCCTAAAAAATAATTCTTTTTTGTTTTGAAAAAATGCTTATTTATTGGCTCACCTAAACCTTTCAAGTAGATTTTTAGGTTTGCTCTACTGAGCATGTATATCCATTTTAAACTGTTTATTGAAATGGTATTTAATATTAGTAGAGCAAAAGAAAAAAATCTTTAAACATTGATTATCACTCGACACCATTTTGATGTTAATTATTCTTAGTTTCTCTTAGTCTGTTATCCACTTAATTTGTGTAATGATTCTCACTAGCTCTTTGATGGTAAATTCAGGAGAGAAAACAGAAACGCTCAGTGATTTATTTAGTCACTTATTTGTTCTTTGCATATGTTTCAAATGCAATCAATTATGTGTCCATTAATCATAAAATTCTATAGCATCATACTACATTAAACAAGCTTGAGTTTTCAGAGGCTCTAAGAATGAGTAGGGAAAGGTCCAAGAAATCATCTCTTTGAAGAGCATAACAGATGACTATAGGCAAATTATAACCCAGAAATACTAAGTGGCTTGCTGAAGGAAACACTGTCGAGGATAGATCAGATGTAAATCCCCAGGCTACCTGAAAGCTCAAGATGTATGTGTGTGTGTGTGTGTGTGTGTGTGTGTGTGTGTGTGTGTGTGTATTTGTTTCTTAGAAATGCATTAATTTTGCCGCCATCAAAAAAAGGAATAGGCAAGAGGGGTTATAACATCTGCTTTAGAGTTCACAATTTAAATTTATATTACTACTTTGTTAAATGGCTAAACTTGACCTGAAAAGATTTAAGGTAAAGTTGATATCTGGGCTTTCTTACAGTCGATGATTTTATATTTTTTACTCAGAATGCTGATTGACATAAATGGCTTCCCAAATCTTTTATAGTTCACTTGAATATTGAATACCATCTTTGACTTAAATTTTCATGTGTGAAAGTGTTCTTTTTTTTTTAATAAAGCACACGAATTCAAATCAATGGGATTATGAATAACCGACACTATTCCAAAGCAGAACCAAGTGAATATTTGTGATGCCTTTAAAGGTAGCTATGAAAATGCATTATACCTATATACTCGGGTTTTGTGCATGTTTTTATTCATAGGTTATTTTAAGCTCCAATGACAGTAGGGCTCTATTCATTGGTTATATCTTTAAAGTATCAAAAAGGAAATAATTTAGTGTTTACTTATTTGTTAATTTCCTGTTCACATTTTTTTCCCTTTCTAACTGTGACTTTAAGCAGTAAAAATAAAGTAATATGTTCTCATGTGATCTTGTTTTATTTTGAGTTATTGTTTGCTTATGGTGTGCTAATATGGGTTAATTAAGGAAAATATGGAAACGCTAAAGATTTTAAAAATTACCTATACTTATAGCGTGGCAACTTGCAATAAATATTCTTAACATTCTTAATATTCTTTCTTTTTGTTCTATCTTTTCTATGGATAGGTGTATCACAAGAGGGAGGCAGGGAGAGAGATATGAGAGTTTGGTAGTAAACTACCTTTTGTATTTGAAATTATGTAACTATTTTCTGTTACCTAGACTTTGTATTGATCATTTTTAATCTTTAAAAGTCCACTAAATATAGGTACTATAATTACTTTTTGAGGAAACGTAGATTGCTTTATAATTTTGCTTGTATAAGTAATGTTACAATAAATATTATAATTCATGATTGTGATTAATAGAGCCCAACTTCCTCAATTTAAATTCCAGCCCTTGGCATTTACTAGTTATATGACTAGGCCAGTCATTAAGTTCTCTGTGTCTCAGTTATGTCATTCAGAAAATGATAAGAAGAACATCCCCTTCAAAAATCTGTTGCAAGAAGTTCGTGAAAGCCCTTAGAGAAGTACATGGCAGGTGTTAAGAATATGTATGTTAGTTGTTATGAAATATTTTCTTTACTTGGGACTTTGCTTTAGAGAAGATCCCAGGAAATAGTATCAATGGTTCGAAATTTGTTGTGATTTTAAGTCTTAAGACTTACTGCTAAAATAGTTTCTGAAATAGAAGCATCAAATAATATTTTATGCCTTATCAGCAAAATGTAAGCTTGAACTTAAACAGGACCTGATATGCTGTGTCCACCGATAAAAGGTATATATTGTAAGTGTTATTGCTGTTGTTTTATAATTTCTTACACATTCTCCATGTTGTATATGTTATACCTCTGAGAATTTGTTAGGTGAAAACTGGAGTTTTCATTTTTATTCTATTTCACTATAAGTGAAATTAAATATGTGGAAATATTTTATATGCCAGTTGTTTTCCCCTTTTGTGTTCATAATTTGATTGAGTACTTCTAAATGTGAGGTATTTTCCCTAACCTAGAAGTTTGATAAACATTCTTCTGTACTATTTAAGCCTTGATTTTTTATATCTTAGCTCTGCTATATGTGCAATTTGGTTTGGTATGTGACCAAGGGAATAGTATTTTTCTATTTTCCCATACTGCTTTTATCTAAGTTTCCACATATTCACTTGCATTTTACTCTTCTATTTTTTTTTTTGTTCTTTCATCCTTTTAATTGTTCATGGTCTCTCTGTCTGTATTTTTCCTTTCTTGCTTCTCCTATAACATTAATTCACTTTCACTTTTCCTTAATTAGAACCTGACTTTCCTCTATTTTTCTCTCCTTCATTCAGTGACCCATGCTTACTTTACTATCTCTGATCTGGTCATGAAATTTTTAGAAAGTGTTAAACTTCAGTAATGCTTTCTAATTCAAGGGAAGATGGCATAAGGAGCATAGATGAAGACAGAATTAATCAAATATATTAGTTGATTACTTAAAATAAATTCAGTTTTATGTAACTTCATATGACTACCTTGCTGGTGGAAAAAATACATAATAATATATACACCTTAGGAAGTAGCATAAGTTGATCAGTTAACTCTATTGAACTTAAATGTGAAATACAGTGTACTGAATGCAATAGAGGAAAAATAAAAATGATGATCTAGGTCTTAAGGAGTTTACTATATATTTGATAATAATATATAACAATTATAAGATAAAAAAGACAATTTCATATACATTATTAAGAATTTATATGTTCCTATATGAAAAATTGCAAAATAAGCGGCATAACAAACCAAGTACTTTAAAGTCAGAAAAGGTAGATGACTTAGTGATTTAAAAAAAAAGGGAAACCGGGCCGGCCGAGTGGCGCGATGGTTGAGAACTCGCTTGGGATGCCAGAGGGCCCCGGTTCGGATCCCACATGTGAGGGCCAGTGACACTGCCCTCCACAGCTAAGATGCTGAACAACAGCTCAA